>NW_027491253.1:1800000-2114655 GCF_021521415.1 Bidens hawaiensis
GTCATTTCTCTTTACAACTTCAGCATTCAATATCTTTACGAGTCTTAGACTGACTCCTCTTCCTGCTCCCACTGCCTCGCTGTTTTCCCCTACCTCTACCTTCTGTGACTAACATATTTCCTGATGATTCACCTGAACTTCTGTGTCTTGAATCTCCTCCCAGAATCAGGTCCCGAATCGTAATTTTTGTAGACGAACTACAAACCACAGTCACTGTTTGTGACCAACTGTCGGGCAAAGAGGATAATAACAACAGGCCTTGAACTTCATCATCAAACTTAATGTCGACTGAAACCAAGCGGGACAGGATTGAATTAAGATTATTAACATGCGTTGTAACTGACCCACCCTCTTTCATTCTTGTTGTCACTAGCTCTCGGATAAGATAGACCTTATTTGCTGCCAAAGGCTTCTCATACATGTTGGATAGTGCCTCCATCATACCACGTGTTGTGGCTTCTTTCATGATGTTAAACGCTACATCTTCCAACAACGACAAAGTAATACAAGCCCTAGCCTTCTTGTCTAACTTCTTACAATCTGCTTCTGACATCTTTTCTGGTTTTTCATCCTCAAGCACTACATCTAAGTGTTTCTGACAAAGCAGCGCTTCAATCTGCATCTTCCACCAACCAAATTTCTGTCTATCAAACTTCTATATCAAAACCTTTTCGTCTTCTGCCATTACAATGACTAAAACGAAAAACCTGTATAAAAACAGAGACAGACACAGCAATGGCACTGACCTGAACTTAACGGCTGTTCTACTGAACTCTGTAAAAAATCAACCTAACAAACGCGGTTGACACCGGTTCTCTATTTCTTTAACGCTTCTTCTGATTAATAATGATTATTCAAAATAATAGGATCTTGATTAAACTGTTCCTGACACGCACTTTGCAAAATAGGATCTCAACCAAAATAAAAAATTAATTTCTTCATTATTTTGCCAAAATTAATTCTTGGTTTTGAACAAAGCCTACCACCAACTTTTCTTTGTATTACGGACCACTAATAAACAAAAAACTTTATTTTGTCAACCTTGGCTTGCTGCCCAGGATCACGATTCACGAGCCAATTAAAAAGGAAACAATGGTCACGTTCCTTCCCTGTCAAACGGTGGTGATATCGTAACAAAAAACTCACAGGCGGCAACGGCTTGTGAAGAAACGTGGATCTACTCACTGGTAGCAGATCTACTTTCCTCGGGTGTGATTAAACTATTTCACCGATGGTTCTTCTGGATCCGAGTTCTTCCACCTACAAAATGAACAGCGCCGTTACTTACCCCTCAGAAAGGGACAGAGGGGTCCTCTTTGGGGTAACCCTCCGGCGTGAGAATCAGTATCTTTTGGAGAAGATAATAATGTTGTATGTAAGTGAATCTCAAGAGTATTGCTGATCGCTGAATACTCTTGATTTGTGTGACTGTGTGTTTTTTCTGTAACTGACTGTGAGTGAATATAATTCAATATGATTGAATGTGATATCACTGCTTGTAACTGTCAATGATTGAGTGTGAATGAATGTCCATCAAAGTGGAGTTGATGCTGTATTTATAGTGCTAGGGTTTCCACTGGTTGGGCTCAGCCTCGTTGGCCTCCTCCAACCGCACTGCGCCATGTGTCCTCTGGGACACCTGGCGCTTTCTCGTTGGTTGTAATTATGTGGTAGCCCATGTGTCATGCTGAGTTGTCGACCTTTCATTTGGCAGCTGTCAACATCAGCATATTCTTACTCCTTAAAAAGATGCCTTCTAGAAGATTGTCTGACGTGCACAATCAAGGTTGCCCTAACCCTGATTTGGATAAGGACGAGGTTGATTATATGCACGTGTGATATGCGCCCATCCTGAGGATGCGCGAAGTCTTCTTTTTATTCTCACGCGCAGATATTTCATGCGCAGGTGTGATATGCACGAGCGTGTGATATGCGCCGCGCTATGGTGCGCCGCGCGCATATGCGACGCGCGAGCATATGTGATGTGCAAGAGCATGTGATATGCGCCGCGCGTTGATGCGCCGCGCGCATATGTGATGCGCAAGCATATGATGCCTGAGCATGTTTTGTATGCGCCATGCGCCTAGGTTTTGGCTTTGTGCCTTCATAATGTCTTTATCTTGTGGGTTGACCCGCCTTGATTGGTGTTGAGGCGGGTACATACCTCTTCAAGCCCCCCCAGTCTAATGTGTGTCTTATCTCGCGCGAGCGTGGTAAGATAGATATTAGACTCACTGAATTGTCCATTTATAGGGGGTTTTGTCGTTTTCTTGGTTGTTTCCATCATCGCGCGAAGTTCTATCCACTTTGTTGAAAACCAAAGGTCCAAACACGTGGTTGGTTGGTGGTGACGTGCGCCGTAAACGTGTCAGACGTTTCGTGTGCTCGAGGTGCTACAGTTGCCTTTCACGTCCTCTCACAGCTGTCTTGAACACGTGTCGCGCTCGCATTGGTTAGTACCTGCGAGTGGGGGCGCGTGTCTGTTCCGTGGCAGGTCGGTTTGTCACCTCACACAGCTGTTAGGGACACGTGTCGCGCCTTCGTTGGGTTGCCCCTGCGAGTGGGGGCGCGTGGAATCCGATCAGCTGCCACTTTTCTCTCTCCTGGTCCTATAAAAGCAGGCCCTTAGGTAATTTTTATCCTCATCTTTATTGTTATTCAAATTCGAATTCCTGCTTTCACATTCTGATTTGAGTGTTTACATCGATTCGAATCCTCGATTATCTGTTATTACAGTTGTATGTCTGATAGTTCATACTCGTCTAGCCCTTCAATCACCTCCGTTGCCTCTCGAAGACGCCGTGTGAAGTCTGTGGTGATGTCGACATTGAAGCAAAAAGGAAAGGGGAAGAAGGTTGTTGAAACCACATCGGAGGAAGTAGGGAGGACCAAGGCGACCAAAAGGTGGAATGAAATCCCCTGCAAATTGAAGCAGGCGGATCTCGACAACCTCATCACCTCTCAGGGGTTTCCCACCCTGTTTGGCTGCATGTTGCCTAGGTCCGGGCAAACGGCGGCGAACCCGCCTGCCGGCTATATATCCCTATATAGCCACTTTTTCAGCCACTGCAACCTTCGTCTCCCGATGACAAGGTTTGTGGGTGCACTGTTGAAGTTCTATGGGATTCACATATCCCAAGTCCATCCGTTTGGACTCGTGCGCGTGACTCACTTTGAGTTCATGTGCAAATCCCAGCGCGAGGAACCCACTCCTCGGCGCTTTCAATATTTTTATAAGGCCAAGATCCAAGACAATTGGATATCTTTTATTCCTCGCAGTCAGAAGGTGAAGTGCTCCACTGTTTCATTCAAGAGCCTTCATGACTGGTCAGAGAGGTTTTTTTACATTAAGGCCGGTGTGATCCCCATCCGTATGACCATGCGCTCTATCACTTCTGCGCCTGCGGATGAGGATGTCCTCAAGAACCCAACTGGCGCATGGGTTAAGAAACTGACCGCCGAACCATCCCCCGCGAAGAAAATTTGCGAGGAGGCGCTGGTTGGGGTCGGCATGAGCAGGCTCTGGGCCGACAGCGCGCTTGAGCCCGTTATCCAAGTCGACGGGTTGTGTAAGTTATTTTTTTTTTTTTTTTTTTTTTTTTTTTTTTATTGCGCCAACATCCTTCTTTTGCTGATATCATTTAACTCGTCTTTGCGCAGTCACCAAGGATTACATCCTTGCCGCTTATGATGAACATGTGGAGGGCGGCTCCGTCGAACTTGGCATTGGGGAGGTTGGTTTCCCGGATCGCTTCGATGACATGTTCATCCCAGTGGATCTGGATTTTGACTTTGACGGTGACGCGCCTGGTAAGCCTTCGCACTCTTGTTCATTCCTTTAGAAGACCCAAGCTTATTAACAGTTCTGTCGCTTGTTTTTGTAGATGCGCTTGAAAACTACGAGCTAGAGCTCGCGGAAGAGGAGGAGGAGGAGGAAGAGGAGGCACCTCTACTAAAGCGCAAAGCTAAGGGGAAATCTGGCGCAGGGGCCAGTAAGAAACAGAAGAAAGAGGACACCCCTGTCGCTCATCCCCATGCTCAAACGAAGAGACCTAAGGAAACCACAAAGGTTTCTTTAAGTTCTCTGCCTGTGAGAGTGGGCAGACCTCCTGTCCACTTGAGGTATGGTGCCGTCGCCTCCTCCGTTCGCGCTGCTGAAGAGATGAGCCGCGCCGCGCCTGCAACAGGTATACTTTGCCTATCTTCGTCTGATTGAGTAATTGTTAAACCGTTGGTTATTTGAATGTTTGCAGAGCCGGCGACGGTAACAGATCAGCCGCAGGCGCCACAAGGTGCTACGGCTGCGCCGGGGACTCCATCGAAGTCCCCTGTTCTACCCTCTGAAAAGGGTAGAATGAATTTTATGGCGATGTTCGATGCGCGAACAGAGTTGCGCCAAGGTAAGTGTTGCACATTTGTTTTCTGAATTTTTCCTTTTGGACTTAGTCATAAACCATTCCTTGTTTATTTGTTCATAGGAGTTGTAGCTGGTACAACAGTTGCTGATGATACCCCTGGCGCGGCTGCCGGCGCCGCTGGTTCTGGTCCTGCTCCTGCTAGTGCTGAGTCTCCCCTTATTGGGATTACCAAGGAGCAGGAGACGGTGTTGCGCGCCGAACTGGCGGCGTCTAGACCTCCTTCGCCTCCTCCTGCACGTAGCCCTCCCCGCGAGGCTGGTTTGGAGCCTTCCAGGTCGCAGCAGAAGAGGCCTGTTGAAGAAGACGAGGAGGACGAGGGGGTTCAAGGTGAAGACTCCTTAGGAGATCGCGCCAGCCCTGCGATGCCGCAAGTGTTTGCAGCGCAGACCTCTGGTGGGGCTGGCGCAGACATTCCTGCTTCATCCCCGCAGGTATGTATTGATTTGTTGGTCCGCTGCGCGTATCTCCCTATAAGTATGTTTTATGACTTAGGATTTTTCTTACATTTTTGCAGGAAGGTGACCACGTTTACCGCCCGAGATGGAATATTAATGAAGAAAGTTCCTTTCAATCCATGGGCGTATGCGAGGATTTCTGGGCTCATGCCGTGCCTCCTACTGAAAGGAGGTATCAAGAGGAGCGCACTCGCGCGGACTTGCTGAACGAACATGTTTTCGCTGGGTCGGCTTTTTTCGCTGCTTCCCAAGAGCTGCGTCGTGATTATATTAAAGTACGCGACGCTCTTGTGGAAGCCCAGCGAGAGGCTAAGGTGGCCGCCTGGAACCTGTCTGATGCTCGTGCGCGAGCTGAGAAACTCCAGGCGGAGCTCAGTGAAAATCGAGCAAGTGCCAACACCGCATACATCAAGCGCGGGCATGAGCTCCAGGCTGCGCGGGAGAAGCAGCAATTGGCGGAGGCCGAAGTTGCCAAGTACGCGCGCAGAGTGCGTGTCTTGGAACAGCAGGCCGAGGCGCGTGACCAAGCTATCATCAAGAGTATTACTGAGAAATCATCATTGGAGAGCGAGGTTGCGCGCCTGAAAAGGGATTTGGCGGCCGCGCAGGCCGATAGAGATGAGGCCTTGGCCACGGCGGCGTCCAGCCAGGAAGCACTTGGTGCTGTTTTGGCGGCAGCAGCGTCTGACAAGGAGGAACTAAAAAAGGCTAAGGAGACTGTTGAGTTATTAAACTCTCAGGTTCCTGCCCTCGAGACGTCTGTTGCTGGCCTCGCGCAGGATCGCCAATGGCTGGTGTCACAGGGCATGGCTCGCTGCGCTTTGGCGATGAAATATTCCGCCGAGTTTCAAGCCCTTGTGATGGACTGTAATGCCGCCGCGCGTTTGGTGGGCCGAGCTGAAGGGTTTACGGATGGATATGAGTATGGCATGCTGAGGAAGAACCCATCCGAGTACCCTTACAAGTTCGATGCGGCCTGCGCGGACATGGCCGCGGTGGGGGAAAAGTATATGAATACTCCCATCCCCATCCTTATGCAGGTACCTTGATCTTAATGAGTTTTACTTTACTAACCTTTCTAAGTGTTTGTACTCATTACTTTTCTAATGATTTACAGATAACTGCGCTTGCTGACCAGCCCGACCTCGGCGCACTAAAGAAGTTGCTTGATGATTGCGAGAGGGCTGGTGGCGATGATGGTGGCGCGGGGGATGTTGCCCCTGCCAGCGGCTCTGGCGCGGCGAAAGAATCTGCTCGCGACACCGTTGTGATCGAAGACTCCAATGAGGAGGAAGAACTTGACTATGGTCAGTTCGGAGATGAAGAGCAGACCGCGCCAGATGCTGCGCGAGATGATGAGGATGATGAAGCGGCTGACGTCGACGTGGAGACTTGAGAAGCCCTTCATCAAATTTTGTATATTTATCTTTTATACTTGTAGTTTGTAACTCATCATACTTGTAGATTTCGATCCAATGAAATGAAACTTGTTATCTCCTTTTCGTATCTTGCGCAATTCCATTCATCTCTTCATGTTTGGTTGTATAGATATAAGATATGCTTGAACGTTAAAATAAGAACAAGGTTGTAAGGAAATTATTCACTTTTAACCTCAGTTCTATTTTGTTTGTGGCTCTCGCAGTATCTTGCTCATGCTGACATGCGCGCTAATTTTTCGTTATTTCTTTTTCACGCGCTGGTGTCACGCGGTATGGAAGTATGAGTTTAGCCATTACATGTCAGCTTGTGTTACTCAGATATCCACTATGGTTCCGCGCGCGGCCTCGACCTGAGACCTTAACATGATATGGCATGTACTTTGCTTTAGTTTTGTTTAAGGATTTTTATGATCAAGCTGCGCGGGGTGTAAGATGGATGTATGTGAGTGTTTTGAGCTAAGGCTCTTTGTTTTGGGCTAAGGCCCTGACGATTTTAGAGTTAAGACTCATTAACGTGCTTGAGCTAAGGCTCGTAATTTTGGGCTAAGGCCCTGACGTTTTAGAGTTAAGACTCGTTAACGCGTTTGAGCTAAGGCTCGCGCATGTATGTTTTACTTCGCTTTATTTTGTCTTGAAGTCAATATAATGTTGTCATATTGTTCCAATTTAATAAAGGAAGTGTGAAACATGTATGCAAAGGTAATAGAACCAATATTGAAAGATAGCGCGACAAATATTGAAAGATAGCGCGAATCATCATTAATGATGGCTTAAAAGCCTTGATTACAAATTTGAACTTTTTACATGAAGTATTTTCTAAGCTGTGCCGCGTTCCACGCGCGCGGTATCTTTTTTCCGTTCAAATCTTTTAAAGCATACGCGCCTTTCCCCAGGTCTTCTGAAATTTGATAAGGTCCCTCCCAATTGGGGGACATTTTTCCTGGGGGTATTGCGCGACTAGCTTCATTGTTTCGAAGGACAAAATCATTTATCTTGAAGTGGCACTCTTTAACGCGCTGATTATAATATTTTTCCAGCTTTTTCTTGTATCTGGCTTCATTAATGATAGCCGCTTCTCTGCGCCCTTCAAGCAAGTTAAGATCTAATCTTCTTTCGCGGTCGTTATCAGTTTTGCTCATCATGAGTACCCTATGGGATGGGCATCCAACTTCCGCTGGGATCATAGCCTCTGTTCCATAGGTTAGGCTGAACGGGGATTCGCCATTGCTAGTTTTGCTTAATGTCCTGTGCGCCCACAAGACATTAGGTAACTCTTCGACCCAAGAATGGGATTCTCCCTCCAATCTTTTCTTCAGCCCATTTAGTAAACTTTGATTCGCGCGCTCCACTTGGCCATTCCCTTGAGGATGGTAAACGGACGTGAAGATTTGGTTGATGTGCAATTCTTTGAGCCAGCTTGACATCTTCCTGTCAGTGAATTGTTTGCCATTGTCGCTCACAATTTCCATAGGAAGGCCAAAACGGCAAATGATGTGGCTCCAGATAAATTGCTTCATCGCCTCAGCTGTGATTTTTGCTAGTGGCTTAGCTTCAACCCATTTTGTGAAATAGTCTATCGCCACTACCAAAAATTTCACTCGGCCTTGCGCTTGCGGCAGGGGCCCCACAATATCAATGGCCCATTTGTGAAAAGGCCATGCTGAGGTGACTGGAATCAAGTTGTTTTTTGGACGCATGGTGTTTGGCGCGTAGCTCTGACATGCCTTGCATTTTTGGATTTCTTTTAGCGCATCCAAGTACATGCCTGGCCAATAGTAGCCTGAGCTCATCGCCTTGGCAACCACCATGCGCGGACCAGCGTGAATTCCACAGATTCCCTCATGAATCTCCCTAATCACATAGCTTGCTTCCTCCGCATCCAGGCATTTCATGAGCGGTCCAAGATAAGAGCGCCGGTACACTGTACCATCAAGCAGTTCATAGTTCTGCGCCTTGTGTCTTATCTTTCTCGCCTGTGCGCGATCATCCGGTAACTTCCCCTCTTTCAGGAATTCCATTATTGGAGTTATCCAGGATGAAGGAGTTGTATGAATTACCAGGACCGATTGCGTTTGCACTGACGGGCTGCTCATTATTTCCACCCTGACATCTTTGCCAAAGTGATCAAAATTAGTTGATGCCATTTTACTCAACGCGTCTGCGGACTTGTTTTCGCTTCGCGAGATGTGTATGATTCTGAAGAAGTCAAACTGCTCAACGAGCTTTTTTGCCTGCTCTAGATACAGAGGCATTGTGTTCTCCTTGGCGTCATATAGGCCGTTGACCTGAGCAGCTACCAAGTAAGAATCAACATGCGCCTCTAGTCTTTTAACCCCAAACTTGCGCGCGATGCGCAGACCAGCCAGCAGGGCTTCATACTCAGCCTCATTGTTGGTACTCTTGAAGTCCAACCTGATAGCATAAGTATATTCATGATTATCAGGGTCTACCAGTTTGAGACCTGCGCCAGACCCTTCGCTGTTGGAGGCTCCATCAGTGAATAGCCTCCAAACATCTTCTTCATCATTTGCTCGCGGAGGGTCTACCTCGCGCTGAGCTTCTTCAATCTGTCCCTCTGGGATTTCCGTGATGAAATCCGCCAAAACTTGACCCTTTATTGCTGGACGGGGCTTATAAGTGATCGTGTGTTCACCTAATTCCAGTGCCCACTTTGTCAGCCTTCCGGAGAGCGCGGGACGTCGCAAGACTTGCTGGATGTTGTAACCAGTCAGTACTTCAATAGGATGACCATTGAAGTATCTATGGAGCTTGCGCGACGCGTGTGTTAGCGACAAAACTAACTTTTCCATGATGGAATAGCGCGTCTCAGGGTCTGTGAGCACTCGACTCACATAGTATATTGGCGTTTGGATCCCCTTGCGATCCACCAATAATACTGCGCCAATGGCGCGATCTCCAGCTGACAAGTACAATGTAAGGGTTTCGCCAGGAAGTGGAGCTGTGAGCGCGGGCAGCTTTATGAGACATTCTTTTATCTCATTGAAAGCTTGCTCAGCCTCAGGCGTCCACTTGAATTGGCTCTTCTTCAAACAATTCCTCAAGGTGTTAACGAATGGAGTAGATTTGCTGGCGTGGTTCGCTAGGAACCTGTTGATTGACACCAATCTACCATTCAGCTTCTGAACCTCTTTCATGGTGGCTGGTGAAGGCATGTCAAGGATGGCTTCCACCTTCTCAGGATTCACCTTGAAACCATCCTTAGTGACCATTACACCAAGAAATTTCCCCTCTTCCGCGCCGAAAGTACATTTGCTCGGGTTGAGCTTCATGTTAACTTCCGTTAGGCGCTGAAGAGTTTCCTCGATGTCGTTGAGCATTTGTCTCTCCTCCCTGCTCTTTATCACCAAATCATCAACGTAGACTTCTAGATTCCTTCCGATTTGTTCATTGAAAACAGAATCCATAAGTCTCTGATAGGTGGCGCCCGCATTCTTTAAACCAAAGGGCATTTTTGTGTAACAAAAAACACCCTTGTCGGTTCTGAAGGCCGTCTTGTCTTCATCCTGTGGTGCCATTTGAATCTGGTGATAGCCTTTGTAGGCATCCAGGAAACATTTGAGCTTGAATGGCGCCACGGAGTCCACCTTTGCGTCGATGTTTGGTAGTGGGTAACAGTCTTTCGGACATGCTTTGTTGAGGTCCTTGAAGTCAATACACATCCTCCATGACCCGTTGCTTTTCTTTACCATCACAGGATTGGCTACCCACGTCTGGTATCGGATCGGGCGGATAATGTTTGCGCGCAACAAGTCCTCAACTTGCTCATTCATGGCCTTCGCCTTTTCATCCCCCATGATTCTCTTCTTCTGAGCAATTGGCTCCACCGACTTGAACGTGTTAAGAGAGTGTTGCGCCAAGTCTCGCGGGACCCCAGTCATATCGGAGTGTTGCCACGCGAAGACCGTCATGTATTTTGTGAGCAACCTTTTCACTCTCAATCTGGTGTCGTCTGAAATGGTAGCGCCAATTGTGACCGTTTGGTCGGGGAATTTTGGGTTTAAAATCCACTTCTCTGGCGCATTGTCCGCCGTTGGAAGTTTCATTCTCCCTTCCCGCGGCGTGGTTGTCACTGCGCACAAATGATCGCGGTAAACAAATGCTACGCCTGTTGGTGTAGGGATCCCCAATGCGCCGTGCGCTGGCGATGGTACAGCATTAAATTGGGCAATTGTTCCCCTACCCAGGATCATATTGTGGCATGACGTGGTGGGCAAGACCAAGAAGTTGACCACTTCGGCTCGCTTGTGCTCATCATCCCCCATAGTTAGTTCAAACTGAATCTGGCCTAGGGGATGTATGATTTCATTTGAGACACCACAGATTGGTGCGTTCACAATTTCGAGCCGAGCTTGGTCTGCCGGGTCTAACTTTCTGAAACACTGCTCATACATAATGTCAGATTCGCTTCCAGTGTCCACCAGGACCTTTGACACTTCGTAATGAGCAATGTGTGTGGTAATGACGAGAGGACTGCTTATTGAAGGGCCTCCCCTGATTCTTGGGAAGATGACTTGCTGCTCGCGCCAATCTCCGTGAATTTGCGCGCTTCTCTTTCTTGACGTCTGCCCTTGTCGTCCCCCCTCAGCCACACAGATTCTTTTGTACTTCTTGCTGGCAGAGGCTCCCTCCGGTTGCTCATCTTCTATTCTTTGGTTTTTTACCAAGTGAGCCAGCCTGCCAGACTTTACATCCTTCTCGATCGCATCCTTTAAATGATGGCATGCGTCAGTGTTGTGGCCCGGGGACCTGTGAAATTCACAATATTTACCACTATTTTGCGGCCCCTTGTAGTGTAGTTGCTTGGGAGGCTTGAATTGGACATTCTCAGTACTTAACACCTGTGAAGGTGTTTTAGTGAGGGGAGTCCATATTCTTGGCAGAGGTCTGCTAGGATCTCTGCCGCCCTCCCTCTTGTCACCCTCCCCGTGTTTACGAGCATCCTTTTGGGGCTGGGGTGAGTTTGGTTGCGCTTGTTTTTCCGCGGAAGAAAAACTTGTTGGCTGCAACCTGGACCATACAGAGTTCTGTTTGGCCCTCTTCTCTTTGCTGCGCGGTGATTCAGCCTGGTGCGCTCTTTCTCTTGCCCTATCTTGGGCAATCTGTTTCTCATTTCTCGCGAAAACTCGCGATGCCTCCATTAACTTGGCCCACGTGGTGGGCATACCATCTTTGCTTACGAGAGCTCGTCGTAACTGATCACTGCGCGCGCCTTGTATAAAGGCCACGCGCAGTAGCTGCTCGGTTATGCCCCCGATTGCCAGGGACTCCTGATTGAAACGAGTGATGTAATCTTCAATCGTTTCATCATTCCTGCGGATGCAGTGCATGATGTCATCAGGATCGCGCGTGTGCCTGCGCTGCTGTACGAAGTGGGCCTGGAACTTTTCTAATAGTTCCTCGAAGCCATCAATTTGCCCTGTCGGCAAGCTCTCGAACCATACTCGCGCTGCGCCTGTGAGGCAGCGGGCAAACATATGACACCATGTTGGCATCGTCCAGCTCTCTAGGTTTCCCGTGTTATAGAAACCTTGCAAAAAGTCATCTGGATCTGTCGTGCCATCATATTTCCCCAGACCACTTGGCATCTTGGTCTTGTGCTGGATGGGAGCCTGCGCGATGCGCGCAGTAAACTTTGAGTGTTTTACCAGG
The DNA here is from genome assembly GCF_021521415.1 of Bidens hawaiensis. Classification (NCBI taxonomy): domain Eukaryota; kingdom Viridiplantae; phylum Streptophyta; class Magnoliopsida; order Asterales; family Asteraceae; genus Bidens; species Bidens hawaiensis. The sequence continues at coordinate 1,811,983 of NW_027491253.1, forward strand.
ATGGCTGGTCTGTAGGGTGTGGTTACGTCCACTTGCCCTCTGACCGGTGGGCTGTATGGCATGTGCAGATCCGGATCTGCTCTGGCTCCTGGCGCCATGTTCACAGGCGCGCGGAGCTGCGAGCCTCCTGCATGAGTATCCCTTGTCTTTCTCATGCTATGCACCTCTTCATCACTGAACTCTGTGTGTGCAGTGTGAACAGAATGCCCTTCTTCCGGCGCGCGCGGCCTTTTTGTGGGCTGCTTCTCCATCGCTTGCCTTTGTGTTTGGTCGGCTAGCTTCTTCTGTTTGATCATTTCAGTGTACTTTTCCATCAGACGCCGCTGCTCATTTATGAGCCATTCATTCGGATCGTCTGCTTCATCTTCTGGACCCATTGGTCCCTTCAGCTTCGCGCCGGCCATATTTTGTAACGTGCGATCGTCTGGAAGAGTTTCAGTCTGGCCGTGAGGGGTTGTGACGAAGGGACGGTTGCTGGTGGTACGCGTAGAATCACGCGGAACCCTCAGAACCTGCTGTCCGTCGTTAACACCCTCACGTTCAATATCCTCCAGAGCTTGATCAACGTTACGAACTCCAGAAACCATGGTGATTGAATTTTTTAGATCTGGATGAGATCGGATGGCGCCAATGAAGAAACGTGGATCTACTCACTGGTAGCAGATCTACTTTCCTCGGGTGTGATTAAACTATTTCACCGATGGTTCTTCTGGATCCGAGTTCTTCCACCTACAAAATGAACAGCGCCGTTACTTACCCCTCAGAAAGGGACAGAGGGGTCCTCTTTGGGGTAACCCTCCGGCGTGAGAATCAGTATCTTTTGGAGAAGATAATAATGTTGTATGTAAGTGAATCTCAAGAGTATTGCTGATCGCTGAATACTCTTGATTTGTGTGACTGTGTGTTTTTTCTGTAACTGACTGTGAGTGAATATAATTCAATATGATTGAATGTGATATCACTGCTTGTAACTGTCAATGATTGAGTGTGAATGAATGTCCATCAAAGTGGAGTTGATGCTGTATTTATAGTGCTAGGGTTTCCACTGGTTGGGCTCAGCCTCGTTGGCCTCCTCCAACCGCACTGCGCCATGTGTCCTCTGGGACACCTGGCGCTTTCTCGTTGGTTGTAATTATGTGGTAGCCCATGTGTCATGCTGAGTTGTCGACCTTTCATTTGGCAGCTGTCAACATCAGCATATTCTTACTCCTTAAAAAGATGCCTTCTAGAAGATTGTCTGACGTGCACAATCAAGGTTGCCCTAACCCTGATTTGGATAAGGACGAGGTTGATTATATGCACGTGTGATATGCGCCCATCCTGAGGATGCGCGAAGTCTTCTTTTTATTCTCACGCGCAGATATTTCATGCGCAGGTGTGATATGCACGAGCGTGTGATATGCGCCGCGCTATGGTGCGCCGCGCGCATATGCGACGCGCGAGCATATGTGATGTGCAAGAGCATGTGATATGCGCCGCGCGTTGATGCGCCGCGCGCATATGTGATGCGCAAGCATATGATGCCTGAGCATGTTTTGTATGCGCCATGCGCCTAGGTTTTGGCTTTGTGCCTTCATAATGTCTTTATCTTGTGGGTTGACCCGCCTTGATTGGTGTTGAGGCGGGTACATACCTCTTCAGCTTGGATACACAGTGGTGATGCTATGGCTAATTGCTTTCAGAAAAAAAAAACAGAACCTGAAACTAACCACTACAACGTCGACAACGAACGTGACAGCCGGCAATTACCCTTCTGCGGCGGCGCAAAGAAACGGACGGTAGCACTGGTGGTGGCGGCAAAACCCTAGCAACAGTTAGCGGTAATGCGGCGGAACCCTAGCTCCGATTCTGGTGCAATGGCGACTGAACCCTAGCGCAATAGGGTGGCGGCGGCGAAAGGTCTGGCGACGACTTGACTGGTTCCCGTGTTCTTCGTGTGATCCGAACCTAAGTTCTAGATACCACTTGTTAGGATTAAACGCACGCACGCGAAAGCAATAAACGAACGCGAGGATTTAACATGGTTCGGTCTAAACTGACCTACATCCACGGGTGGCAACTAGGTATTTATTTATTAAGTGACAACGATTACAAGTACATGATGTGGTTTATATAGATAATGAACTAGGGTTAGTAAATTATTAAGTAAGAAATCTAAACTGGGCTAGGCTTGGGTCCGGCCGCTCGCACCCGTCTCCTCTTTCTCTTTGACTTCATATAATAAACCGACCCAAACAAGGCCTATGAAACCCAACAAGGCAGATAATAAGGAAACTGTGATAATTAAGGATTCCTATAATCATGGAGATAATAAAGAATAGTCCCTGTAATCACGGAGGTAATAAAGAACGATCCGATTTCCATTACTCCCTCTCAAATTGAAGCTGGAGATCTTGAATGCCCAATTTGCCGAGCATTATACGGAATTGATGCGCTCCCAACGGCTTAGTTAAAATATAAGCAACTTGAGTTTTAGTGTCAATCTTCACAGGATGAATTTATTTGGACTCAACTCGTTCTCTAATGAAATGACAATCCATCTCAACGTGTTTCGTTCACTCGTGAAAAACGGGATTGTTAGCTATGTGAAGTGCCGCTTGATTATCACAAAATAAGGAAGTTGGTCCGATTGGTGGTACTCCAGGTATGTCTAGTAACCATCTCATCCATAAGATTTCACTAACCGCATGTGCCATTGCCCGATATTCGACTTTGGCAGATGACCGTGAGACAACGGACTGCTTCTTAGATCCCCATGATATGCCCCCCCTAAAGTAACAAATACCCGGTTCTAGACCTTCGGGTGAAAGGACAACCTAACCAATCTGAATCACAATATGCTGTGAGTTTGATTCCGCCTTCTTTAGGAAGTAATATTCCTTGTCTTTTATGTCAACAAGTTTCTTACCTATCCCACAAACACAACAGTCACAGTTACATTTTGGAGCAGGTAGCATCGACTGGATTTCATCCCATATAACACGAAGTTTGGTGAAATATGTTGAAACATAATCCCTATTTTGTCTAGTGCTCATTAGGGACTGTTTCAGTTTGTATGCTCGAGGAGCACTTTCCTTGTCGAATCGCTCCTTCAAGTCAGCCCATATATCTTGGGCGGTGGGAGCATACCTCACACTTGTTATGATCTCTTTCTCCATGGCTGCATTTAGCCATCCCTTGATCATTGCATCACATCTCGTCCACGCTATGTAGTCGGGCGCGTCTTCGTTTGGTTTCTTAATCTAACCGTTCACAAAACCAATCTTGTTTTTGGCAAACGAGAAGTTTTGCATCTCTTCCTTCCAATCGTTGTAGTTCCCGTCGGTCAACACGTCGTTCACATGCAATTGTCTTGGATAGTCGGAGGGATGAAGATAGTATGGGGAATCATGATTAACGATTCCTTCATTACCTTTCACCTCCTTGGCATTGCTGCTGGCCATGATCCTTTTGAGTATAAGGGTTCTGTTTGTGTTTGGGTTTTGTTAAATTTTGGTTTATGGATCTTTGTTATTGGTGCTCTGATGCCATAAAAGATTTATTATGGTACATTGCAATACAGAGAACAAAGTTATACATTGATGTTAAATACAAGAAGATACAAAAATAAGGCATGGATCATGCACATCAATCTTGACAAGAAATTAGGCAAAGAATAAGAAAACTGTGATAATTAAGGATTCCTATAATCATGGAGATAATAAAGAATAATCCCTGTATTCACGGAGGTAATAAAGAATGATCCGATTTCCATTGCAATTTTATAACAAAAGTCATATGATAGAAGTGTTCTTAATACAAGAAGTCCACTTAAGTTATTTTAGAGTAGGGGTTTATGAATTCTGAAAAAGAAAGGTTCATAAATACTTACATGATTTGAAACAAAAATGGATCTGAATATGAAACATAAAATTTGATAAGCCAACTCCTAATTGGCTGACTTACCCGGGCTGTTTTAAGGTTTTACTTACTAAAAGGACTTACTAACAGTCTAGCATGCATTGGCCTAATCAAAAGTTTACTGACATGTTTAAAGTTTTACTTAGGTCTTTGTGAATTTCATGGGAATTGAAATTACTGCCACAAAAGAAAAACTTGACTAATTGGCCAACTAAGGAATTTAAAAAAAAAATCATTGGAAAGTTTGGGATCCAAAAAAAAAAAAAAAAAACAAAGAAAAATCTAATCTTCCGTATAATATATATCTTTTATTCCATCATCTTCAACAATTCTTGAATAGATGTATCAAGAAGAAAATTAATGGTCCCCAACAGTACTTCTGCAACAAAAACAAACCACAAGAAATTATTGGTGAAGAAAACTAATTAATGGTCCCTAATATATACAAACAATCAGATTATTAGAAACGAGATCGAAACGTCACCTTCAATGAAGAAATTGTTCTATCTGTAGCAACAACTACAATAATCCTGAACTCAAAAGATACCAATCAACAAAGAACCCGACACGTCAAACAATTAGTGGTTATTAGTAATTTAAACATTGAAAGGATATTAGTTTGCCAATTAGATGTGTTATATGTAATCATTCTTCACTCAGTTTTGATTGTAATTCTGTATGTACAACAAACTATAGTGTCCTATTCATTTATCCATAGAATTTTGGACATAAAAAAATGTTCTATTTATGTTAGGTTCTATATACAAAACTTTGTTCAGCCTTATTCAAAAGCATGGGCGCGGCTTATTAATGCCCCCTTTTTAACTGCTGAGTGGTATAAATTTATTCGTTTTCATTCAAACATTTTCATACTTCATACATAGTGTAAATTTACCCATTTTCATCTGAAAACATTGACCCCCTCTCCGTTTTCGTCCAAGTTTCATCACCATTCAAACGTATCACAAAAATGTTTAATAAGTTAAGTTGGTATATCGCCTTATTCCTGATCTTAGACTACAGACGTAAACTGAGATTCACAAATGAATTCATTCAACTATAACATTTTATGATATATAAAAAAACTAATAAAAACACCAATGAACCACCTTTATGAATTATGATATTATTAGAACTTAACATGATTTTATAACACATCTGACATCTAAACTTAAATACAAAACTTTTTGAAATACTTGGCATTACTTTATGTAAGTTAAAAACATTTTATATTACTTAGTAATCCATTTTTACACCATTTACAAACTTTAGAAAATAATATAAAAGGTAAGAAGTGTGACAAGTGATGCAGGCACAAAAACAAAAAGACGTTTAACTTTACCACGCCAGCCCCCCCCCCTCTCCAAAACATTTCTGCACACTAAAATCTAAAATTTTTGTGCACCACTTTTTTGGCCTCTGACATCTTTCCAATTTTTATTTTTTATCTTTAATTTTCTACTGTTACTCCACCCCATTAAAATTTAGCAAGATTATAAAGATCCTTTTTTTCTTGAAATGGAGTATTCCTGACTATTTATTTATAATGGTTTGTGGAATTGTGGGTAATAGGTGGGATTTTTTTTTTTGACTATTAACAAGACGTCGAGATTATAAAAAATTTGATCAATAGTTCAACATGCATTCCTTAGAGGCTAAGACCATCTTATATTAACGTTACAAATATAATGAAACGTTCATAAATATGAATTCAAAATTCACGATTTGCATATCTTTTTCTTTTGTGATTTGTGGGATCATCTTTTTGATGTATCAAAATCTGGCCCACAATCTGACTTGAATTGAAACATCATGATCAATCTTGTAGGATTCGTAAAAATTTTGATGGTAAAAAAGAAAAATTAAATACATTGTCGTCTTATTTGTAAAGCATGCATGCAGCATGACTCTTCACGAAAACGACCATCAATGCAAAAAATGTGCTTTTGACTGTACTTCGTGGGTTGGTTTGTATTTTGGAAAACGTTTGATAAAATATAAAATATTTATAATATTTTCAAGCAGTAAGCTTTTTTCTCAAGGGAAGTGTAGTTAGATCAAATGCAGGGCCGTCTCCAAGGATTTGAATACCTCGGCTGAGCCGAAATAAAAAGACCCATAGCCTTAACGAGTAAAGAAAAATATATAAGCTAATTTTTTTAAGCGAGGCTTAATGTTATAACAATAAAAATTGAAAAATATATTATTAAAAAAAATACCGTAATAAATAACGATTAACCAATGATTTGTGAAACTCTCCTAACATTGGAAAAAAAAATAGCTTGGTCCTTGGTGGCAAGCTTGGTCAACCGTGGAGGAGTCTGGTGGTTAACAATGAACCAACAGTGGTGGTCGTCTAGGTTGGTCGTTGTTCAGCATTCGTAAAGAAGGAAGGAACAAAAGAGAAATTTCAATCGACCGTCTTTTCTTTTATTTTGCATCGGGTTTTTATTTAATTTTTGTAGTTTTTAGTTATAGTTTGGGCCCAATAATTTAAACTTGCTTAAATAGATTATGGATAAAAAAAAATTTTGGGCCTAATAATTTTAAGATGGTAAAGACCAATTTATATTATCTAAGTTTTGTATTTTTAAATGCATATATAAAAAATATAGATACAAAAAGTTTTGACCCCTAAAAATTGCGTGCCTCGTCCGACGGTCCGACCGGCGCCACCCTCCAGCCGGCCATGATCAAATGCATTGAAGAGTTTGGGGTGTACTCCTTGCTATCTCATCTATTTTAACATCTAAAATCATTAGACTGACCGTTACGAAAGGTCATTGGTGGCACCCCATGACCATATGACTTGGCTGACATCTTTCATTCTTTTTAAAACCGGCCAAAGGACCAGCATCTCGTCGTTGGTGTTTGACCCTCTTTGGCGTCTAGGAAGGTGCTAACACTGGTCGTGAATGACGCCTCCATGATCTTTCACAACACTTGGTCTTACACCATTCAAAAAAGTGGCCACCAAAGGGTGATGAGCCCCTTTGAGCGCTAGTCCACTAATGACGCCAACGGCAAAAGAGGTGGGGCCACTCACTTTCCAACCAATTAAATTCACAATTCCCCATTTAAAAAAAATGGGCATTTACATATTTCCTCTTTCTAAACTTTGAAATTACATATTTTTTTAAATCATGCTTAAAGAGCATTGTACATTTTGCATTAAAAATTTGTATTTTGAGGAAATATGTAATTTCAAAGGGTTAGGAAGGGGAAATATGTAAAAATCCCTAAAAAAATTACAACAACAATCATACCTAGTAAAATTTCATTGGCTAGTAACAAGGTTTATGGAAAGTGAGATGTATACAGATTATATATCTATCATAAAGAATAGAGATATTGCTTCTAGAGAGGCCTCCAATTTTTATTTTCTTTTTCAAAGATTAAATAATTATTATATTTTCAGTTAAACCATTAGGCGTTTTAAGTGAAAGTTAGTGAATGCCGCATGCTTATGTGGCAGTGACGTGATAATAGTTTTAATTGAGTAACTTCCCTCCATCACACTTTGTTTTATTGGATCTCTTGATCAACATAAATCAAGGGTTAAGATAAATCAATAAATTTTATAATTATGGATCTTTGATTTAGTTGTATCAAAGTGTTAAGTAGGGTTATTTATTCTCAAATGTTAAGAGTTCTATTCATGTGGTCAACATTAAATGTGGATTTAGAAGTACTATTACAAAGTGTGTAGATTTGTTATTTCAAAAAATCTTCATTGGCATAAGATTTATTTTAATATGCAACGGGGTATTAACGTACAACTAAGGTTATGTTTGTTTTTGCTTAAAAGATTTACAAGGGCTTACTTCTGTAGGTTCACAGACATAAGCTTCTGAAGACTGTTTGTTTTTTTTAGAAAAAAAAATCTGAAAACTGCTTTTATGGTCTTAAAAAATAAGTTATTGTTCAATTTCTTTACACTTCTCCACATCCTATCAACACCCTATGTCCAACACCACCACCACCCATCGTGAGCCACCACCACCCACCGTCCGCCACCACCACCCGCCGTCCACCACCACCACGATCCACCACCGTCTGCCGCCACCACCACCCACCACCACGGTCCACCACCCACCACCACCATCACCGTCCATCACCATCACCACCACCACCCCACCGTTGGCCACAACCACCGTCCACCACCACCACCCACCGTCCGCTACCACCACCGTCCATCACCATCACCACCCACCGTCGACCACAACCATCATCCACTACCACCACCACCACGGTCCACCCACCCACCACCCACCGTCGGCCACCACCACCGTCCACACCCACCACAACCGTCCATCACCACCACCCACCGTCCACCACCACTGTTCGGCTTATACAGATGATATCCAGTTTATAGGTAACTAATTTTCAGCGTTGCAGACAATATCCAGTTTATAAAACAAACAGTATTATGTTTTCAGATTGCAGACCTTCAGACCACATCTTCAGTTGCAAACATGAAATCAGATGAAATAAGATTGCAGACAGTTTTTGTCTTCAAAAACAAACAGCACCTAAATGTTCGCACAAACATTGCGAATCACAAGGTGAAAATTTTGGCGTTTGCATTTATGTAAATAACAACTACTCTTTGATTATGTATTACAGTGCGATAGTTTGTATTATCATAATTACTTTGGTGACCATAATAACATTATTTCATTTAAATCTTCATGTAACACAAGTTTATAAAATAATACAAGTTGTAACAAATAAATAAGCAAATGATAAGTTGTTCTTTGAATATCCTATAGGCATGCTATGTGTCTTCAAACTTTAATCCTCGTATCTTTACACCTATAACATATGTATAAAATAAAGTCAGTTATGAACATAGCTGGTGAGAATCCCACAGTTTGATATAATACGTAAAAATCATACAATCCTATGAAACTTGTGAAATGAGCACATAAGGGTTCTTTACACTCGATGCAATGGACCTGAGTGTAAAGAACAAACGAAGGTCCTTTTCAGTTGGGGCTACCAACGTACTCGGATAATGAAGTCCCTTTTCCACTCGATACAAATGGACCTGAGTGCAAAGGGGGGCGTATGATCATACTTATTGAGGCAACCACTTGAAATCCACGTATATAACAAATAAGCAAGTAAGCACACAAGTCCATGATATGAATTGTAGTTTGTAAGCAATATCGTAAATACTTGAAGTTTTGTAAGATACATATGCTACCCCAAAATATGAAAACGTTTAAAAAGGGGTTGTGAGAAACTCACCTCGAAATCGAAGACAACTTGTAATAAAAGTAGAAAGCACAATACGAAACCGAAGCAACCGAACTTTAAGAACTGTACATGTTAAGATTTGCCGGTGAACCACGGTTTCCGGAGTAACGAACTTGGACAGATTGATTATAAGATATAAAGAGTATTTTAGATGAAAAAGAAGATTGGGATCAGTTTAGTTGGTGTGTTAGGTCCTATTTATAATGTCAATTGGAGCGAACAATCGTTATTTGGTGTTAAATGACTTGGCCGATTATCCAGCGGTTGTTACGGGATCAAAATACATAATTTCGGACGTTATCACGGGTTATTGTGGTTGATTACGGGATTCCGTTAAGGGCTATAATTGATACGAGTATTTAATTGAATTAAATCGTGCGTTTTACGGGTTTGTTGGACTGTCGGAGCCGCGTTTCCGGTGGCCGGAAAAAGTGGCCGGGAAAATGGGGTAATAGGGGGGCTGGTGGGTTGGATTTTAATATAATAATATAATTTAAATAGATTTTACACTTATGGCCCCTCATGTTTCTTATAATATTAAAACATAAACTAAAGTATAATTACTAAATAAACATTGTACTTTGAGATGCATTAAGAATGAAACAAAAGTTATAATTCAAGAATATTTATCATATTATATCCGAACAATTTGCAACTCGTTTTAATAAACACTTTAAATCTCGTAGTTTCGTTAATTGAATAAAACGAATAGAAAAACGAACGAACGATAAACCGAGTCAGAAAAACATTGACGAACGTCAAATGAATCTTGGGAATATAATAATACATTCTATATATACATGTATATATAAATACTTGAAAAACAAAATTCCTAAAATTTGAAACGGGTCGGGTTTTCGGGTTTGAAAAGTAACGAATGTTACAGGATTCACAACCTTTGAGAATTTCGTCCCGAAATTAAAATAAAAATAAATTTTATAAGGAAACAACTAATATGAGGAGTTGTTTAAAAGTTTTAACGATTTTTATATACATATTTAAATCAAAACAATAACGTCGTTCTTTGAATGACCCGAAAGACGACACAAATGAGAATATGGTAAGGACCCTTATATATAAGATGTACCAGCGGTGTATCTACCATGCCCTTATTATATTTCATTTGTCCCGTCTTTCAAAATCATTCCAGGTTTCAAGTTATTGCACACAACGTACTTATTATGTCGTCCATGCAAGGACTTGGATAATTACGTGTGGACCCATGATTACCTTTATCGTCGGATGGTCCACATAATCCGTCCCATTGTGAGGGTTTTAAAACATATATAAATAAAATCAATAAGTTCTTATGTGAAAACTTGAATATCAAGAATGATGAACTATAGAAATCAAAATTAACAAAATATATAAACAAATCTTTGAGGTTAATGATAAGTGAAAATATTAGGTTCAAATAAATGAAATTGTTAAAGTTTAAATGAAATAACAATGTGATTGAAGTTCTAATGAAATAAACGAGATTCTAGGGTAACCTAGAATAATAATAACAAATGGAAACGTTAAAGTCACGAATATCAACATAATTAAACAAAACATTGAAGCTGAGAATAATCAAATAAACACATGTGGCAATGGGCCAACAAAATATAAACGTGTAAGTCGTAAAGTATTGGATCCGGGAGTAGTAACGAACTTTTAATAAAATAAACATGTAAGTTTTTTCGAGTCAATAATGACTCGATAAACAAATGAAAATTTTCGATAAAGAAAATATCAACGCAATATTTGAGATTAATAGAAATAAATAGTTGCAACTTCAAGATCAGAGTAAAACATTGATTCAAATTGATAAAACATTGAGGACAAAATAATCGAAACTTCAAGATCGAATTATGATAATGGTCTCAATTTTGGCAAAAATTGGGATTATAAAAAAAAATCAAATGATTCAAACAAAACATTGAACGAAAATGACCAAACAATTCATGTAACCAAAATAAACTCAACATATGTGTAAAAATGCTCATAGTCTCCAGCTTCCACTAAGCAATTATGTTTATGGGAAGTCGATTATAGACCACGAGGTTGAAATAACAAATTAAACCGATTCTGAATGTAACTATGAATGAAAATAGTTCACAAATTAACAAATAATAAGCTCAATATTAACTTCGTAGACAACCTTTTTGAAAAGAACTTGATACATAGAACTTCGTGAAAATGCGCAAAACAGAAAAAATATCTATAACATATGAAAGAAAGGAAAATAAAAAAAGTAACTTGCGATGCTCGTCTTCTCGAAAATGGGTTTTGCGGTATGAAGGTTATTATGGTGCGGTGGTATGGTTTACAAATCCGAAACTTGTTGGTATTGACAAAGAAGTGAAAAGAAATGATTGATGACATTGTTTGTGAAGGTCTTTTGTAGGGACGCGATGATTAAAACTCAAAGGGAAATTATGATAATAATTTTGCATATATATACTTAGCTAGTTAGAAAACTTTGAAAAACTTTCGATGTAGAGGATTTCCCGGTTGGGTGACGTTTTAAGAAGATGGAAGCCATTGGATAAAATAACTCGTTAACGGTAATATAATATCCTCCCGAATTGTTTAAAGCGAAATATGTTATTTTATTTGAATAGTTTTATTGGAATAATAATAATGGTATTAATAATACTAATAGTAATAATAATGATAGTAGTAGTAATAATGGTACTAATAATACTAATATTAATGGTAATAATAATAATAGTAGTAATAATAATAATAATAATAATAATAATAATAATAATAATAATGTATTGATAGTAATAATAATATTAGTAATAATAGTAGTGATAAAAAAATGAATCATTTGGATTGTTGTAAAATTCTTTTGACGAAAATCAACTTGATTATACTTCGTATAACAAAATATTTTGTGATTATATGAATATATATTTATTCAGTGGCTATTTTAAAACAATATGGATTTGAAATTTCGAGTAAAAGGTGTTTATAAATGAAATAAGTGTGGAAAGTATGCAATATATAGACATGTTTGAAAAAGGCTAAGTATTGTGGCCGAAAAACGAATATGCATGGAAAATTATTTATTAAAAAAAATTAGCATGGTTGATGACTTTGAAAAGATTAAGCGTTGATGCTGAAAAACGAACAAGCTTTTAACAGGACGAGGTACGCAGGGTGAGGTATCGCATAACGGAAACGGGTTCGGTTTTTTTTTATTCAGCGTCTTGCGGGTGTGTTCGAGTTTCTACATTAGTAGTAGGCTTGAGGTAGAAGGTTTTGTATGAATGGTTGGGTAACAGATCGTGAGAATAAACGTGTAGTGTTGAGTATGTATAATTTCGTGTCAAAAGTTGATGAGGTGGTCGAAATTATCACAATTTGAAGCATTTCGACATCACGGTAGCGGAATGATGAAATTTTGCGTACACAATAGGGTGGGTTCCAGTGTAAGTATTTTCGTTGGGTTAGGTTTGAGTATCCAAATGTTATGTTGGGTTTGGATTGACTTAGGCATGGTTTGGGGTTTGAATGCATTGTTGTGGTTACTGATGATCATGGTCAGAATTACGGCGGCTAATTGCTTGATGATTTGGGTTGTCGTTTTGGGAGTTGAGTTTCGAGAAAACGAGAAGACATGTCGCGAAGCGTGAAGGTTTCATATGACATGAGTCATAAATATGAAATTTGTTTAATAATCCAAAAGAAGTATTTCATGAAAGATTCCTAAAATCGGCCATCTATATAAGTTATGAAAATAAATAAAGAAGTAATCACAAGAAACAACATTCGAAATCGAAATTGAAATGCTCATGAGCTAGCATGAGTTTTCGTGTTTCAATAATAATCTCGTAATTTTTTTAAGGAATATTGTCCTCATATAATCCCAACTATGGCCCATTGGCAAATATAAGGACCAACTATCGAAATGGCAAAATATAATCCCAACTACGCATGTGGGTGGAAAATTAACGGGAAGTTAACCTTCCGTTAATTTTTGTGACATGGCGGCTGAGTTGTCTCATAACCTGCTGACGGGGCTATTAATTAAAAAAAATTTCTTAAAACACCTAGATAATGACATGGACTTTGAAGATTAAAACATGTTGAACTTATAATGGTTAATTAGTTTCTATTAATTAACATTTCAACTTATTAACTCATTACCAAACCCTAGGTCCACCTTACATGAAATTCACCAGACACCCTCGACTACATCATCATCAGCGGCGGCACTGCCGGCTGTCCCTTAGTCGCCACCTTATCCTCATTCTCCCGCCAAATCTTTCACCTCCGACGAAAACGTCACTAGCGCCGGTCTCGGCAAATGGTGCCGTGGTGTTGGGCCGCCGGGAATTTGAAGTTGCCTGTCGCCGGTCTCGGATCTCCGTTCAATGGCACTTAAACCCAAATCTAGTTGCCCCAGCATTGAACCACCACCTCCATACAACCCTAGATCTTGGAACAGAACATCGGGGGTGTTCGATTCGATAACTATGGTGGTTATTTTGTCACCGGAAACCTGCAACTCCGGTGCTCTTTGACACACATAGCTCAAAGTTGTTAATTTCAGTAATTGATTGATTGATTATTGGTGTTGTGTTCATAGGGTTTTGTAATTTGGGGAAAGTTATCAAATGAGAAGATAAAGATTTGGTTTTGGAGTGTGTACTGGAAAGGGTGTGAGGGATGGTTGATTTGATTTTTTTTTAATTAATAGCCTCGTCAGCATCCCCGCCAGCAGCCCCGTCAGCAGGTTATGAGAAAACTCAGCCGCCACGTCACAAAAACTAACGGAAAGTTAACTTCCCGTTAATTTTCCACCCACATGCGTAGTTGGGATTATAATTTGCCATTTCGATAGTTGGTCCTTATATTTGCCAATAGGCCATAGTTGGGATTATACGAGGCCAATATATATAGCAACTTTGAGCTATGTGTGTCAAAGAGCACCGGAGTTGCAGGTTTCCAGTGACCAAATAACCACCATAGTTATCGAATCGAACACCCCCGATGTTCTGTTCCAAGATCTAGGGTTGTATGGAGGTGGTGGTTCAATGTTAGGGCAACTAGATTTGGGTTTAAGTGCCATTGAACGGAGATCCGAGACAAGCGACATGTGACTTCAAATTCCTGGCGGCCCAACACCACGGCACCATTTGCCGAGACCGGCGCTGGGGATGTTTTCGTCGGAGGTGAAAGATTTGGCGGGAGAATGAGGATAAGGTGGCGACTAAGGGACAACCAGCGGTGCCGCCGCCGATGATGATGTAGTCGAAGGTGTCTGGTGAATTTCATGTAAGGTGGACCTAGGGTTTGGTAATGAGTTAATAAGTTGAAATGTTAATTAATAGAAACTAATTAACCATTATAAGTTCAACATGTTTTAATCTTCAAAGTCCATGTCATTATCTAGGTGTTTTAAGAAATTTTTTTTAATTAATAGCCCCGTCAGCAGGTTATGAGACAACTCAGCCGCGATGTCACAAAAATTAACGGGAGGTTAACTTCTTGTTAATTTTCCACCCACATGCGTAGTTGGGATTATATTTTGCCATTTCGATAGTTGGTCCTTATATTTGCCAATGGGCCATAGTTGGGATTATATGAGGCCAATATTCTTTTTTTTAATAACATATGTAAAATATGTCAGCTTTTGAAATAAAATATGAATTTAACGTAAACATGATATATGTAGTGAAATCAAATTGAAAATCGGGTGTTCTTAAGTTTTAGAATTTTCAATTAAAACCTTGATAATAAACGAATTATTTAAAAAAAACAAATTGAAAATCGACTATTCGTGTATCACCATGACCTTTCGAATTTTTAAATTATAATAACAGAATTTATAAATAAAGAAAACAAGTTAAAACTTAACAATTCGTGTAATAGCACAAATTTTAGAAATTTCTATGAATACATAAACATAGAAAAACGACTTTAATACTCGACTATTCACATAACCCATTGACTTTTTGAAACCGCAATATATACAATTGAGTATGAATTATCATATCTTGTAAAAATATACTTAATCAAATTGAACCAAAAGCTGGTTATTCATGTATCACCACGACTTGTCAGACTTTTAGTTAAAACACATAAATCAAAATGCGAAATCAAATTGAACCAAAAGCTGGGTATTCGTGTATCACCACGACTTGTCAGACTTTTAGTTAAAAACACATTGTAAACATTGAGAGTCGGAGTCACACGTCGCATGAACCACTATGACTTGTGTGACATCCTAGGGAGTACAACCATATGCTTATCACAAAGGGGACATGGTCTTTAAGAAGATGAAATATCGGAACACCGAATTTGAAAATTGCTTGAAATTGATTTTGAAAAAACTTGTTTTAGGCCTAAGCCTTGGACTTGTGTGTGTGTGTGTACTTGTGTTCATGAGGCGTTAATGAAATCAGCAGTAGCGTAATCCAGTAATAGTAAGCGCGTTTAAACAATCAAGTAAAGGCTCACATAATTCTATCATGCAACCCTAACAAATAAACAAATAAGCTATAGCTACCTAGAACACTACGTCTAATGTCCTATCGTATAGCCACGACTCTGATACCAATCTGTAACACCCCGACTAAAGCGGAAACGCCTGAGTGTGACGTACAGATTGCTCAAACACACGTGACACTATTAGGTGACCATAATAACATTATTTCATTTAAATCTTCATGTAAATACTTGAAGTTTTGTAAGATACATATGCTACCCTAAAATATGAAAACGTTTAAAAAGGGGTTGTGAGAAACTCACCTCGAAATCGAAGACAACTTGTAATAAAATTCGAAAGCACAATACGAAACCGAAGCAACCGAACTTCAAGAACTGTACATGTTAAGATTTGCCAGTGAACCACGGTTGCTGGAGTAACGAACTTGGACGGATTGATTATAAGATATAAAGAGTATTTTAGATGAAAAAGAAGATTGGGATCAGTTTAGTTGGTGTGTTAGGTCCTATTTATAATGTCAATTGGAGCGAAATCGTTATTTGGTGTTAAATGACTTGGCCGATTATCCGACGGTTATGGAATCAAAATACATAATTTTGGACGTTATCACGTGTTATTATGGTTGATTATGGGATTCCATTAAGGGCTATAATTGATACTGAGTATTTAATTGAATTAAATCGTGCGTTTTACGGGTTTGTTGGACGGCCGGAGCCGCGTTTCCGGTGGTCGGGAAAACGGGGTATTAGAGGGGCTGGTGGCTTGGATTTTAATATAATAATATAATTTAAATAGATTTTACACTTATGGCCCCTCATGTTTCTTATAATATTAAAACATAAACTAAAGTATAATTACTAAATAAACCTTGTACTTTGAGATGCATTAAGAATGAAACAAAAGTTATAATTCAAGAATCTTTATCATATTATATTCGAACAATTTGCAACTCGTTTTAATAAACACTTTAAATCTCGTAGTTTCGTTAATTGAATAAAACGAATAGAAAAACGAACGAACGATAAACCGAGTCAGAAAAACATTGACGAACGTCAAATGAATCTTGGGAATATAATAATTCATTCTATATATACATGTATATATAGATACTTGAAAAACAAAATTCCGAAAATTCGAAACGGGTCGGGTTTGAAAAGTAATGAATGTTACATCTATCAATCGATTAGCTTAAATCACTAGCTTCAATTGATCCATTAGTTCAATTTGCAAGCTTCAGTTAGTCTAAATAATGATTAGGCTTGTAATATTCTTCTTCAAAAGTCACTTCGTAACTACAAATTTATTGTTAAATCCGATTTGCCCAGGTCAATTGAATAATCGAATATGATTTGCAGGTTGTAGTTCTTTAATCAAAAATATCAGTTCATGCGATTTGATTGATTAGGTTAGCTAAAAGAAGCACGCCAACAAGACCGATTAATTTCAAATTTGCCATCATGTTATTACTTGTTCGCACAATTTGTACATGTTTTTGACGCGTATTGTATTTGATCAATCTTTATAGGGTGTGGGTGTTTGGGATTATTTATTTTAAGCAACTTATAATTTATTAACTTTTAAAAAAGTTAAAAAGTGTTTGGTATTGTATGTTATTGTGATACGATAAATTAATAGGTTACAAAGTCGTAAGTTATTAATTTATAAATGGGGTTATTTCATAGAATAGTAACCAACTTTTGGAAGTGTCCTAACTAGGTCATTGGTGTAATTGTTTGTTCTATTTAGGTCACTAAGTTTTATTTTATGTTTCAATCATAGGTTTTTTACCTGAACAATAGGTCATCCATTCTATATGTTATTTTATTTAGTTTGTTTCTTTATTAATATGAACTTGCAAAATATAAAAGCAAAAAGGAAAAAAAAAATTAATATAAAAAATTTAAACGAATTTTAAAAAGCTGCAAACCAAAATTTCAAATTTTGCCAAAAAAAAAATTAATAAAACTGGAAATTTTTGTTTTTTAATATATGAACACATCTTAGTTATCTGTTAATATTTTCTTTCACAATTTAGACTTGTTTTGTAAGTTATCTTTATGGATTAGAAGTTTTACCTCTCTTGTATCCTACAAGAGATAAAAGACGCTTTTTTTATCAAGAGTCGAGCGAAACTCGAATATATTGATGAACTAGTTTGGTGTAATTTTGATTTATTGTAATGGCCTTGTCCGGCCTTGATTTTGTTTGGTTGTCTAACATCTTGCTAGCTTGTTTTATTTAATAAAATGTTTTCTTTCAAAAAAATTACTATCTTTTTTAAAGTTTCAAAATCAACAACCCTCTTTTATTTCAACTTCCAATGTTACTTTCTATTTTTTTTAAAATTAATTAAATATCATAATTATAAAAATTACATGCATTTTAATTCGGGTTAGGCTAGATTCCATATCGTTGTTATAAAATATTAGCATACTAGCTTTTGAACCCGTGTATTACACGAGATTTGTCAAATGATAAAAATTAATAAAGTTCGTTATTTGAAATAAAGACACAAAATTAAATGAAAAAAAATAATGAAATATATAGTACAAACAATAAGAAGTCTAGAATCTTAATTTTACAAATCAGAGAAAATCATTAGGACTATAAACATAATCAACATTTTTTAGTTTATGTTTTTTCTTTGTATCTTTTTTTTGTTTGTTTCAAATAATTAATTTTATTAATTTAAACATTGACAAATCTCGTGTAAGACACAAGTTCTAGAGCTAGATGAAATAAACAAATGATAAAATAAATTTATTTGGGTTTACATTCATAGCCTAATTTTTCTCCTAATTCTCTAAGTTATAACCCTTTTGGTAAATGGTTTTACACATGATCTATGGATAGATCGGATGAATGAGGTTAGAGATTAGAAAATTAGGAAAGAAATTTAGGCTAGGATTAAATATGGTTAGGATACCTAAGCATTATTATTTTTGTTTATTAGAAGAGTAAGATAAGATTCCAAGAATATCAAAATGGAACAAAATTTCCATCCATTAAAAGTTTTTGTTATTTTTCTTAAAAATTAAGATATTTTCCGTTTAGCAACACATTCGTAAGTATCCAGTAAAATATCAATAAACAAATACCCGCATCATATGAAAAGTATTCATTTAATGACTTTGTATATTAATGTTAAATGATGGTGGTCATAGCACTACTAGAAATTTCAGGTCAAGATCGTCAGATATATATCAACTGTCACAAAGCATAAAATCCAAAAATTAAATAAAGATAAATTTTTTAAATATCCAATCAACATATAATATTTGTTCATATGACAACTCTAGGAAACTTGTGCATATGGTACGTTACCTGTAACATGCACACAATAATATATCTTATTTATTAAACTGAAATGTTAGGAAGAAGCACAGTTGTCACAATTGCAGGTTATGGGGATGAAAGAACATTTGCAGAAGAATATGTTCGGGAGCATGCAGTCTATGTTGTAACAGCAAGGCATGTTTGAGCAGGTTTTTGGATCGGAAGGCACGTGACAACACCTGCACTCATTGCATATCTTGAATGGGGTATTCGCCAAAGTCATGCATTCGATCCTCCCCATTGGCACAGGGTCGGGCAACTGCACTGACACCGCACCTTCAGTCGTGTTTTCTTCTGTGGGATGTGCATGCATGCTGAACGGGTTAGAATATTATATAGAATTTGTTTGAGGTTTAGTATTATATATGGAGAAGTTGTTTCTAGGCAATATTTTACTTTGATGGTTGATGAAGTGGATCAATGTCCTTTTGTTTTTTAATAATTCTGTTAACATGTAATTGATTTTTTTAGAGGTAGTATATTTAGGTTACCATTGGTGATTAAGTATAAATTATAGGTGTGTAGGGGAATAAAACTCCTAGTTAGTGAACGTAACTAATCTCATCTTCTAGTGGCGAATTTGAGTAGTTGGATAGGGCGCACGTGCCATGTCGTTTTCGCACTTGCTATAGGCGATTAACCCAAACCTCACTCTCTCTACGTAGTCTGCCTCCTAGGTTTTATACCTTGTTTGGTAGTGGCGAATAAGAGAGAATGATCCATCCTTAATTTATAACAATGCAAGGCAATTTCTTTAATAAAGTATTCTTGGTAGATCGATGGAGCTACAAAAGAGAGGCTCTCATCCTCTCTTAATTGCCACTACTAAACATGTTTTTTATCCCGAATTCGTCACTGCCAAACAGGGTTTAATAGCTAGATGCATGGCAGGCAAGAGGGAAGTTTAGGTTAATCACAGGTAGCGAGTGCTAAAACAACATGGCCACAAGAGCCTAATCGACTCACCTTTATTTGCCCCTAAGAGATGAGATAAAGGAGTTTCACTTACAACTAGTACTCTTACATTCCCTTATACATCTCTTGCATGCCTATAGTTTAAACTTAATCACCAATTATAGGTGGGAAAGCCCCATTTATGTTTAAAAGAAACCAGCCTCCGTGTGATTTTCTCTAATTCTTGTAGCATTTAACTATTTCCTAAATCGAAAGAAACGTTTTTGTTAAAAACAATTGTGGACATTTTGTGTGCATGTGTTAAAAAAACACAATTTTTTAAATTAAAAAAATTGAAAATTGTTAACCGTTTAAAAAAACATAAAAACGGATTTTGAGTTAACTTCCTCAACCAGCGGAGTACCTAGAAAGCTATGCAAACCCAAACTCCAATTTGCTAAACCTAAAAAAATCCATATCATATAATTAAAGTGTAAAAAGCAAGATCAACAAGTTAAGATGACTTGCCTGAACTTAGTTTGGTGATGTTAAGGATAAGCAACAGCAAAAAGGGATGTTCGGTTGAAAGGTGTTACATGGCTGCCATGCATGCTAAAATCGTCACAGGTAAAGAGAGACGAAGAAATATATATAGTACCTGAATTTTGTTAAAAGATTAATAGTTTAGTTTCCTAAATGAAAAGTAAATGCTTTAATATAAATCTGTGAGCATATCTTTCGGTTCAAGCCCAAAAAACAAGATAAAATTATGACACGACCGATAAAACCCAAGTCCTTAATTTAACATGTCTTATATTCTATAAATTTAATCATATATGAGATATTTGAAGCTGAATGTTTGTCAGAAATTGAATGGTAAGATCATTATTGAACAACAGATTTAGAACTGAATGGCTCTTACAAAATATTCGAAGAAGATAAAATTTACATGGATGAACCCTATATCAACGAAGAAAATTTTGAGACTACATTGTGTTGATAACTGATTTTGCTTTCTTGTATATCTTGGAGTGAATAAATAGCCGAGGGGGAAACGGGGCAGCCGTTGTACCTGTCGGACTTTCCAAAAGAGACTACGGAGCTTCCATAGAAGATAAGCGATTGATGCACGAATGATGCCAGATTTGTGCCAGCAATGCTTCTGAATTTAAGGAAGCAAGGAGAGGTGGGCCAAGACTCGGAGAGGCCCAAAAGATGTCCAGTAGCCCATATACAAAACACAAGTCCAAGAAATAAACATATAAGTATAGGATTATCAAATGGAAAGATAAAATTATATATTTTTAACAATGTTTCGTTGGAGCAGTCTTTTTATCTTACGGGATAGAGGAGAGACTTGGCTTTCTTCTCAACCCATTCTAGACCCTACTTTGTTGTGGGAAAGTAAAACTATGTTAGTTTGGATTGGTAATTCTATAATAGATCGACTTATATTTGGATCATATTGCTTTCCATGTATGTATCTAGCATTGATTCTTAATATTTTTATCTCATAATAGGAGATTGTAATATGTATATTTATAAAGGGTTGATGAGAAGAAACAATCTTTTGAATGATAAACATTTTTTGTTAAATATTAATTTATTATGGAGTAAAATATCAAGTAAAATATCAATAAACAATTACGCCGCCACATAATCCCAAAAATTTAATAAAGACAGCTTTGCAAATATCCAGTCAACATATAATATTTGTTCAAATGACGAACTTGAGCATATTGTATCCGTCACATGCACATGAGCACATCTCATAAACTGAATATAAATAGTGTTAAGAAGCACAGTTGACACAATTGCAGCCCATGGGGACGAAAGAACAAATGCCAAAGGGTTTGTTCGGAAGCGCACGGTCTATGTTATAACAGCAAGGCATGTTTGAGAAGGTTTTTGGATCGGAAGCCGTGAGAATTTGTAACCGGTTTCAGAGATCAATAATATAAACTGGTTTTAACCGGCGGTTAGAACTAGGTATAAACCGGTTAGTGGTGGACCAATTACTAACCGGTTAGGTTTCTGGTTAGAAATTGGTTAACCGGTTAGCTTGTGCACCTCTATTTGTGAGTGAAGTTATGCACTTACTTTGCTTCTATTGCACCGGCTTCCTCTGCTGTCACAAAGAAAGGAGAATTTGCAAACACTTCCCCATCAATCAAATATAAAACAGTTTCATCATCTACCAATATGCTAGATGTCATTCAGATGACACAAATTTCATATATATGAGTAATGTTAAATTTTAACAACAGTTATTATGCCAAAAATATAACCATTAGTTGTGGGAATTGGAATCAGTACCCAGTGAATTTGAGGAACCTTTCCAATTCAGATATGTAGACATTAACCGCTTCTTCTAAGATAGACAACTGATGCTTCTGCCTGCTTAGTTGAAGCCATCAAAACCAACCACAAAATAGAAATAAAGTTAGATCACTCTTATGACTTCTAAATATTGGATCATTTTCATATATCCCCTCAAAACATGCTAAGATATCATATTTACCCAACAAAAAATCGTTATATAGTGAGTAAATATGGAAATGTAAGTATTTAACAATTGTATGTATATATACGAACGTAAATTGTTAGACAGACTGACGTATACAAACATTTTACTCACAATTTAACATCTTCAAAGCGCCACCATGACAAAGAGACAAAAAGGTGAATATTAAGCACCAATTTTGTACGAGCATACATAGATGGTCCGTAGCGATACCTTTGTTCCTCCATCGGCCTAAATATATATAAAGTATTTCGGCTTCAAAATAAGAGTACCAACTCATCCAAATTGGATTTGTGTATGCATTTTTTGAAGAGAAAAAAATACCCTTCATCATCATTTATTTGGCGAACAAAATCCAATAGAGCCTGCGGGACACCTACTAAGTATTTCACAACAGTCTTATAGACACCTCCAGCCGAACCCAACTGAGCTAACTGTCGTCTCCTGGGAACATACATTATACATTTAATTAGAAAAAAACACCTTTTACATAGCTACTTAATACAAGAATTGACATGCATAACTGTTGATCCGTTTGGAGTTACAGGCCCGTAAAATATTCGTCTAACATATGTTCCATATTCAACCCAAGTGTCTTACCGTTCCATTTGTTGTTGCCATAACAGAGCATAACGATCACGTATACTTCCACCAGATTTTATTAAAGCATCCACCTGAGCCTTCTTACTCTTCTCCGACCGTTCTCTTTGCTTTCTAATCAATGCACCTCTAAAGTCTTGAGGCATATAGGTCATAACTGCATATGCATCGATCACAGTTATCATCGTTTTTTTATAAAAACAAAAACCATCAAGAATCATTTCTTCTTATTAGTGATCATAAAAAACCTGTGTTAAACACATTTTCTGAATTCTTGGACTGAAATGACACCACAATATTCAATATGAGTCCACATTTTTCCCGTAGTTGTTTAAGAAGGCGAGCGAGTTCAATGTCTTCAGGTGTAGATTGTTGTTGAAGCTGCTCACAGTTAAATAATATAATAAATGATGAATACTAACATTTATAAACAATAAACATCTTGAAAGCCTAATGCTAATTATAATTTAGATGCCTTTGCTTCTTACCAGTTGTGGCCAATGAGAGGTTTCTAGCAAAAAAATAATTTCTTCAATCTGCTCTCGGTTTTTCCATATATTCTCATCGATTATACGTGGTGGCTGCGAATCCACTTCTTGTACCAAATATCGTTCTCCTGAAACTTATAAAATGTCAACATATGGAATACTGAACTCGTAATCAAATAACCAAATAATGTAACTTCATGAGACCCATGATTCACGTGTTTTTACAATCATAGGAAACCAAATCAAATCAAATCACAAAACTTTGTGGGAAAATCTTAAATTCAAAATCGGAGCTCCATATGAAATCTCAACCCCCTGAGTTGGGCACACTGACTATGAGCCCCGTAACTCAAAACAGAGCAAAAGTTTTTAAGTTGAGCCCAACCAATTGATTATTTTCTTTTACAAACCGGTTTTGGCTAGCTTGACTCGATCTGATCCGGTTTTGAGCATCTCTACTTTCTTAGGCCACTTTCTTTTGTCTAATTGATCCAAAAATACAAGTCTCAGTGTTGTAGAACTCGATAGATGCTATTTGGGCAATGGGGTAGGGACTAGTGAAGTAGCGATTAACCATATTGGAATTTATAAGTAACTTTCCAAATATACATGTATATATATATATATATATAATGGGGAAGATTAACGTACAATAATCGCTCAACGTACATTACGTACGCGACATACGTTTAGCTAAAACGTTCAAACCTTTAAAAGTTCAAGCAAAAACTAAAACGTTCAACTAAAACGTTCAGCTAATACATTCAGCTAAATACATTAAGCTAATGCATTCAGCTAATACATTCAGCTAAAACTTTCAAACCTTTAAAAGTTCAAGCAAAAACTTAAACGTTCAACTAAAACGTTCGGCTAAAACGTTCAAACCTTAAACATTCAGGCAAAAACTTTATACGTTCAAGCCAAATCTTAAACGTTCAATGTCAAAACCCATCATTCAGAACTCAAAATTGATCAAGCTTCAAATTGATGATTAATTGAATCGATTTCAAAGATTAACCAATCAATTGGTTTCAATTTCAATTTCAATTCAACTAAACAAACCTGTGACGAGTTTTGCGTTTTTCCGATGAGTTCGTTGTCGTCGGCGATGATGGTGACGAAGAGTGTTGATGGTGCCGGTGAGCGGAGGTGAAGAAGGTGTGCTGATGTCGGTGAGGGGTGGTGGAGACGGATTGAGGGAGAGGGACGGACAGATTAGTGTAATTGTGACTTTGGGTTTCTGAAAATCAACGGTCAGAAGTGTCGCGTACGTAATGTACGAGAAAGGATTATTGTATTGAATCATTTATCTATACATAATTTCAATTTTAACTACCTAATTTTGACCAAATAGCGATAGATTGGCGCCAAACCATACTAAGTTACTAACACCACCCACCAACACACACGCTACTGAAATTGATGATAAGTAGTTAAGTTAAGTTGATAACTAAAGTAGCGAACCTTCAGGGAGCGGACGAGTAGTGTTTTGCAGACCAGCAGACAATTGGCGGAGTTGTTGGGTAAGGCGAGAGACGTCGTCTGAAATCGGTGGAAAAGGGTGTTTATCATAATAACAACAATGGAAGGCTCTGGTTATTGGAACCATACCGGACTTGGAGACCCGAGCATTCAGTTGATTGATAGTACGTGTGTGGGTTATAAATAATAAAGTAATCAAAGGAAGAGAATATGCTGATTTTCGAAGAAGAAGAAGATTCGGGTTGCTGGACTGGAGGTGCTGGGGGAACGAGAAGTTAATACCGTTAACATCAGCCATATCCATCCAGTTATTGGTTGCTTCAAATTTTAGTTAACTAACACTTTATTTATTTATATTTATATTTATATTTATTTACTAGTCGAGTGCCGGCACGATGTAGCGGGTGATAACATCTTAAGGTTTTTAGCGAGCCAAGGCTAGCTCGACTCGAACTTTACACCAAGCCGACTTAGCTCAGCTCCAAATTAAAGCTTCTTCTTGATTATTTTGATATTTATATAATTTGAATACTATTAATCATATTTTGTAAAACATATAAAATGAAAAAAAAAACGAATAAAGCTGAGTGATATTTGGATATACACCAGGGCTCAAAGTTTTACATTAAATAGTATAATAAGTATGTAATTATATGACATCGTATAAACTTTTTTAATTGTAACAAATTTATGTATGTTTTTTTATCAAATAGATAAGGGGTTAGATATGTAACTAATGGGAACATCAAATTGTGAACATTTATCATTTAAAAAACTTGTACATTCATGCAGTAATAACTTGTATATTTCAAACCGTCCATCTGATTTGAAAAAAATTTATATCGAAACGCAGACAAAAATAAGTCCGTTTTAAATGGGTATGCTTGGATTTTTTTTAATCATATTTTTGTAAAACATATAAGATTAAGATGAAAAAGGATAAAAGTTGAGTTAAAAGTGGGTAAACATGAAGGATCAAAGTTGTAACTATTTATTAAATTAACAAAATTTGAGTAAAGTTGAGGTACCGTAATTGTAATTATATTTGTTGAAATCAAATAAGGGTAGGTGGATTGTGTTTAAAAAATCATTTTGTCCCTCTATACACATATACCTTGTGTATTGGAATTTGTAAATCCTTTAAAACAAATTTTAATTTGCCTTTTACTTATGTATTATATATATATATATATATATATATATATAGATTTACTTTTATCCTTTAGTCTTCTGCTTTTTTCCATTATTGTTGGAAGGAAGCTAGTTTTATTATTTTATAAAAGTTTATTATAATTAGGGCGGAGGGAGTCATGGTCGGATAGTGACTCACCGATAGTTGTCATCACATCCCTGATTCTTGTCGTGGTAGATTTTGAGGGGTCGTTTTATCTGGGTATTTTTTTATGAAACTCGCGTTGACAAGCCAACGGCTAGCTTGACTAACCATTAACATCGTCTATATTTATTTATTTATTTATTATTTAAAAATAACCAATCTTATACTCACTCTACTCCAACCAATTTTATGCCCACTCTTGTAAAATTCATAACCACACTACTTCAACCATAAAAATGATTTTGAATTTTCTTCCTGTAAATCTTCCACTTGATGTCGAATAATCCTCCAACGATAGTAGTATCCCATTTCTATATGATCTTGCCCAACAAGCCGAAGAAGAAGACGCCGGCATATCTAGAAGATGATACGTGGATCGTGATTGCGAAAAAGTCTCCGAAGAAATGTTTCGAGATAGGTTTCGTATGTCGAAACGTTTATTTTCAAAAATTGTGGTCGATGTAGAAGAAAAATCCGAATAGTTTCAAGAGAGTATGGGCGCGAGGAACAAAAAGAGTTTTATGTCCTTACAAAAATGCACTTTGGTCGTTAAACAACTCGCTACCTGTGACTATCCAGACAATTTCGATGAGTATTTATGTATGTTTGCAAGGACCTCACGTGATCCCTTTAGTTTTTTTGCAATACCGTCGTTAGTTTATACTATTAGCGTGAGAAGTAATTTTTAATTATGACGTCTAGTTTCTTTAAAGAGAGAAATTATCTTTATGACTTTCTTTTCTTTCACAATTTAGACTTGTTTTGAAAGTTTACTTTATGGATTAGAAGTTTTAGCTCTCTTGTGTCCTACAAGAGATAAAGACGCTGGGATTTCTTTTGATCAAGAGTCGAGCGAAACTCGAATAATTTGATGAACTCGTTTGGTGTAATTTTGATTTATTGTAATCGCCTTGTCCGGCCTTGATTTTTTGGTTGTCCTAACATCTTGCTAGTTCGTTTTGTTTAATAAAATGCCACCTTTCAAAAAAAAATTACCTCTTTTCTTTTAACTTTCAAAATCAATAACTCTCTTTTATAGTTTTATTTCAACTTTCAATGTTACTTTCTCTCTTTTATTTAACTTTTTTAATAAAAATTAATTAAATGTCATAATTATAAAGTTTGCATACATTTTAACATACCTTAGTTCCTTACTTCTTGTCATACCCCTCTCTAGAAAACTCAAATAAAATATTAGCTTATTCCAAGAAAATCAAAATGGAACTAAATTTCCATCCTTTGGAGTTTTTGATATTTTTCTTAAAAATTAAGATTATTTTCCATTTAGCAGCACATTCGTATTTATACAGTAAAATATCAATAAACAAATACGTCAGATGACAACCGTTACATAGCAGAAAATCCAAAAATTAAATTAATAAAGCTAAATTTTCTAAATATCCATAGTCAACATATAATATTTGTTCAATTGTTCATATGGCAACTCTAGGAAACTTGAGCATATGATACCTGTCACATGCATGCACACAATAATATATCTTATTTTCTAAACTAAATCTTAACAATGTTAGGAAGAACCACAGTTGTCATAATTGCAGGTCACGGGGACGAAAGAACATTTGCCGAAGGGTCTGTTCAGGAGCGTGCATTCTATGATATAACAAGGCATGTTTGAGCAATTTTTGGATCGGAATGCACATGACAACACGTGCTCTCATTGCATATCTTGAATGGAGTACTCGCGAAAGTCACCTACTCGGTCCTCCCAGTTGGCACGGGATGGGCAACGGCAACGGCACTGCACCTTCAGTCGTGTTTTCTTTTGTGGGAGGTGCATGCATGCATGTTGAACGGGTTAGAATATAGAACTTAATTAGTGCATGAGGATATTAATATAATATTATATAGAATTTGTTAAGGTTTAGCATTATATGGAGAAGTTGTTTCTAGGTGATTTTTGGATTTGTGTAAGTTTTTAGGTACTTTGCGGTAGATGAAGTGGGCTCAATGTCTGCTTCTTCTTTTTTTTTTTTTATAATAATTTCGTTAACATGTAATTGATTTTTTTTAGAAGTAGTGCGTTTTTAGGATACTATTGGTGATTAAGTTTAAATTATAGGTGTGTAAGGGAGTTATAAGACTACTTTTAGAAAAAATAATCAATCTCATCTACTGATGACGAATAAGAGTGAGTTGGATTGGGTGTGCATGCCTTGTTGTTTTCGCACTTGCTATAGGCGATCAACCCAAACCTCACTCTCCCTAGCTGGTCTCTCACCTAGCTTTCAAACCTTGATTGGTAGTGGCAAATAAGAGCTAATGATTTAGGTTATTTCTTTAATAAAGTATTCTAGGTAGATCGATAGAGCTATAAAAGAGAGAATCCCATCCTCTCTTATATGCCACTTACCAAACCTGTTTATCCCGGATACGCAACTAGATGGCAGGCTAGGGAGAGTGAGGTTTAGGTTCATCGCAAGTAGTGAGCGCTAAAACGACATGGTCGCAAGAGCGTAATCCAACTCACCCTTATTTGCCAATAGATGAGATAAGGATTTTCACTTACAACTAAGTTACATTCCTTACGCGTCTCTTAAACGCCTATAATTTAAACTTAATAATTGATTATAATCACCAATTCTCCCCATTTGTGATTAAGAGAAACCAGCCTCCATATGATTTCTCTAATTCTAACATTTAACCATTTTCTAAATCAAAAGAAACGTTTTTGTAAATTAAAAAAAAAAACTTGCGGAAATTTTGTGTGCATGTGTATAAAATCGAAAAAGCTTTGGTTTATAACAAAGTGTCTAGCCCCTAAGATTGAGAATTCGAATCCCGTAATGATAAATAGTATAGATTCAGAAGTAAGATTATAATGTTTGTTAACCATTTAAAAAAAATATAAACCAAATTTTGAGTTAACTTCCTCCAACCAACGGAGTATCTAGAAAGCTATGCAAACCAAAACTCCACTTTGCTAACCCTAATAAAAATCCATATGATATAATAGGATATTGTAATATGTATATTTATAGAGGGTTAATGAGAAGAAACAACCAAGCAGTAAATTTAGAGTTTTATTATAAATATTTTTTGTTAAATATATCTATGCAGTAAAATATCAATAAACAATTATACCGCCACATAGCATAAATCCAAAAAATTAAATAAAGACAGTTTTGCAAATATCCAGTCAACAAATAATATTTATTCAAAACTTCAAATGACAAACTTGAGCATATATATTGTATCTGTCACATGCACATCTTATTATCTAAACTGAATCTAAGCAGTGTCAAGCACAGTTGTTACAATTGCAAGCCGTGGGGACAAAAGCACAAGTGCCAATGGGTTTGTTCGGAAGCGCGCAGTTTATGGAATAACAGCAAGGCATATTTGAACAGGTTTTTGGATCGGAAGCGTTGAGACAGCACCTGCATTGAGAGCATGTCTTGAATGGACTATACTTCGTTTCCAGCCACCCATTACCTGCCAACGTCCTGTATTCGATCCCCCCCACTGGCACAGGCACGGGCAATGGCGCTGCATCTTCAGCCGTGCTTTCTTCTATGGATTTCATGTATGTTGAACAGGTTAGAATTTAGAAATACACCTTAAATTGTGCATGAAGATTGTTTGGTGTTATGGTGGTTTAGCATTATGGAGGAGGTGTTTCTAGGTACTTTGCTAGTTGATGAAGTGTTCTCAAAGTCTGCTTGTTTTACAATAATTGTTTTGACATATAATTGAAATTTATTTTAAAGGTATTGCATTCTTTAGGTCTTGAATCACATCGGGGAGCTGTTTTTCTTTTCTTTTTTTTTTCTAAATTATAAATACAGCAACACTTGCTAACAGCGACTAAGTTTAAACTATACTTGTGAGTGAAAATCCTTAATCCTCCTAAGTGCGAATAAATGTGGGTTGGATGGGCTCGTGTGACCATGTATTTTTTCGCACTTAATTTCTACTGGCAATTAACATAAATTAACCTCACTATCACTGGCATGCCCCTAGATGTTAAACCTCGTTTGGTTGTTGCGAATAAGACAGGAAAATGAGGTATAAGTTAATAACTTATAGCAAATGCAAAAACTACAGGGAGCTCAATCCAACTCAATCTTATTAACCACTACATGAGATTAAGGGTTTTCACCAACAAAATACTCTTGCATACCTTTACATATCTATTACACACCTATAATTTAAACTTAATCGTCAATAATTAGTGAGAATGCACCATTTGTGATTAAAAATAAAGAAGTCAGCCCCCATTTGATTTTTTCTCTAAAATCTTTTAAGATTTAAATAACTATCTTTTTAAATCAAAGATGCACGTACTTTGATTCCGATGTGAATGTGTTAAAAACGATTTTTCTAAAAAATGATAACGTATTTTTCATCTTGTAAATATGTAAAAAATAATTCAAAAGGCTCGGTTGTTAATTTATTTCAAAATATTTAAAAAAAAACTATATGTATTTAGATTTATAAAATATGAAATTAAAGGTTGCCAGTAAAAAAAATTAAAATATATGACAATTGAATTGTTAGCAAAGAAATTAAATTGTAAATTAATACCATTAAGTTTGCTTGGCGGTTTTAAAGTGTGTAAAATGGTGTCTCTCCCTTAGACTCTTGAGGTTAAGGGTTCAAGTCCCGAAAATTAGTGTAGATTTCGAAGTAAAATTATGGTATGTGTTTCTTAATCGTTTTGAAAAAACATAAAACCAGATTTTAATAGTTCACTTCCTCAACCAGCGAAGTACCTAGAAAGCTATGCAAACCACTCCACCTAGATACACTTTGATAATCCATTTCAACCTAAAATAATTCCATACGATATAACTAAAGTGTAAAAAGCAAGATTAACAAAGATGACTTGCCTGAACTTAGTTTGATGATGTTAAGGATGAGCAACAGCAAAAAGAGATTTTTGGTTGAAATGTATTTCATGGCTGCCATGCTAAAAATTATCACAATTAATTAAGAGAGGCGATGAATTAATATATACAAATTCTTTGGAAGATGGCACTAAATGACTCAATATAACCTAAATTAGATTTTACGTTAATTTTGTTAAATATTAATTTTCAGTTTTTTTTTTTAATTTATGAGGTCGTTAAATATATAATTAATTGCGACCATTAGTAATTAATTTTTTCTAACCGACAACACTTTCCATTAATGTGTTTCTAAAACAGTAAAAGAGAAATAACAACTAGCGGTGAGTAGAAAACCGAATTAACCAAAAAAACCGAACCGAAGCATTTGGTGACGGTTAATTTTTTGTTTTATGAAAAACCAAAATTTCGGTTTCGATTCGGTTATCCATTTTTAAAAAACCAAAAAAAAAAAAAAAACCCAACGATTGATGGTGATAAAGATTATCAAGATGATGATTGACTAAACTTTTAAGATAAATAAATAAAATGATGAATGAAGATCGGGACTAAACTTTTAATACTTTTTAATTTTTAAACTCTATTTAGCAACTTTGTATTCGTATAGTTCCCCGTAACATGTGCATATTTTTGTTTTTTAAATTCAATATATATGTGGACTATGGTACTCTAACCCGTTTTTATACAAGCTAAAAATATGCATTTTTCATTTTTTTTTTTTTTTTTTTTGCAATGTCAACACATAATTGAAAAAAAATCGAAAATAACCTAACCGAAACTGAAAAACCAAAAACCGGAAAATCGAAAACCGAACGGTTTGCATATTCAAATAACCGATTGCTTCAGTTTCGGTTTGGATTCCGCCTAATAACTGAACCGAACCGTGCTCAGCCCTAATAACAACAATCATACCCAAGTAAATCTCGCAAATAGCAATAGTAAAAAGAGAAATGGATCGAAATGCTTTAATATAAATATGTGAGCATCTATCAAGAAGCTAGGAAACCAAGACAAAATAATGACCCGACCAGGTAAAACACGAAATACATGAAATCAGTTTGGTGCTTCGGTTCTCAGTCTAATATATATGTTATAGTCAATCAATTCTATTACGAGATTATATATGGATGTTGATAGTTACTTAAATGTAATATACGTGGAAAATGTTATTTAAATAATTCTTTGAAAAGAAACAAATTTAGCATATTTATAAATATTATTTTTGTAAGCTCGATTTATAACCTAGTTTAATGATATCTTTTTAACTTTTGTCGTATGGGACTTGAATCTGGACCTCCCAATCCCTCTAAACCAAGGTGTTTAAAGGTTTTACTTTGTCTACTGGCCACCAACTCATTATCTTTTTTAAAGATATTGATTTGAATTCTAACTATAAAAACATTTTTAGTTAATTTATATTAAAACCATAAACTGAATTTAGGATTTAGATTCAAGGCACACTCCCCCCTTACACACAACTACCAACACGCCTCACTTCAACCCGAGGCCACTCATAGTCGTCGTGGAGAGAAAGAGCCGTCAACATATTGTTTCATGTCAAATGTTTAAAAAGATAATTAACTTGGTCTATGTTCATTTTGGTAAATTTTGTGTCAAAATGTTTATTTTGGTAATTTTACCTTCCTCCAAATAAATTTGACAAAAGATGCACTAAAGCAATAAAAACAAGTGACAGTTTCACACTTTCACACAACAACCAGAAAGCCATTTAAAACAACAGATCTCAAAACACAACCTACATCAACATGTACAATCATCACTTCAAGTCCCAATCAGTAACCAAACAAACAAACACACACTTAAAACAAAAATTTACAAACTAACACGTTATAACACTTCACATATTTCCTCATCTGACCCGACAAGCAGCAGCCGGTCCAGGAGAACAACTCGGGTTAGTGGACCTACAACCAGCCCCCGCCCCAACAGTCTGAACAAACTTATGATGCATCTGATAAGCCAGGTGATTACCCATAGTCATGGGCCGGCCCACACCAATTAAAGACGAGGCTAATGACACTTCATTTGAACAACTGGTGCTGCTTTGTAACGGCTCTAATGTCTCCACCACATCACTCATTAGCGGTCTCGCTTTTGGGTTCTGGCTTAAACAATAATATGCTAAGCTGCAGGCTTTTTGGGCTCCTCGGACCGAATACTCGTTTTCTAGTCTTGGATCAATGATTTGGAGTAGTTTTCTTTTGTCGTTTAGTTTGGGTCGGGCCCAGTCCACCAAGCTTTGTTCTTTGTTGGGCCTTGTTTTGTCTACAGATTTCTTTCCTGTTAATAATTCTAGAAGAACGACTCCAAAGCTGTATACGTCACTCCTCGCAGTAAGATGCCCTGCATTGTATTAAATATTAGTAATATGATTAAAAAACTGCATAAATTTAATAAACATGATTCAGGACACTATAAGCATTTGAATGCATCATACGTGGTATTTAAACAAATTAACCGGCTCGAACCATTTTCTTTCTACCGATATCATGCTTAACTGATTTTCTACATTTGACCCATAAAAGTTTATAAAACACAACCAGAGACCATAAACATTTAACCGAGGTTTTTAATTATTTTAAAACCAAAGACTAAGTTATCTATTAAAACAAGGATTGAACCCCGATGGCATTTGGATGCTAAATTTTTTTATGGTGTAGATTACTAAGTAACTTTTTAAATATATCGTCACCAGAGTAACTAATATTTAAACTTACAAGTTACCAGCTACCAAAAAAATAATTATATATAAAATATGGAATTTAGATAAACTTATATCTATATGCAAAATAAATGAATTGAAGGTCTGAAGTGAATGACTGAATGTTATCAAATGCACAATTATAACATTCATATTCAAGATATATCTACACCAGTTGCTAGAGTTTTATTATAAATCTGCTTTTAATGTATGTATTTAGTTAACTTTTCTATTGACATAAAAACAACTTTTAGTTAACTGATGAGCTGAAGCTATCAGAAAATATAGAAATTTATACCAGTCATAACATATTCCGGAGCAGCATAACCATAGGTGCCCATAACTCTTGTCGATACATGGGTCTCGTCCCCCTGTGGGCCCGCTTTTGCAAGACCAAAATCAGATAGCTTAGCTGTATAATCCTGCAAATACATAGTTCCCGTTATCAACCAACTATTCCGAACAATTAAAATACAGAAGAAAGAGTAAAACCACTTACCAAGTCCAACAAAATGTTGGAAGTCTTGAAGTCCCTATATATTACAGGTCGTTCAGCATTGTGAAGAAAGGCAAGGCCTTTTGCTGCCCCTAAAGCAATCATCATTCTTGTTGACCATGATAGCGGTGCACTTGTTTCTGAGTACCTCAATAAAGCACTCCAATTAAGTTAAGAAAACACAAAATCTACGCAAGAAACAACATTTAAAGCGTTTGAAGTTTGAATGGAATTCATAATGTGGTTCTTTGATGCCTTTACTAATATTCTTTGTATATCTACAAAGTACACACTATCCCCACTCACCAAACCATCAAGAGCCTTAATTCTATAAAAACAAAGCTTTCAACTAAGCAAAAATCAAGGCTATTGCGGCCTAATTGCGGATGGACTACATAAATGACAAAATCATAGTCTAGAAGACATACATTAAAGCTAGGGGAGTAAACTGGTCAAGCCACTCGTGAGATACTAGAGATCGGCTCACTAAAAGGTTGAATGCAGGTGAGCTTGAACGAGCTTGAGCCCGAACCCAAGGTAACAACTAGCATGGCTAATGATGCTAAATACTAAACATGCAATACCAAAGCTAAAAGGAAAAAAGAAACAATGTTATCCAGTATAACAAGAATACCCAGTAGAAATCCCATTCATAACAAAAGCTATTGGTGAGATCCGGGGACCGTTGGTAGGGGAAAAACCTTTCATCTGTCCTAATGGATACAGAGGGTGCTACCACTGAAACCCTCAACTCCAGAAAACCTTTTTTCAGCGTGTACATCATAGTATTCCATATAACATAATATGTAGCAGCTAAGAGAATCAGAGTAACAACTATACAAAAGTACTAATAATGATAGTAGTAAACTACCGCTAGCATACAATAGCAAGTAAACTATAGTTCATAAAAGGAAGATTCATACTTCGAAAGAGGTGGTTTTCAAGGCTTCCACGAAACATAAACTCGTAAACAAGCAATCTGTGATCATCTTCACAGCAATATCCAATCAACTTCACCAAATTAGGATGCCTTAGCTGACCAAGGAAATTAACTTCGGTCTGCACACAAAACATCATTACCCGTATTAATTAAAACTGCACGTATATATTCTTGGATATACAGAACCAAAGATGGAGGAACTTACAAGCCATTCTCTGTGGCCTTGAAGACCCTCCTTATTGAGAACCTTAACCGCAACCGGCAGCGATTTGAGACCAACCCTAACATTCTCATCAATATAGCCTTTATAAACAGTCCCAAAACCCCCTTCCCCTAGAATATAATCAGACCTAAAGCTCTTTGTAATAGTTTCAAGCTCAAACAAAGTGAAGGCAATCACATGAGTATACAACAACGAGTTATTCCTCAAATCCTCAATAACGTTTAAATTATTACGCGGTGTTGACGGATCACTCAGATCCGAAATTGACCGACTGTGCTTCTTCTCCAAACCCTGATTTTTACCAGACACCGATTGCAGCTGATTCACTGTTGGATAATCGTTCGTAACAGCATATTAATACAAAAGGTGAGCTAGATCTGGAAGTTAAGCTGAAAGTAAATAATAAAGTAAAAAGGTGAGATGAAACCTTGATGAGCGTCTAAAACGACGGAGGATTCTTGGCGAGTGCCGCAATTACCCATACTGTTTGAATGCGGATGACGTGGATGAGTGAATCGCACAGTATCTCATTATTAGCCGGAGCTCAGTTCGTTGTTCTCCGGTGCCGCGGCTGGTACCGGAGGTGGTGGTGGTGGTTAGGGTTTGTGCGGTGGTAGTGGAAGGTAGTTAGTTAGCGGTGTGATTCCGTGGAGGAAACACGGTGTCGGCCAGTGAGTCTCAGTGGCTGCCTGCTACTACTGACTCCAAACAAAGTCACTGGTTTCCACCTCTTTCCTTCGTTATCATCGTCAAATTACATATAACGCCCCTTCTCTTTTCTATACTGTCTTTATTTTCAAGGGATGGTTGGATACTTGCCTACTTGGGGTTACTGGTTAGTAGTTACTACCTTTTGTTAACTTTTAGATTTTGTAAATAAAATGTTGCATGAGCTTATATATTGTAAGGAAGAAAAAACCTAGCCCGACAAGTATAGTCGAAACCAAAAGCATTCAAATGAGTATGCCCAAAACCGACGTGCATGTTTATGTGTTTAAGATCTAGACACGCTATGGAAGAATTTTGAAGTATTGTGGATGTTAGTTATATATGGCAGTATTCTTAGTCTTAGGGGGAGATAAGATAAGAATGAAAAGTTTGGTAATACATGAAATAATATGAAATACATCACAAATATTAAATGTAGATTCCGGAAGAGATCAATATAAATCTAAAGTCAAATATGTCATACATTTATAAAGAGTAACTAAAGAGTTACTAGATGCATTCATAAAACACATATAGAGTGACAATGTCACGTATACCAATATCAAATTCATTTTCTCGAATTAAAGTAATCAAAATAAGATTTCCATACAAAGATCACGTGGAAGACAAATTGGTTCCAAAGATAAAACCCACGAAAATCAAATGAGCAAAATAATGCAGTTGGTGCAACCCTAGAAGAGGAAACTTGTAAAACCATGTAAGTGGTTATTGATATAATACCATGTTAGGGTAAATGTCTCATAAGAGACTAATATATTTCTAGAAGAAAATAATAAAACCTTGGAAGAGGTAAATGTCCTAAAAGAGACTAATATAATCTATACAGTTTCAGAAGAAACATCAGTATTAAATCGCTACGAGATCTCTGCAAATTATGTACAAAGGTACAATATGGAACCTACATGTTGTAACATCCGTATTTTTTAGATCGATAAATAGAAGAGAATTTACTTACGTATTGTATGTGTCGTTATTTAATTTCGTTAAGTATAAGAGACTGAGCGTTGGGCGGGGGACTTATGATTGGGCTTGAGAGAATGCTTGCGGGCCCAAAGCCCATAGGGTGGGGTATTTAAAACCCAACCTTGACCACTAACATCATTTTTTCACACACACACACACACACTCTCTCTCTTTCTTTCTAAACACACACTCAAGAACACACACACCCTTTCTCTCTCTAAACACGGATCCAAATCAGAGCCAAAGGAAGGACGAACTAGGCTATGTTTTTATGGTTGGTTTCAACATGCAAACCGATAGAACGATAGATCGGGTTGTAGAACGTAAGGAAAACATAAACTTGGTGAGTTATAACCTCACGGGGGTGTTATAGGACAAAAGGTGGTGTTCGGACCATGGAAAACACGGGTATACAAAGTTGGTACAACCCAAAACCCATAAAAAGGTTAAAATCGGGTCATAAGGAAGAGTCATGGAGGAAAATAGCTTTGAAATGGTAAAAAAGAAGAAAAGAAAAGAATTCGCATCGCACAGCCATGCGAAGCGAATTCTCAGGCAAAGCGAATGGCCATGCGAATTCTTTCAAATTGTTGTAAAACGTGACCCGATTCATTTTCTGATGCATTTTTTATAAAGGACCTATTAATGAAAATAAAATTTTTCCAGGCTGACCTGGCAGCTCAACCCCAGCCAGGGCCTCTGCCCCTAGACCCCCGTTACCAGAGGCGCTGCCCCCGGACCCCCGTTAGTTGAGGGTATCATTAACTTAAATGTAAGAAGTAGTAGTGACAGAAAATTGATATTCGTAACTTGTTACACAGTTAGCCGGCTTAGTTAAAGAAAGGAATTACGATAAACTCGGAGAGGAATCGTCTTCATGTGAGTTCTAGCCCCATTTCTCTTTGAAATGATTTCGAGGCTGTGTGCATACTGATAAGACTAGAAATATATATATATATATATACACACACACACACACACTTATATATACATATATGATGAAGGCGAATACCTAAGGCATGAATGAAAGAATGTGGTAAGAATTTGTATGTATTAGTTTAATAACTAAATATGATTGTAAGAATCAAATATGAATATAATGTAACAGACAGGGTGGCAGGCCCTTCTAATACCTGGGCAAGAATAGGGTGGCCGACTCTATGATATCGGTGCAAGAAGTAGGGTGGCAGACCCTTATAATATCTGTGCAAGAATTCGGGTGGCAGACCCTTATAATATCTGTGCAAGAATTCGGGTGGCAGACCCTTATAATATATGTGCAAGAATGTAAGAATAAATTGTATGCTGTGTAAGAATAATCCTGTAATTGTTAAACTAGAACTCACTCAGCATAGCTAACTTTTAGTATGCACGCAGGTAAATAAAATGCGGCAGATTGCTTGAGGGGAGG
This sequence comes from Bidens hawaiensis, assembly GCF_021521415.1. Taxonomy (NCBI): domain Eukaryota; kingdom Viridiplantae; phylum Streptophyta; class Magnoliopsida; order Asterales; family Asteraceae; genus Bidens; species Bidens hawaiensis. The sequence continues at coordinate 1,850,602 of NW_027491253.1, forward strand.
CACGTGGCAATGAAGTGAAGATTGGCATCGAAGAAATAAGATTTACGTGATATTTATATTATGTTTTAAGACAAGTTAACTTTTGTTAAGATAAGATTCGATGTTTTGTAATGTAATGCATGAAGTTTTAATTATTCCGCAAAAAATTTAATTAACTCTGATCTTATAACTGTGTTTATGAGTAAATCCAACACCAGAGTAGGGTTATCGGGAACGGGGCCTTACACATGTAATGCGCACTAATGAAATATTTGCATATGCTATAGCAACAGATGTAATCGACGAGAAAGATTACGAATCTAAAACTATGTAAGAGTATACACAGAGATGACTGCCAAAATGGCAAAATCCCCTTAAGGCTAAACAAGAATTGTATAACAAGCAAAACGTTTTCGAACCTGTAGTTCGAACATCAATAGACGTCAAACCAGTAGGTTATAAATGAATGTCCTTAAAATAAAAAGGAACGAAAAGAATGAGATTTGCAATGTATGGCACGAGTTGTAACACAATGGTTGTTTTCCCAAATCCCGGTAGTTGATTATGAGGAAACGTATTCCCTTGTAGTGGATGCGATAACCATTAGATGTTTTAATTAGCCCCGCAATTTTAGAAGGACTTCAGATAAAAGTTATGTATATTATCACTGTATATTTGTGCATGGCAATTGAACATTACATATACATGAATATCCATGTATGGATAAAAATGCATGAAGCATTAAAAACAATACCCCGAGATATGAATCTAAGATTTTTATATGGTCTCGATAAAACTAATCGTATGTGATGCAAACGACTCTATAGACATCTTAATAAAGGGTATGAGTTTGGTCAAATGAGTCATATGCATTTATCAGAATTTCGCTCTTAAAAGTTCATATAATCGCAGTTTACAGTGGCGATTTCCTATATCATCGAGTGACTCTATTGAACTATTTAAGAGAAAAATTTGATGCAGAATAACTTGACACAACCTAAATTAATCATCGACCTGTAGCTCAAGTATATGCGTAATTGCATATTTATTTGTAAATCAAATTACATCCAAAAGATGTTAACATATTTTAATAACGGATAAAGTTGGTTCACTAAGCACACTTAAGATTGTTTGATCTCTAGATGAACATATAAATATTTACTGTCCCCAAGAAGAGGGCGAAGATGTACTTGGTCCAGAAGTACCATAGTTAAATGAGATTGAAGAAACGTGGATCGACTCACTGGTAGACGATCTACTTTCCTCGGGTGTGATTATGCTATTTCACCGATGGTTTCTCTTGGATCTGATGGATCTGTGTTCTTCCACCTACAAAATGAACAGCACCGTAAACTTACCCCTCAGAAAGGGACAGAGGGGTCCTCTTTGGGGTAACCCTCCGGTGTGAGAATAAGTATTTGTCGGAGAAGATAATAATATATGAGAGTAAGGAATTTGGAGTGTATTGCTTAATAGCTGAATACTCTGTGATTGTATGTTATCAGATGATATTGGATGTGATATGATGTTGGATGTGATATCCTGTCCCCTCTCCTTGTGGAGTTGATGCTGTATTTATAGTGCTAGAGTTTCCAATGATTGGGCTCAGACCCAATTAGGGCTTTGTTGGCCTCTTCCAGTAGCTTTGCGCCACGTGTCCTTTGGGACACCTGGTGCTTTTTCATTGGTTATAACCACGTGGTGGCACATAGGTTTTGCTGAGTTGTCCACCTTTCATTGGTGGCTGTCAACATCAGCATATTCTTATTCCTTAAAAAGATACCTTCTGGAAGGTTGTCTGACGTGCACAATCAAGGTTGCCCTAATCCTGATTTGGATAAGGACGAGGTTGATTATGTGCATGTGTGATATGCGCCAATCCTGAGGATGCGCGAGGTCTTCTCTTTATTCTCACGCGCAGATGTTTCATGCGCAGATGTGATATGCACGAGCATGTGATATGCGCCGCGCGCTGATGCGCCACGCGCATATGTGATATGCGTGAGCATATGTGATGCGTGAGCATATGTGATGCCTGGGCATCTGTGGTGCCTGGGCATATGATGCCTGAGCATGTGTGGTGCCTGGGCATATGATGCCTGAGCATGTGATGCATGAGCATATGTGATATGCGTGAGCATATGTGATATGCGCCATGCGCGTAGGTTTTGGCTTTGTGCCTTCATATTGTCTTGATTTCAAGCCTCTTGTCTATATCTTGTGGGTTGACCCGCCTTGCTCGGTGTTGAGGCGGGTACATACCTCTTCAAGCCCCCCCAGTCTAATGTGTGTCTTGTCTCGCGCGAGCGAGGCAAGATAGATATTAGACTTAACAGTTTGCTCTTTTAGTAGGGGTTTGTCTTTTTCTTCATATTATTCATCGTTGCGCGAAATTCTATCCTTTTTGTTGCAAACGAATCGTCTCTGTACGTGGTTGGTTGTTGCTGACGTGGGTCAGTGATGGAGACGTGTCAGACCTTTCGTGTGCTCGAGGTGCTACAGTTGCCTTTCGTGTCCCCTCACATGCTGTCAGGGACACGTGTCGCGCTCGCGTTGGCCCGTTCCTGCGAGTGGTGGCGCGTGAACTCTGGCAGCAGCTGTAAAGTTTATTATCGTGTCCCCTCACACAGTGTCAGGGACACGTGTCGCGCTCGCGTTGGCTTACAGTTGCGAGTGGGGGCGCGTGAAGTCCGATCAGCACCAATTTTTCTCTCTCCTGGGCCTATAAAAGCCAGCCCTTAGAGTTTTTTTATCCTTCATCTTCTTGTTTATTCTTCTGAGTTATTTTCTTTCTTTCTTTCTATTCCGATTACGTGTCTTCTGCTTCCAGGTCTCTGTTCTTCAGATCATCCTTTGTCCGTTTTACAGTTGTATGTCTGATAGCTCAGACAACACAACCTCCCCTATCCATTGCCGTGTGAAATCGTTAGTGATGTCTACATTGAAGAAGACCGGCAAGGGGAAGAAGGCTGCTGAGGTCTCATCGGAGGAGGTAGGGAGGACCAAGGCCGTGAAGAGGTGGAATGAAATCCCCTGCAAATTGAGGCAGGCCGATCTTGACAGCCTCATCGCCTCTCATGGTTTTCCCCCTCTGTTTGGCTGCATGTTGCCTGGGGCCGGGCAAACGGCGGCGGACCCGCCTACCGGCTATATATCCCTTTACTGCTGTTTTTTCAGCCACTGCAACCTTCGTCTCCCGATGACAAGGTTTGTGGGTGCGCTGCTTAAGTTTTATGGGATTCATATATCCCAAGTCCATCCGTTTGGACTCGTGCGCATGACTCACTTTGAGTTCATGTGCAAATCTCAGCGCGAGGAGCCCACCCCTCGGCGCTTTCAGTTTTTTTACAAGCCCAAGATCCAAGACTCTTGGTTCTCTTTTATTCCTCGCAGTCAGAAGGTGAAGTGCTCCACTGTTTCATTCAAGAGCCTTCATGACTGGTCTGAGAGGTTTTTTTACATCAGGGCTGGTGTGATCCCCATCCGTATGACCATGCGCGCGATCTCTTCTGCGCCTGCGGATGTGGGTGTCGTCAAGAACCCAACTGGCGCCTGGGTGAAAAAGTTGACTGCTGAACCATCCCCCGCCAAGAAAATTTGTGAGGAGGCGCTGGTGGGGGTGGGTATGAGCAGTAGGTGGGCTGACAGCGCGACTGAGCCCGTTATCCAAGTCGACGGCTTGTGTAAGTTTATCTCATTGCTTTACTTCAGCGCGAATATAATTCTTTTTGCTGATATCATTTGACTTGTTTTGTGCAGTCACCAAGGAGTATATCCACGCCGCATATGATGAGCATATGGAGGGTGGCTCCGTCGCGCTCGGCGCTGGGGAGGTTGGTTTCCCCGATCGCTTCGATGATATGTTCATCCCTGTTGATCTGGGATTTGTCTTCGACAGCGATGCGCCTGGTAAGCCTTTGTACTTATGCATTTTCCTTTATAATATCAAATTTTGCTAACACTTCTGTTGCGTGTATTGTAGATGCGCTCGAAAACTACGAGCTGGAGCTCGCGGAAGAGGAGGAGGAGGAGGAGGCGCCCCAACTAAAGCGTAAAGCTAAGGGGAAAACTGGCGCGGGGGCCAGTAAGAAACAGAAGAAAGATGTTGCCCCTGTTGTTCAGGATCCTCCTACTCAGGCGGGGGGATTTGGGAAAACCCAGGAGTTTACCACCAAGGTTTCCTTGTCTTCCCTGCCTCAAAAAGTGGGCAGACCTCCTGTCCACCTGAGGTATGGTGCCACTACCTCCTTCCTTCGCGTGGCGGAAAAGGGAAGCGGTGTTGCGCCTTCGACAGGTATACTTTGCTTATCCTTTGCTTATCTTTTATGGTTCTATGAGCGCGATTATGATAGAATTACTAATGAATCTTTGCTCACTCAAATGTTTGTAGAGCCGGCGACAGCGCAACAAGATGCCGAGGCTGCGCCGGAGGTCGCTTCGAAGTCCCCTGTTTTACCCTCAAAGAAGGGTAGAATGGACTTCATGGCGATGTTTGCTTCGCGAACGGAGTTGCGCCAAGGTACGTATTGCGCTCTCTTTTTTTCTGACTTTCTTTTAGATCAAGTCATGAACCATTTCTTGTTGTTGATTTTTTCATAGAAGCCGTAGCTGGCGTACAAGCTGCTGGCGGCACTCCTGGCGCCGGTGCCAGCGCCGTTGGCTCTAAGGAGCAAGAGGCCGTTTTGCGCGCCGACCTGGCGGCGTCGAGACCTCCCTCACCTCCTCCTGCGCACAGCCTTCCTCGCGAGACCGATTTTGGCTCTAGGTCGCAGGAGAAAAGGCCTGTTTCCGAGGAGGAAGAGGAGTTTGAAGTTGAAGACTCCGACCGCGGTCGCGCCAGTCCTGCAGCGCCACGAGGCTTCGCGGCTGAGCCTTCTCGTGGGGCTGGCGCTGACTTTTCTGCTTCATCCCCGCAGGTATATGTTATTTTTTGCTCCGCTACGCGGACTTCCATCTTAATGTTTTGATGACTTAGATAATTACTTTGTTTTTGCAGGAAGCCGATCACATTTACCGCCCGAGATGGAATATTACTGAAGACAGCACATTTCAGTCCATGGGTGTGTGTGCGGAATTCTGGGCTCATGCTGTGCCTCCATCTGAAAGGAGGTTCCAGGAGGACCGCGCTCGCGACGACTAGCTCAACGATCATATGTTTGCTGGGTCAGCCTTCTTTGCTGCCTCCCAAGAGCTTCGCTATGATTACGTAAAAGTACGTGATGCTCTTGCGGAAGCCAAGCAAGAGGCTAAGGTGTCTGCTTGGCATCTTTCTGATGCTCGAGAGAGAGCTGAGAAGCTCCAAGCAGAGCTCAGTGAGAACAGAGCAAGTGCCAACAGCGCCTTCGTGAAGCGCGGGCATGAGCTTCAGGCTGCGCGGGAGAAGCTACAAGCGGCGGAGGCGGAGGCGGCCAAGTACGCGCGCAGAGCGCGCGACTTGGAGCTGGAGGCGGAGGCGCGTGACCAAGCTCTTGTCCAGTCTATAACTGAAAAATCATCACTGGAGAGTGAGGTTGCGCGCCTGAAGAAGGAGCTGGCGGCCGCGCAGGCCGAGAAGGATGAAGCCTTGGCGATGGCAGCGTCTAGCCAGGAAGCATTTGATTCTGCGCGGGCGGAAAAAGAAGAAACCTTGGCGGCAGCAGCGTCCGACAAAGAGGAGCTGAAAAAGACTAAGGAAACTGTTGAGTTATTAAACTCTCAGGTTCCTGCCCTCGAGACGTCTGTTGCTGGCCTTGCGCAGGATCGCCAATGGCTAATCTCACAGGGCATGACTCGTTGCGCTTACGCGATGAAATACTCAGACGAGTTTCAGGCCCTTGTGATGGATTGCAACGCTGCCGCGCGGTTGGTTGGTCGAGCTGAAGGGTTTACGGATGGCTATGAATATGGCATGTTGAAGAAGAACCCATCCGAGTACCCTTATCAGAGCGACGCTGCCTGCGCGGACATGGCCGCGATGGGGGAGAAGTATTTGAATACTCCCATTCCCATCCTTGCACAGGTATTTTAACTTTAATGAAATAACCTTGACTTATTTTCCAAGTCCTTTTATACTCATATTTTTCCTTATGATTTGCAGATATCCGCGCTTGCTGACCAGCCCGATCTCGCCGCGCTAAAGAAATTACTTGACGAGTGCGAGGGGGCTGGCGGCGGCGATGATAGCGCGGGGAATGCTGGCGTTGCTAGCGGCTCTGGCGTGGCCAAAGGATCTGCTCCTGACACTGTCGTGATAGAACACTCCATTCAGGACGAAGAACTTGACTATGGTCAGTTTGGAGATGACGAGGAGCAGGCTGCGCCAGATGCTGAGGGCGGTGATGATGACTATGAAGAGGCTGACGTCGACGTGGAGACTTGAGAAGCCCTTCATGTTTTTTGTATTTTTATTTGTAGTTTGTATTTCATCATCTTGTAAACTTGTAAATTTCAATGCCTTTGAATGAAATTTTGTTTTTCCCTTCTTCGCATCTTGCGCATTCTCCATTCATCTCTTTATATTGCATGTTTGCTTGTTTAATATAAGATATGCTTGCACGTTGAAATAAGAACAAGGTTGTAAGGAAATTATTATACTTAATCCTTGTCATATTGTAAGTGATTTTTCCATATCTTGATTATGTTGACACGCGCCTTTGCGTTTTCATTATTCATCTTTTGCGCGACGTTATCGCGCATGGAATTATGAGTTTTTTAGCCTTTACGTGTCAATATGTGTTACTCAGATATCCATTACAGTTTCATGCGCGACCTCGACCTGAGACCTTAACAACTATGTTTTGGCATTTGCTTTGCCTTAGTTGTGTTTAGGTATTTTTATGGTCAGGGTGCGCAGTATGTAGGATGGATGTTGTGAGTGATTTGAGCTAAGGCTCACATTATTGGGCTAAGGCCCTGACGTTTTAGAGTTAAGACTCGTTAACGCGTTTGAGCTTGAAGCTCGCGCATGTATGTTTTACTTCGTTTTATTTCATTTTGATGTCAATACAATGTTGTCATATTGCTCAAAACTAATAAAGGGAAGTGTGAAACATGTATGCAAAAGGTAATAGAATCCACATTAAGAGAAGATAGCGCGTATCATTATTCATAATGGCTTAAAAAGCCTTGATTACAAACTTGACATTTTTACATGAAACATTTTCTAAGCTGTGCCGCGTTCCATGCGCGCGGGATCTTCTTTCCATTCAAATCTTTTAAAGCGTATGCGCCTTTTCCCAATTCTTCCGAGACTTGATAAGGTCCCTCCCAATTGGGGGACATTTTTCCCGGGGCTATCGCGCGGCTAGCTTCATTGTTTCGAAGGACAAAATCATTTTTCTTGAAGTGGCATTCTTTCACACGCTGGTTGTAATATTTTTCCAGTTTTTTCTTGTACTTGGCTTCACTGATGATAGCCGCCTCTCTGCGCCCTTCAAGTAAGTTGAGATCCAACCTTCTTTCGCGCTCGTTATCAATTTTGCTCATCATGAGCACTCTATGGGATGGGCATCCAATTTCTGCTGGAATCATTGCCTCCGTTCCATAGGTTAGGCTGAACGGGGATTCGCCATTGCTGGTTTTGCTTAATGTCCTGTGTGCCCACAGGACATTAGGTAGCTCTTCGACCCAAGAATGGGATTCTCCCTCCAACCTTTTCTTCAGCCCATTTAACAAGCTTTGATTCGCGCGCTCCACTTGGCCATTCCCCTGAGGGTGGTATACCGAAGTGAAGATTTGGTTGATGCGCAATTCCTTGAGCCAGTTTGATAACTTCTTGTCAGTGAATTGTTTGCCATTATCGCTCACAATTTCCATGGGCAAGCCAAAACGGCATATGATGTGGCTCCAAATAAACTGCTTCATCGCTTCGGCTGTGATTTTTGCTAGTGGCTTGGCTTCAACCCATTTTGTAAAATAGTCTACTGCCACTACCAAAAATTTTACTCGCCCTTGCGCTTGCGGTAGTGGACCCACAATATCGATTGCCCATTTGTGGAAAGGCCATGCGGAGGTCACCGGAATCAAGTTGTTCTTTGGCCGCATGGTGTTTGGCGCATAGCTCTGACATGCTTTGCATTTTTGGATCTCTTTTAAAGCGTCCAAGTACATGCCTGGCCAATAGTAACCTGCGCTCATTGCCTTGGTAACCACCATGCGCGGGCCAGCATGTATTCCACAGATTCCCTCGTGTATCTCTCTGATCACATAGCTTGCTTCCTCAGCATCTAGGCATTTCATGAGCGGTCCCAGATAAGAGCGTCGATATAATGTACCATCAAGCAGTTCATAGTTCTGCGACTTGTGTCTTATCTTCCTCGCCTGGGCGCGATCGTCTGGTACTTTTCCCTCCTTCAAGAAATCCATTACTGGAGTTATCCATGATGAAGGGGTTGTATGAGTTACAAGGACAGACTTCGCTCCCACCGACGGGTTGCTCAATACTTCCACCCTGACATCTTTGCCAAAGTGATCGAAGCTGGTTGATGCCATCTTGCTCAGCGCGTCAGCAGATTTGTTTTCACTGCGCGGAATATGAATGATTCTGAAGCAGTCAAATTGCTCGATGAGCTTTTTCGCCTGCTCTAGATACAGAGGCATGGTGTTCTCCTTGGCATCATAAAGGCCATTGACCTGTGCTGCTACCAAGTATGAATCAACATGTGCCTCTAGCTTTTTCACTCCGAATTTGTGCGCGATGCGGAGGCCAGCCAGCAAGGCTTCATACTCAGCTTCATTGTTGGTGCTCTTGAAGTCCAACCTGATGGCGTAAGTATATTCATGATTCTCTGGATCCACCAGCTTGAGGCCTGCGCCAGACCCTTCGTTGTTTGAAGCTCCGTCAGTGAACAAACTCCAAACATTTTCTTCATCATTGGCTCGCGGAGGGTCTACCTCGCGCTGAGCCTCTTCAATTTTTTCTTCAGGGACTTCTGCAATGAAATCAGCCAAGACTTGTCCCTTGATTGCTGGACGGGGCTTATAGGTGATCGTGTGCTCACCTAATTCCAGCGCCCACTTTGTCAGCCTTCCCGAGAGCGCGGGGCGCCGCAAGACTTGCTGGATGTTGTAACCAGTCAGAACTTCAATGGGATGACCATTGAAATATCTATGAAGCTTGCGCGACGCGTGTGTTAGTGACAAAACTAACTTTTCCATGATGGAGTAGCGCGTCTCAGGATCTGTCAGCACCCGACTCACATAGTATATTGGCGTTTGGATTCCCTTGCGATCCACCAATAATACTGCGCCGATGGCGCGCTCTCCTGCTGATAGGTACAATGTCAAAGTTTCACCAGGAAGTGGAGCTGTGAGCGCGGGCAAATTTATCAAACATTCTTTTATCTCACTGAAAGCTTGCTCGGCCTCAGGAGTCCATTTGAACTGGCTTTTCTTTAAGCAGTTCCTCAATGTGTTGACAAATGGGGTAGATTTGCTTGCATGGTTCGCTAGGAACCTGTTGATTGAGACCAATCTACCATTCAGCTTCTGGACTTCTTTCATGGTGGATGGCGAGGGCATGTCAAGGATGGCCTCCACCTTCTCAGGGTTCACCTTGAAACCATCCTTGGTGACCATTACACCTAGAAATTTTCCCTCTAGTACGCCGAAAGTGCATTTGCTCGGATTGAGCTTCATGTTAACTTCCTTTAGGCGCCCAAGGGTTTCTTCGATGTCTTTGAGCATTTGCTTTTCCTCCCTACTTTTGATCACCAAATCATCTACATAGACTTCTAGGTTTCTTCCAATCTGCTCGCTGAAAACAGCATCCATAAGTCTTTGGTAGGTGGCTCCCGCATTCTTCAAACCAAAGGGCATTTTTGTGTAACAAAAAACACCCTTGTCGGTTCTGAAGGCGGTCTTGTCCTCGTCTTGTGGTGCCATTTGAATCTGGTGATAGCCCTTGTAGGCATCCAGAAAACATTTGAGCTTGAATGGCGCCACGGAGTCCACCTTTGCGTCGATGTTTGGTAGGGGGTAACAATCTTTTGGGCACGCTTTGTTGAGGTCCTTGAAGTCAATGCACATCCTCCATGACCCGTTACTTTTCTTTACCATCACAGGATTGGCTACCCATGTCTGGTATCGTATCGGGCGGATGATGTTTGCGCGCAATAGATCCTCAACCTGCTCATTCATGGCCCTCGCCTTCTCATCCCCCATGACTCTCTTCTTTTGAGCAATTGGCTCTACAGACTTGAAGGTGTTGAGAGAATGTTGCGCCAGGTCTAGCGGAACCCCAGTCATATCAGAGTGTTGCCACGCGAAGACCGACATATATGCTGTGAGCAATCTTTTCATTCTCAACCTCGCGCCGTCTGATATCGTAGCGCCAATTGTGATTGTCTGCTCCGGGAATTTTGGGTTGAGAATCCATTCCTCTGGCGCGTTGTCTGCCATTGGAAGTTTCATCCTCCCTTCCCGCGGAGTACTTGTCACTGCGCACAAATGATCTCGATATACAAAAGTTACACCTGTTGGTGTTGGGAACCCCAATGCGCCGTGCGCTGGCGACGGTATGGCGTTGAATTGGGCAATCGTTTCCCTACCCAAGATCATATTGTGGCATGAAGTGGTGGGCAAGACCAAGAAGTTGACAACTTCGGCTCGCTTGTGTTTTTCATCCCCCATGGTTAGTTCGAATTGTATTTGACCTAGGGGATGAATGATTTCATTCGAGACACCAGAGATCGGTGCATTCACAATCTCAAGCCTTGCTTGGTCTGCCGGATCCAGTTTCCTGAAACATTGCTCATACATGATGTCTGATTCGCTGCCAGTGTCCACCAGGACTTTTGACACTTCATAATGAGCAATGTGTGTAGTGATGACAAGAGGGCTGCTGATGGAAGGGCCTCCCCTGATTCTTGGGAAGATGACTTGTTGTTCGCGCCAATCTCCTTGGATTTGCGCGCTTCTCTTTCTTGATGTTTGCCCTTGCCTTCTTCCCTCGGCTACACAGATTCTTTTATACTTTTTGCTGGCTGAGGCTCCTGATTGCTCATTTTCTGGTCTTGAGTTTTTTACCAGGTGAGCCAGCTTGCCTGATTTCACGTCCTTTTCAATTGCATCCTTCAAGTGGTGGCATGCATCAGTGTTGTGCCCTGTGGACTTGTGAAATTCACAGTACTTGCCACTGTCTGATGGTCCCTTGTAGTGTAGTGGCTTGGGGCTTTTGAATTGGACATTCTCAGTGCTTAACACCTGTGAAGGCGTTTTAGTGAGGGGAGTCCATATTCTTGGCAGAGGTCTGCTAGGATCTCTGCCGCCCTCCCTCTTGTCACCCTCCCCGCGATTACGAACGTCTTTTTGGGGCTGGGGTGAGCTTGGTTGCGCCTGCTTTTCTGCGGAAGAAAAACTGGTTGATTGCAACCTGGACCATACAGAGTTCTGTTTGCCCCTTTTTTCGTTGCTGCGCGGTGACTCAGCTTGATGCGCTCTTTCTCTTGCCCTATCCTGGGCAATTTGTTTTTCATTTCTCGCGAAGACTCGCGATGCTTCCATTAGTTTGGCCCAAGTGGTGGGCATGCCATCTCTGCTTACGAGAGCTCGGCGGAGTTGATCACTGCGCGCGCCTTGTATAAAGGCCACGCGCAGGAGTTGCTCAGTTATACCTCCGATTGCCAGGGACTCCTGATTGAAACGTGTGATGTAGTCTTCAATCGTTTCATCATTCCTGCGCACGCAGTGCATGATGTCATCAGGGTCGCGCGTGTGTCTGCGCTGCTGTACGAAGTGGGCTTGGAACTTTTCCAATAGTTCCTCGAACCCATCGATTTGCCCAGTCGGCAAGCTCTCGAACCAGACACGCGCCGCGCCCGTGAGGCAGCGAGCAAACATGTGACACCATGTTGGCATCGTCCAGCTCTCTAGGTTTCCCGTGTTGTAAAAACCTTGCAAGAAATCGTCTGGATCTGTTGTGCCGTCATATTTGCCCAAACCACTTGGCATCTTGGTTTTGTGCTGGATGGGAGCCTTCGCGATGCGCTCAGTGAACTTTGAATGTTTCACCAAGATGGCTGGTCTGTACGGTGTGGTTACGTCCACTTGCCCTCTAACTGGTGGGCTGTACGGTATTTGCAGATCCAGATCGGCTCTGGCTCCAGGCGCCATGTTCACGTGCGCGCGGAGCTGTGAGCCTCCTGCATGAGTATCTCGCGTCTTCCTCATGCTGTGCACTTCTTCATCACTGAACTCAGTGTGTGCAGTGTGAACAGAATGTCCTTCTTCCGGCGCGCGCGCCCTTTTTGTTCCATGAACAGTTTGCTTATCAAACGCTTGCTTTTGTGCTTTGTGTTTGACCAGCTCATTGTACTTGTCCATTAGGCGCCGTTGCTCGTTTATGAGCCATTCTTTGGGGTCATTAGTTTCATCTTCTGGACCCATTGGTCCTTTTTGTTTCGCGCCGGCAAGACTTTGTAACGTAAGATCGTCTGGAGGAGTTTCAGTCTGGCCATGAGGAGTTGTGATGAAAGGACGGTTACTGGTGGCGCGCGTAGAATCACGCGGCGCCCTCAGAAACTGTTGTCCCTCATTAACATCGTCACGTTCAATATCCTCCAGAACTTGATCAACGTTACGAACGCCAGAAACCATGGTGAAAATTTGGTTTTTTGTTTAGAGATCTGATGAGATCTTGTTGCCGCCAATGAAGAAACGTGGATCGACTCACTGGTAGACGATCTACTTTCCTCGGGTGTGATTATGCTATTTCACCGATGGTTTCTCTTGGATCTGATGGATCTGTGTTCTTCCACCTACAAAATGAACAGAACCGTAAACTTACCCCTCAGAAAGGGACAGAGGGGTCCTCTTTGGGGTAACCCTCCGGTGTGAGAATAAGTATTTGTCGGAGAAGATAATAATATATGAGAGTAAGGAATTTGGAGTGTATTGCTTAATAGCTGAATACTCTGTGATTGTATGTTATCAGATGATATTGGATGTGATATGATGTTGGATGTGATATCCTGTCCCCTCTCCTTGTGGAGTTGATGCTGTATTTATAGTGCTAGGGTTTCCAATGATTGGGCTCAGACCCAATTAGGGCTTTGTTGGCCTCTTCCAGTAGCTTTGCGCCACGTGTCCTTTGGGACACCTGGTGCTTTTTCATTGGTTATAACCACGTGGTGGCACATAGGTTTTGCTGAGTTGTCCACCTTTCATTGGTGGCTGTCAACATCAGCATATTCTTATTCCTTAAAAAGATACCTTCTAGAAGGTTGTCTGACGTGCACAATCAAGGTTGCCCTAATCCTGATTTGGATAAGGACGAGGTTGATTATGTGCATGTGTGATATGCGCCAATCCTGAGGATGCGCGAGGTCTTCTCTTTATTCTCACGCGCAGATGTTTCATGCGCAGATGTGATATGCACGAGCATGTGATATGCGCCGCGCGCTGATGCGCCACGCGCATATGTGATATGCGTGAGCATATGTGATGCGTGAGCATATGTGATGCCTGGGCATCTGTGGTGCCTGGGCATATGATGCCTGAGCATGTGTGGTGCCTGGGCATATGATGCCTGAGCATGTGATGCATGAGCATATGTGATATGCGTGAGCATATGTGATATGCGCCATGTGCGTAGGTTTTGGCTTTGTGCCTTCATAATGTCTTGATTTCAAGCCTCTTGTCTATATCTTGTGGGTTGACCCGCCTTGCTCGGTGTTGAGGCGGGTACATACCTCTTCAAGATCAATGCCTCAATCTATCTTGTAAATAATACGAGATTGAATATTACATTATTAATATATGTGCTAGTGAAATTTGATTCTATTATACCACGTTGCACTCTTTTTCCCTTCACTAAGTTTTGTCCTAAGAGGTTTTCTTAATAAAGTTTTTAATAAGGCAACATAATTGATCCAGTAGCATCAGTTTATCTTATAGGTCCTGAAGTACCGATTTAACATCATCATAAAGCATGCTGTTTATTATATAAAATACGCGATGCACAATTTTTTTTCCTTAGCTACGGTTTTGTTCCACTGGGTTTTCCTAGCAAGGTTTTTAGCGAGACAACATCATTAAGCTTATTAAATGATAAGTTAATATCCTTGAAGGACTCGAGACATGGATTTGTTTCCATAAAGAAAATACAGAGTCCCATGTTATGTTTATGAAGGATATCCATCAGACTTGCACTGAGCTCGGCTATAATTCCAATACGCTTTCACTTATAAAGGTCAATGATCCAACACTTATAAGAGGCATGTGGTTTAGACCAAATCATGAAGAACCCAAAGACTATATATGAAGACAATATAAAATGCATAATTCCGATTGGAGACGACCACATCAAAATCAAGTCAAGCAACAACGGTAGAAGATTGGCTTCTAAAGAGTTAGATGCTCTGTTCAGTTGAGGGATAGAAACACACACGCTGTACTCTTTTTCCTTGACTAAGTTTTGTCCACCTGGATTTTTCTTAGTAAGGTTTTAACGATGCAAGATAACTAATCCAGCAGTATTAGTTAATATCGGTCCACAAGAACCGAGCCAACATTATCCAGTAGTATAATGTTAATAGTGTATAATATAAATGTATGAGGGGGAGTGTTATATACACATACATTTATGACCCGACCCAACATTTTATGGGCTTTTGTATTGTATATATATGTTATGTATATGACACATTTATTATAATCTATAATGAATGAATGGTTTCTCTCTGGTTTATAATAAAACCTTTTATTTTTTTTAATAAAATTTCTATTACTACATAATCTTTGGATCCTGGTTGAATTCAAAGACCAGGTAACACAGCCTTACTATTATTTATTTATTTTGAAACAAGAAAGTTTAACGAGATCTCCTAATTTATTAATGCGTATTGATATTGATATGGGTTTTTGAAATTTTCAAGAAAAAGACTTTCTAACTACTTTTTTTTTAATCAAATAGTCGTTTGACTGAAATTTCAATGAAAAAAAGACTACAAAAGTACCACATCCATGTTGGGAGAGGATAAAAAAAAGTAAAGATATAAATTGAAGAGAAAAAAATTCAAAGTTATTGAGGGGTGTTACTTCTATCTAAACACGTTTAATTGTGAAACTGGATTTTATCTTCTTATCAACAATCATTAAGTATAAACACACGTTAATTATATCTCGGTGGGGCATTCCTTAGAACATCCTCTATGGAGCACATTGGGGCAATTTAGGGGTGATGTGGGTTGGGAACACCGCCGAGGGGTAATTTAGGTGGGTGGTCCGCGGAATACCGGGTGATTTGGATGGGGATGTGGGCCATGCTGAGTTTGACAACGGACATATGACCGTTAAATTAAAGAAAAAAATAAATTAAATCAATCTATTTAACCCCAAAAATCCACCATCTTCATCACACATTTTCTCATCCAAAACAAACCTTCTCTTCCAAAAATTTCTTAACATCTTACAATAATGAACCCCAATACAAACCCGATCCCAAACCCGAACCTATGGGATCTGACTCAAATCTGGTGGAGTAGTTTGCTTGCAAACAAAAACAACCCTACTAGCCCTTTATTTGCCAACCAGCAAGGTCTTTATCGACCCATAATGCAACCCCGCAAACGTTCTCCGATATGTTATTACGACCGGTAATGCTATATATGTCTTCGCAAGTACCTGAAGCTCCTACCACGTCATAAGCAAAATGACGTCATAAAAAAAACCTCAAGGTGAAACAACCAAGGCTAAAGGCGATCGAATGAAGCGGCAAACGGATGAGGAGACTGCGTTGGCGTGTGCGTGGATTTACTCGTCTGAAGACTCGAGTGAAGGTAAATTATAAAAAAGATATTTATATATGTTACATATTTTATTTATTTGGCAACTAATATTAACCTTTTATTAGACAATGTGTCGAGGATGAGAACGAGGACGAAGAAGATGACAAGGACGAGAACGGCGACGAGTATTAGTTTTAATTTTAGCTAATTAAGTAGGTTATTTTGTTTTTAATTGGGTTGTATGCTTTTTATCTTTATTTTAGTTTAAGTATTGTATGTTCTTTAATTTTATTATAAAAAAAGAACTTAAAGCCCCTCCGGGCAAACTATAAAGGGGCTACCTCGAAAGGAGCTTTGTTGCCCGCTTCAAAGAGGATGACCTTATAAATAAAAAATCTGTTGTCTACACTCTACGGTCGTTGTGACTCACAACTACTAGTGAAAGTTGATCATTTAAGGTTACACAACGAATAACAATAACGAAAATAATTAAATAGTTTAAATGTTAAAGCGAGTCACATTTTGCAGTTATAAACTTAGAATAAAAAGTTGATTATTATTGAGATAATCATAGTTCTAATTTATAAGTTAAACAATAAATGAACGTTACTTAGAATATACAGTTATAACCTATTTAACTTTATTTTATAAAATGAACAAAATAAGTAGTTCTAGGCTTCTAGCACCAACAATTATTTACAAGTTTCGGTTTTTTCTACGAGGCGTTGACTAATGATTTAGTTTATTTCCCACCAATCATACATACTCGCCTACATAAACACAAGCACCCCTTTGCATTTTCTCCTAAAATCATATTCTTCTTTACAAATATGAAGTTTTTTCAAGCTTGTAATTTACTCATTTTCTTTTTATTAACAGCAACACCATCCGCAATTGCAAAGTACGCCAAAACTGGTTGTAGTGATAAGTGCGGGAACGTGACAATTCCATACCCTTTTGGAATCGGTTTGGAATGCTCTATCAATCAATGGTACATCGTTAATTTGCAACGACTCCACGCCATATCTATCTGCACTCAACCACCTGGAAATCTTGGGTGTAGACTTCGAAGATCATATAGTCACTGTTAATACACCAACTATCTCATACTGCAATCAGACGATGAGTGTGGATCTTGACAAGAGCCCTTTCTTGTTTTCCAAGTCACACAATAAGTTTGTTTTTGAGGGGTGCGGTATTGCTTCTATGATATACAACGAAAGTGTGGTCACAGGGTGTTCAACTACTTGTCTCAATGTTACACTTAGTGATAGAAACAACTGTTTCGGAAACGGTTGTTGCCAAACTATAATTCCTCATCATCTCAAGTCATATAGCATTAACCTCGCCACCTTGGAAGGGCAAGGAGAGGATGGAGGTTGTGGTTCTGCCTTCTTCGTGGATGAAAGTTCATATGACAAACAAAGGCTTTCTGACCCGTTTATTTTCATGAATGCATCTGTTATTCCAATATCACTTGTGTGGACGCTAACCGACTCTGATCAAGTAACTTGTTGCGATAAGGAACCCCCACGAAGACGAGTAATTGATACGTTTAGTGATACTCCAATGGATACGTTGAAATGCGTCGGCTATACACCGTCAGTAGAAAGCAGCCCTTATTTAACGGATGGATGCACGCCCAATGGTATGTACTTCAAAATATAGTATTTTTTTCTCATCTTTCTTGTTAAAGATTTATGAATTTGAATAATAAATCAAATACATATGTAATAATACGTATTTTAAATCAAATAAAGTAATTATTGTTATTACCCAACAGTGTTGAAACAACATAATAATTACTTTATTGTTAACATTATTACTTTAATGTTTCTCATACCTCGCACATTAAAAGCTCTTTTTATTTATGCTTAACACAATTGTTTTGAATAATTTGAACAGGAGCAAAGTAGAAAAGGATAAATTGATAAGTAAAAAAGAAACGATTAAGATGAAGAGATTAGATATAGATTAGATTAAATTGTGTTAGTTTATTATTTGAACTTGTTTAGGTTTATTTATTTGAGTTTGAGCTGGGTTAGGATCACTGTATGTTCTGTATAACTATAGGGCTAGGTAATTGAGTTTGTTTGTTGAGTTGAAGTTTAACATAAAGAATCACACAATATTTGTCTCTAAAATTTATGTGTTAGATTTCTTGTTCTTGTTTATCAAATCTTTCCCACACAAGTGTAAACATAGGTTTGTTGGCAATTTCGAATGAAATGCCTTGGAGTACAAGGCAAGTTAACTAGGCATGCAACACACAAATTAAAAGAAGATAAATATGCAAATACTTCCTAATGTTGGCTCAATTGTTGTTTGGCCCAAAAGTTATTAGAGTTTTATATATTTGGTAATGTCTTGGCTAGCAAGTTTGGTTAGTCTATATAAGCCGAGTTATGGTTAGACATTAGAATAAGAAGTTGGTGCAACCGAGTTAGGGTTCATCAAGAGTCAAACTGAGTTAGGGTTTGAGAGGTTAGTAATCAGTTTTTTGAGTTATATTTTTTGATTAATATAAACGAGAGTTATTCGTTTACTTGGTGTTTGATTATCGATCTGGGACTTGACCTAATACATTTTGGTTTAGAATGCTAGGTTTATTTAATTATTTTAATTAATTTACCTATTGTTTATAACTCGTAGTTAGATACAAACGTGTTTGTGTTTGGTTTAATGTTTATATGAACCGCGAAGGGTTTCATTATTGTAATTAATTTATGAGATAGTTTTTTAATACAATAAATGTTTCCAGCATCCCATTTACTCCTCTTGGAAGATAAAGATGTAGCTTGTGGGTCTGCCTTCTTGGTGGATGGATCATCATATGATCCACTTAGTTTTAGGAACACCTCTTTTATTCCCGTATCGCTTATGTGGACTCTAGCAGACCTTGATCAAGTAACTTGCTGTTTTGGCGCACACATGTCGAAATACCCCATGTATATATTTGATGGTACTACAGTGGATATTTGGGAATGCTACAATATGTATTCAGGTGGAACAGGAAACCCTTATTTAAGGGATGGATGCAAGCAAGGCAATGGTATGTAATTTTATATTTCGTCTTTATTTGTTTTTTTTTCCTGACATGGAACTTCCTTTTATAGACGGAGAAGGAGAGTGTGGAAGGTGTGAAGCCAGGGGAGGCTTCTGTGGAATGCAACAAATATTTGACGTTGATGATAGAGTAGTCGATGAGAAATTCACTTGTTATGGTGATAAAAGAGCTTCCCTGGGTGTAATTTTAGGTAATGTCTTTTCTTCATGCTTTTAACCGTCAGGGTCAACTGGCACGAGTAGTTTTTTTCTTTTCTTTTCATGTATACATTGACCCTTGAAGAGGTAGGTCCCAGCAGAGCCCAGTTGGTCCCGCAAGACTAACCTTGAACAGGGACGTCTGCGCAAAGGCCATCTGCTCCCGCAGGACCCACCATGCTCAGAGAACCTTACGCGCAGTACGCAAGCTGTACACGCAGGGAAAGCCTCCCAATGGTAAAGTACCCCGCCTGTTCCCGCAGTTGCGGATACAAGCCATCAGGGAAGGCTACCCGCAGACAGCAGGGCTACACGCACAAGACACTAGATACTTCAGTAGTCACATGAAGGAATGAGCAAGGAGGGAACAATCCCGCTTAAATGAGCCAGTCTATGATTCTGAAATATCTTTTGTACTATACCTACCAAGGTATGGATAGGACAGACGATCTGACCAGAACAGCCCATGAGCCAATCACAGGGTGACAGCTCACCGACAACAGTGCGAGGAGGAGCACCCTCTAGTACTGTTTATCACTATTAGCCGCTGCCTACTCACCAACCCTTACTGTGGGGCATGCGCAGCCTACAGTTGGTGGAATAGTGTTACTGTTGGCCGTAACCTATTCACCAACCAGCATGGCCTGCGTACAATCCACAGTAGGTGGGACGTGCATAGTCTACAGTTGGTGGAATAGTGCAGCCGACTTTGTTACTGTTGGCCGTAACCTACCCACCAACCAGTATGGCCTGTGCATAGTCCACTGTTGGTAGAACAGGAATACTATTCAGCCGGC
Organism: Bidens hawaiensis; assembly: GCF_021521415.1. NCBI lineage: Eukaryota > Viridiplantae > Streptophyta > Magnoliopsida > Asterales > Asteraceae > Bidens > Bidens hawaiensis. The sequence goes on from NW_027491253.1 coordinate 1,870,346, forward strand.
TGTACCTTCTAGGAAACCTACCTTCGGCTATAAATACTCCAACATCTTGGAATGGTAAGATCATCTGCTATCCAGTTATCTAGCAATCTCTTAATATACACTTATATTCAGAGCAACCTAGTCTGATTCTCACGCCGGAGGGTGGTCACAAGGAGGAACCCCCCCTTCTCAGTGACGAGCTTACGGTGTTTGTTTTGCAGGTCTCCTGAAGAACAGCCTTCTCAGCTAGATCTCATCCGTGGGAAACATTACTTAACCCCCAGATTATCTATAATCTGTACCGGGTCACTTAGTGTTTCTTCATTGGCGCCATCCGTGCATAAAAGCTAGAACTATTTTAGTTTTTTCACAATTTCTGAAGAAATGGTTAACGTTACTCCGGTCCAAAGGCCTGTAACCGACCAAGAAACCCCGATAACAACCCCAGCAACTGGGGGGAACACCGGCGGTTATACAATCCTTACGAACACTACCCCGACTACCCAAGCCGGGGCAAGTGCAGTAAATATTCCACTGGGGTTCACCGATACCCAGCTGGAAAAACGAACGAGGGTCCCTCGCCAAACACTAGATCAAGTGAAGGCGTGGGCCGAAGCAAGGCAAAGAGAATTCCAAGCCGAATTGGATGAACGCTTGCGTTCAGCTCAACAGGCCGACGAATTCGGCAGTACTCGCCAACACCTCAATATGAGCAGTGACTGCGAGTACTCAGACGACGAGTTGGAGTCCGATACCGACGCGAACCCTCGCCATAAGGCGAAAGGGAAGCGTAAGGAAACGGACGTCCAACCAAAAAGGAATTTTGGGGAAGCTTTTAAACCAATCGCGGAGAGAAACCCGCGTGACTTCTCCAAGACCTTTAGACCAACTGCTACAAATGCAGGAAAGTCAAAATTCTCAAGGGACATTGCGGAAGCAATCGCCCCGAGAAGTGCCAAACAAATGTCCAACATTGGCACCTATGATGGTCTATCCGACCCAGACGACCATTTGAACAGGTTCATTGCGGGGGCTACCGTCAGCAACTGGACGGAACCCACGTGGTGCTACATGTTCCAAATGACTCTGGTCGGAGCGGCCAGGGCATGGTTCGATCGTTTACCGATCCACCACATATATGACTGGGCGGACTTTCAGAACAAGTTCAGCCAGCACTTCAGCCAACAGAGGAAGTACACTGAAGAGCAGTGGACGATCCTCAACTGCGTGAGAGAGGATGATGAATCTTTACTGGACTTCATCACTCGCTTCAACTCCAAAAAGCTTAGTCTCGGCAACATAAGTGAGGATCTGGTTCGCGCCGCCTTCATCCAAGGCGCCGAATACCCAGAACTTATCCGCACATTGACGGGTAAGGATGGCATGCCATCAACTTGGGATGCCATCATGACGGCGGCAAAGCGCTTTGCCGAGACGGAAAAGCAACTGGGAAGGGATCTTCCCCAGAGTACACACCTCTACACGCAGAGGACAAGAGAGAACAATGTCCGGATCGCGCGGCAGAACAAAAAGAGGAGGCTAGGTATTTGGCAGTCAAGGGTAAACTTTGACACCTCATCCAGCTCTCGCCCTCTTGTTGGCGGAAGGGATAACACACACCCTTCAAGCCGAAAACACCGGTGGACGCCACTCACGAAGAGCGTCACAGAGATATTTGCCACGGAAAAATTGCCATGGCCAAAAGCCCCATTGATCCGGCAGAAACCTAATGCGGATCAAAGCAAATCCTGTGATTTCCACGGGACAAAGGGTCATGGTACTGAAGAGTGCACATCCTTGAAGGATATTATTGAGACATTTGTCAAGGATGGAAGACTTGCACATCTCGTGGCATCAATCAGGAAGGGGGGAAGGAATGACAACCGGTACAGAGGTAACGGACGGAAGCCCGTCGACATCAGCATCAACATGGTTCATGTTAAGGTCAGAGGAAGAAAAAGGCGAGTGACAGAACCATGCGAGTGGAAGGAAGCTGAGGTGCGCTTCCCGCGAGTGCCAGGAGGCCCCAGCAAGGAAGGCCCCATCGTCATCAGAAGCCAGCTGGGGCATTACATCACTTCCCGCACTCTTGCTGACAACGGCGCTTCGTCGACAGTGATGTACAGGCAGTTCTTTGATAAGCTAGATGATGAAGATAAAGAACGCTTGGAAACGGTCTACGCTTCATTGGAAGGGTTTGACGGCAGTACCGAAACCCCCCTGGGTATCCTATCTTTCCCCGTTACTCTTACTGATGGGAATCATTCACGCACAGAAGACGTGGATTTTGTCGTGATGAAAAAGCCGCACCACACGTACGACATCCTATTCGGAAGAGACGGGATGGCAAGATTCAATGCCGTGGTATCTTCAGTCCACGGCATGATGGGATGGCCAACAGCTGAGGGTGTAGCGATGATCTCTGGCATTCCCCAGGTATGCATTGCATCTGTCTCATCTAAACCCAAACCGAAAAAGGCTAAACCAACCATCACTGAACCGGAAAAATGGGCCTTCAATGGCAAATACCCCGACCAGGCCGTTACCATTGGACCAACAATCGTTGATCCCACCCGCACATTACTCAAACGCTTACTGCAGAAAAACGCTGACATCTTTGCGTGGGCACCAGCTGACATGACTGGTGTACCCCGAAGTAAGGCGGAGCATAAGCTCAAGTGCGATCCGGCTGTTACGCCAGTCGTACAAAAGCGCAGAGTAATGGGGCCTGAACAAACTAACGCGTATAGAACCCAAGTCAAGGAACTCCTTGACGCAGGCATCGTACGCGTTAGTAGATATCAAACATGGGTTGCAAATCCCGTAATGGTACCGAAGAATGACAAACAATGGCGCATGTGCATAGATTTCAAAGATTTGAACAAAGCATGCCCCAAAGATTGTTATCCGTTACCAGAAATTGATCTCAAGGTGGATTCGTTGGCACCATTTCGCCTTAAATGCTTCTTGGATGCGTATAAGGGGTACCACCAAATCCACATGGCCATAGATGACCAGGACAAAACCGCATTTCGAACGCCCGATGGTACATTTTGTTATAAAATGATGCCATTCGGACTTAAGAATGCAGGGTCCACGTACCAACGACTAATGGACAAAGAGTTTCATGCCCAAATCGGGAGAAACTTGGAAGTCTATATGGATGATTTGGTCATCAAAAGCCTCGAGCCAGAAGCGATGTTGAAAGACATTGAAGAAACTTTCAACACGCTCCGAAAAATAAACATGAAGCTCAACCCGAGCAAGTGTTCATTTGGGATGGAAGAAGGGAAGTTCTTGGGAGTCATTGTTACTAAAGATGGCTTCAGAGCGAACCCTGAAAAGGTCGAAGCCATTGTTAAAATGGAATCACCTACCACCATCAAACAGGCTCAGACACTGAATGGGCGACTAGTCGCACTCAATCGCTACTTGGCAAACCATGCGGATAAGTCGTTTCCTTTCGTGTCAACATTGAGAAACTGCTTGAAGAAAACGCACTTCCGCTGGACACCAGAAGCGGAAGCAGCTTTTCAGGAGATTCGGTCACGCTTGATCGAACTTCCAACACTTACAGCACCACAAGCAGGAGAGGAGTTAATCCTATACCTTTCCGCAACAGATAGAGCAACCGGGGCAGTCCTGCTGGTAGAACGAAAGGGCATCCAGATGCCAATCTATTATGTTAGCCGTGTACTAACAGACGTAGAAACCCGGTACTCTACCCTCGAAAAATTAGTCTTAGCACTTATACACGCTTCACGCAGGTTAAGACGATATTTCCAGGGTCACCCAATTACCATTCTCACCAACTTCAAACTCTCAAACGTTCTAGGCAAACCCGAATTATCGGGACGTCTAGCCAAATGGGCAATTGAATTGGGAGAATATGCAATTAAGTACAAGCCAAGACCAGCCATAAAAGGCCAGGTCCTGGCCGATTTTATTGCAGAAGTCCCCGCTTCGCGGGAGAAAGAGTGCCAGGAGGAGGCTCAACCCTCCCCAGCACAGGACATCAATGATGTCTGGCGACTCTACACTGATGGAGCAGCCAGTAACGAGGGTTCAGGCGCAGGGTTAAAATTAACCAACCCAGCAGGCCAAGAATATACTTACGCTATTCGGTTGGATTTTCCAAGTACGAATAACGAAGCCGAATACGAAGCATTCTTGGCCGGTTTGAGAATTGCGCGTAAGATGGGAGTGAAAAACTTGGAAGCCCACGTGGATTCCATGCTGGTGGCCAACCAAATAAATGGGACGTACACGGCTGTGAACGACACAATGGCCCTGTACCTCGCCCAGGCAAAAACCCTCATGCGTGATTTTAATGATTGTAAAGTCATACACGTCAAGCGCAGCGAAAACAAATCTGCGGATGCGTTAAGCAAGCTTGCGTCACTAGCCTTCACCCATTTGGGAAAGGACATCCGCATTGAACTCCTCGAAGCACCATCAGTCCCGCACAAGGAAATTTGTGTCATCCAAACCGGTACAGAAACGTGGATGACACCGATAATAAATTACCTTGCAGCAGGAACACTACCAGAGTCAAAAACACAGGCAAGAAAACTATGCTGTAAAGCACTAAATTATCAACTTATCAATGACATCCTTTACAGACGTAACTTTCTTGGCCCACTCTTAAGATGCGTGGACAACCAAGATGCTGATTACCTCCTAAGGGAAGTACACGAAGGCATCTGTGGGGTACACGCAGGTCCCCGCGCTGTTGTAGCCAAGCTAAACAACGCGGGATACTTTTGGCCGGGGATGCATACGGATGCACTGGCATACATCAGAAAATGCAGGTCTTGCCAGCTTTACGCACCCAACACACACCGCCCGAAGAATGAACTTGTTCCAGTCACTTCTTCATGGCCATTTCAGAAATGGGCCATCGATGTGACAGGCCCATTTCCCACGGCAGCAGGAAATGTTCAGTTCCTAGTGGTAGCCATCGACTACTTCACCAAGTGGATAGAAGCAAAACCTTTAGCCCAAACAACCGCAAAACATATCAAAAAATTTATTTGGGAATTTATTATTTGTCGTTTTGGACTTCCACAGAATTTGGTGAGCGATAACGGCACCAACTTTGCTGACAAGAAGCTACAACAGTGGCTAAAAGAACTTCAAATCACCCACACCTTTACCTCAGTGGCACACCCGCAAGGTAATGGTGAGGTGGAAAGAGCAAACAAGAGCATCGTCGATGGCATAAAGAAAAGACTCTTGAAACACAGATCCGGCTGGGTGGACGAGCTTCCGCACGTCCTTTGGGCAAACAGAACGCTGAAGAAGGCCAGTACGGGAGAAACCCCGTTCAGTCTCACTTATGGCACTGAAGCCATGGTCCCAGTCGAAATTGGTTTACCCTCACCAAGGGTCTTAATCCAGCCAGAAGACAATGATGCGGAAAGACGGTTAGACCTTATGCTAGCCGAGGAACGCAGAGACTTAGCCGCAGTGCGTGAAGAGAATTACAAACGACAAATGCAAAAGTACTACAACACGCGGGTAAAACTCTGCAACTTCAAGGAAGGAGACTACATACTGCGTAACAACGAGGCTTCAAACCAAGAGCGCCCGGGAAAGCTGGCCCCGGTTTGGGAAGGGCCATACATTATCAAAGAAGTCCTGGGAAAGGGCGCATACCGGCACGAAAGGCTCGATGGCACTCCCATACCAAGAACATGGAATGGAGCTCAATTACGCAAATGTTATATGTAGATCAATTCCAAGACTTGTAAAGAAAAGGCCTAGAGCCACTTCTAATGGAAATGATTCTCCTTTCATAATGTGTTTACCTTTATACTTATGAACTTCCCACTGATACCGGTATTCACCGCATAAACGGGAAGAAGTAAGTCATTACGTGTGGAAGGCGGAGAAAACCCGCGTAAACACAGCGTTAATAAGGGAAACCTACACGCAGGTATGATGTAAGTAAAGTTTAGCCATCCTTGTAAGTGCAAGTGACGGTCCTACCCGCACAATCACGAACAAAGAAGCAAAACTTCAACCTATCATCTACCACGTTCAAAGGTTATCCTAAAAAAAAAAAAAAAAAAAAGGGATAAGGAAAACTTACACGCAGGTCAGATATGGGTAAAGTTTAGCCATCCTACTAAGTGCAAGTGACGGTCATACCCGCACAATCACGAAAGAGGAAGCAAAACTTCACACCTATTATCTACCACGTTCAAAGGTTAACTTATCCTCAAATAAGGTAAACCTACACGCAGGTCAAATGGTAAAGTTTAGCCATCCTACTACGTGCAAGTGACGGTCCTACCCGCACAATCACGGAAGAGGAAGCAAAACTTCACACCTATATCTACCACGTTCAAAGGTTAACTTATTCTAAACACTTGGAAAATTGCTAATTTAAACTTAAGTATGTAAATCATATAACGTTTATAAAGCAAGGAATCCAATGAATCAAGCGGTCTTAGCCGCGCAAAGATTTACATTTCATAAATATTCGTTACAAGAATGGCCGGGTAACTACCCGCCTACAAGAAAGTAAATCTATACAAACTAAATCTATCCTAGTAGCGGGAAGGGATCTTCAGGATCAGGCTTCAGGGCCACTTCCACTTGGACCAGCGCCGTCAGTAGAGCGTGGCTGTTCAAGATAAGCCTTAAGGATAGGTAGCCCGTCATCAGCAGCAGCAATTTCATTCACCTTCTCCACCACCGGATGCGGGAATGCGGCGTATTGATTTACTGCTTGGTCATATATGGCTTCAGTATTTACATTGTACAAAGGGAAGTTGGATGGCGGGACGCCTTTCTCAACAAACCCTAGACCAAGCAGGAAGCCGACCCGTTCCCCATCCTCGTGAGAAGCGTTGAGGGCTGCGCTCATTGCATCGTCGTAAGATGTCTCTGAAAAGACCCGATGCACAACCTGCATAAGAAAATATACAAGTGTCAACACCCTATCTACAAAGAAAAGCGTGAAGACATGAAGATAGACTTACCTGAGACAACGCTTCTCGAAGAAGCCATTCCTTGGCAACCAGAGCTTCTTTAAGGGCGGCTTGAGCTTGGGTACAGGCGCGTTCGGCTTCGCTTTTGTTAAGGTTGGCAAGTAGCACTTCCTTTGCGGCAGCCTCTTCGACGCCCTTAAGCTTCCGCTCTGTATGGTCAAGCACGCCCCTCTGGTCCAGGATCTCCTGGAGCTTCTTGGCATCTTCCATTGCCAAGGCATCATGAGCGCGTTGGAGAGCCTCTGATTTGGCCTTGAGCTCCTCGTTCTCCACGCGTAAAGGCTCAGCAACGGCTTCAGCCTTGGTGGCCCTCTCGGTCGCGTTCCTCGCAGTCTCCTTAGCTAGCCGAAGCTGTTCGTTAACAGCTTGGGCAGCCTTGGAGCGGGCCTCGAGTCGCGCTTGAACCTCAACCTCGAGGGCCTTGAAGGCCTTCTCCTTCTCCGCAGCAGCTGCGGACAGCTTTTGGTTCTCCTCCCGAAGAGCCCGCGCTTGGGATACTTCTTTGGCATGAGCTGCTTTCAACTTGTCATTTTCACGACAAAGCAGCTCGACGCGCGGCTGCATCCGGGCCTGGAGAACTCGAAGCTCGTTGGTTAGCCTACCCTCCTGGTAGCTAGCCATGGCTTCCCCCAACGCACCATGGGGAGCAGCGTGGCGAGCCCATTCCACGCACTCCACAGGGGTACGAAGGGTTGTTCCTCGGCGTATGTTCCATCGAGGAACATACACTTCATTGGAATCCGAAACTGCAGAAAACAAAAAGCAGTTAGGAAAAGATGATAAAATATATAAGTAAAAAAGGGCCAAAGGAACCCTACGCACCTGTAGGGTCAATTACAGGCCGATAGCCGCCAAACCCATCACCTGAACCCAATGGAAATCCATCCAAGAGGTCAGGCAGATGGGAAGGTGGCGGAAAGATGCGAGAAGCCCCACGCGTACCTGAAGGACCGGCCGTCGTTGCCGATGACGGGGGCATGGTAGCAGCCGCCGTAATCGCCGCCGCGGTCGCTGCCGCAGAATCCGCGGCAAAAGTAACCGCCGGCTGTGTGAAGGATGCTGTAAAAATCGCACTCACAGCCGGCGGTGACGTTATCTCGGCTGGAACAGTCGGCTCAGAATGAGCAACTGAACCAGCGGAAGCAGGCGCAGGCGCCTGGGTCGACGCCTCAGGTAGGCTGACCAAGCCTACCGTCATTGGCGGAGAGGTAGTACTCGGCCCCTCACCCTGGAATGCGCCAACATCCACACCTGCGTAAAGAAGAAAGTGTTAAAAAGACTTGAAGATCAAACTACGAAGATAAAAGCTAAGAGAGTTGTACTTACAGGGTTTCTTCAGCTTGAACGTACGGACGGGCGGGGACGAACCCGATGGAGCCGGTCTCTTGATGCCGGTCACCGTCGTCGTCATTGGTTCTCCAGAGGTAACAGTCGTAGCCTCCGGAACAGTGGTCTTCTCACCATCAGGCTTCCCCCCCGCCCCTTCACTATCTGACTCAGTGTCGGATAGGAGCACTGGATCGGCTGTGGAGGCCGCCTTCTCCTTCCCTTTCCCGCCGGCAGCCCGCTTCTTCCGCACTAACGAAGGACCATCTGCGGATTCCTCAGAAGAAGACAGGGTGTAAGGAATTCCAGCAGCGGGTACAGCACTGAGGGGTGGAGGAGAGAATAACGCCTTACCTGGCCGCCGGTGGCTCAGGATCTCGTGGCCCAGCGGATAAACCTCCACAAACCGATCCGCTGTTTGCTCCAGGATGGGCAACTCGTTCTCATCAAGAGCACGAGTACCCATCCGCACAGGATCGTCAGCTTCCCGCGGGTAAAGGAGAGACTCCAAATTGTTCCCCTCTGAAAGAAAAGAAACAGTTAGAAGACAAACTCATATCAGCAAGAAAGACAGGACATACCATAAGGAGTAGAGTTCAAACCGTATTCGAGAAGGATGGGAACCTGAGACGCCTCCTTCCACACCCGGCTCATCCCCAGCATCACCATCCCGGACTCCGCAAACCGGTAAACCGGAGATTGGACCAGGGATATCTTCGAGAACCATTCCGCCTCCTGGTAGTTGGGGGCGTGAAGGCTCGGAATTGCTTGGCCATTTTTAAACTTCATGGCAAGGGGGACGGCGCGGGCGGATATGTAGAAGAACTCCCACTTCCACGATCGGAGACTGCGCTCGGTCGCACAAATCTTTAAACCCTTGATACGGGTTGTCAGGGTGTACCACCCCTGGATGCACCTCCAAGTATAGAAGGTCATCAGGCGGTCCACATGGGGCTCGATGCCCAGAATCCGGCACACCCACTCGAAGTGGCGAATCTTGGCGACCGTCATAGGGTGCAGCTCGGTCAAATGAACACCGTGCCTCTCAAGGACACGGTAAACAAACTTTGTCAATGGGAACCTAAGATTCCCATAGACAAAGAATGCTGCATAAACCCCGATCTTGTCTCTGGGGGCATCGTACACGGTCTGGTGGGATTCAGGAAACTCAGGCTCGAGAGGATCGAGCATGAACTTCCTAACAACATACCGGTACTGATCGCCGGGCAGAGCACACTGGCACTCGCCAGCAGTACTCCTATCATCGGTCGTAGGCTCGAAATCATGTGAAGACATCTTGCAAAAGGAAGAAGAAAACGATTTCAGGGGAATGCTCGACTAATTAGAGTATTCACCGGAAATCGCTGTAAAGATGAAGAGAAAATGTGAAAGTATGAATTGGAAAGGATCCTCCACCCCCTTTATATACTAATCGCAATTAATGCGGTGAATTTAATGCGGAGGAGAGAGAAATTGAAGGTGCAATGAAACTATGACGCGTGGCAAAAAGCAACCTGGCAACAGCTGTCAAAATGACGCGTGCCAGTAATTTCGCGGCCACGCGCCCGAAAAATCGAGCCCACGCGCCTGAAAAAGCGTCTGGAATGACCATGTACTGTCACGTCACCATAACTTCCTGCACGTCCTGACACAGTCAGAAGAAACCGTCGCACGACGTTTCAGATGTTTGGACTGTTCTTATCCTTACCAACCTTTCGAATTTCAAAATTCAAAATTCAAAAAGATTCAAAAGTAAGCGGGAAAATACCCCTTACCTTGGCAACCAAGTAACCATAAGACGGATGCGGGTACAGTGTTAAGGCAAAACCCTTCACATACCTAGCACCCGCAGGGAATTGAAGCCAAGAAAACCCCGGCAACAAAGTAACTATAAGGCGGGTGCGGGTACAGTGTTAACGCAAAACCCTTCACATACCTAGCACCCGCAGGGAATTGACGCCAGGGGTACCTTGAAAGTAAAGTAACCATAAGACGAGCGCGGGTACAGTGTTAAGGCAAAACCCTTCACATACTTAGCGCTCCGCAGGGAATTGAAACCAAGAAGGATCTTTTGGGCAATGCTTGTGGAAACGGAAATAACATCCCCGCATAGCGGGAACGTCGAGAACTACATTGTTTGAGGCTCCAGGATGGAATTGGTGGTTTAAACATAATTGATCACTATGTTCAAAACCACTAAAACCTCAAGGAGAATCCACACAAGTGAGACTCAACGCTCCTGACTTGCGAGAAGGTTACATACCTACCCGCATCATACCCAAAGATCAAGCAAAAAAATCGGGAATTTTTGCAAGTGACATTAGGAAATCCGCGGGAAGAATCCCCACGGAGAACCTTTAAACTAAAAACCTTTTCAAAACCCCTTGCTTAAAGTCCAAAAGTTCACCTCACTTTATTGAACATTCATGAGAAGAACATTGGACTGGGGGGACTTGAAGAGGTAGGTCCCAGCAGAGCCCAGTTGGTCCCGCAAGACTAACCTTGAACAGGGACGTCTGCGCAAAGGCCATCTGCTCCCGCAGGACCCACCATGCTCAGAGAACCTTACGCGCAGTACGCAAGCTGTACACGCAGGGAAAGCCTCCCAATGGTAAAGTACCCCGCCTGTTCCCGCAGTTGCGGATACAAGCCATCAGGGAAGGCTACCCGCAGACAGCAGGGCTACACGCACAAGACACTAGATACTTCAGTAGTCACATGAAGGAATGAGCAAGGAGGGAACAATCCCGCCTAAATGAGCCAGTCTATGATTCTGAAAGATCTTTTGTACTATACCTACCAAGGTATGGATAGGACAGACGATCTGACCAGAACAGCCCATGAGCCAATCACAGGGTGACAGCTCACCGACAACAGTGCGAGGAGGAGCACCCTCTAGTACTGTTTGTCACTATTAGCCGCTGCCTACTCACCAACCCTTACTGTGGGGCATGCGCAGCCTACAGTTGGTGGAATAGTGTTACTGTTGGCCGTAACCTATTCACCAACCAGCATGGCCTGCGTACAATCCACAGTAGGTGGGACGTGCATAGTCTACAGTTGGTGGAATAGTGCAGCCGACTTTGTTACTGTTGGCCGTAACCTACCCACCAACCAGTATGGCCTGTGCATAGTCCACTGTTAGTAGAACAGGAATACTATTCAGCCGGCTGTACCTTCTAGGAAACCTACCTTCGGCTATAAATACTCCAACATCTCGGAATGGTAAGATCATCTGCTATCCAGTTATCTAGCAATCTCTTAATATACACTTATATTCAGAGCAACCTAGTCTGATTCTCACGCCGGAGGGTGGTCACAAGGAGGAACCCCCCCCCCCCTTCTCAGTGACGAGCTTACGGTGTTTGTTTTGCAGGTCTCCTGAAGAACAGCCTTCTCAGCTAGATCTCATCCGTGGGAAACATTACTTAACCCCCAGATTATCTATAATCTGTACCGGGTCACTTAGTGTTTCTTCAACCCTAATCTTTCTTAACGATTGGCGATTATTTTTTACTCCAATGGTTGTATATATTCAAGCCTAAAAGTTCAGACATAACATGAAACTGGTGAGCCGATATTCAAAAGAGAAGTTGGCATATGGCTTCCCAAAATTTTGAAATAATAAAGAGAAAAAAAAATCAATTTTTCTAACTTTGCAAAAATATTTTCTAAACAAACTTCTTTCAAAAGACCTTTTATATCAAATGTTAAAATTATACATGTCATTTTCAATTCCTTTTTTTTATTATTATTATTATTGTTATTATTATTAATATTATTAATATTATTATTTGTTTTGTATGAGGTAATTCTTCAAATAAAGAAGGTTGAATTATTATTGCCTTTACATGGAAACTTTGACTGCATATGGAATCTTTTGGGCCGTTGCATTTTCTTTGGGAATTAGGATGCTAAACATGAGCTGGACAATATTCCCTTAACTTTAATATATTTCACCCACCGAAAGGAGAGGCAGTCAACAACAACACTATTTTCTTCAGTTTTCAATTCAATTGAGACTTTGTTTCCAGAATCACTTTTGTGTTACTCTTCCTTTTTTTCAATCTGTGATAACTAGATTCATTGTACTCTATTTTGTTTTTTGATTGATTCAGTACTGTAACCCTCGATTCTGACTATTAAAGCATTTGAGTTGTTCATTTGATTATTCAATCAACAATTTTTACATCAAACTTCTCTTAAAAAGAACCTTCACCTAACATACTGCTCCCAATAGATAAAAATAAATGTCAGTGGCTCGACTATTTGTTTTATATTATCCTAGACTTGCTGACTAATTATTTTCCTAGCCAAGCCCATTGCTAATTTTGAAAATCTCTCTCTCTCTCTCATTTTAATAAAAAAAACAGGCATTTTTAAATAAACCTTTGATATTATCATGAACTCATGATATAGAAATTTCAAAAAATAGTAATTTAACTTACAACACGATATTTGTAGAGCTTTATAAAATACAAGTATGACGTTTTCAAATTGGTGTCATCTGTGAGATTTTTATTTTAGGTAATTAAATATTAAACTTTATAAATTATTCAATAAATTACTTGAAACTTATATGAAATTATTTTCAAGTTACATATTTGAACTTCCTTGGTTCCATTCCCTCGGCATATACTACACATCTCATGTGGCATTGTGGGTCGGTCATGGTGTGATGGCTTGTGAGGCACACAAGCCATCACACCATAAACCATTCTTGGATTGTGATCAGGGTGCTATTCGGGTTTTGGGTTTTCGAGTCGTGTTTTTCGGGTTTTAAAGTTTTAAATGTAGACCTGAAACCCAACCCAAATCTCACACGGTTTTTTCAGGTTCTGGTTTTTGGGGTTGGGTTAATCAACTTTCAAGTATACTTGAAAACAAACAAAAATGAAAAGCTACAACGCTAAAATTATTGCTAACATGTTCTTTTTCACTTGTAACGCAGCAACCATAAAACAATCCAAAAAAGAGCAAAAATATAACAAGTTCGATCCAACCATAAACCAGCATAAATCGTCTTCAATTTGTCATGATTAAGGTGTTTGATTATAGTTGTTTTTAGTCATAAATTGAAAACATTAATAAACAATAAACAATCTATCAAGAGAGGTGGAATAGGAACAAAATAATCGATGTAAACCAAATTCTGATAACCTTAGTGACTAAGGTTTAGCATATTATACTTAAAAATATATTTGGTTTTAAAACTAAAAGTTGATTCTGGTTGACCCGAAACCCAGAATTCGGACCCAAGAACTAACCCAAATTACTTATATATGTTCAGGTTCATGTTGGTCTTTTCTCGAGTTCGGGTTTGTCAGGTTGGGTTAGTTCGGGTACGGGTTTTCTCGGGTCAAGTACGGATTAATCTCTCCATACACAAAACAGTGCGTGACACCTTTGTGATTTTATATTTTATTTCTTAATAATATTTATTTAGCATTTAGTCAGATTTTTCTCTAATAACTTTTGCTAGTTTGGTGTGTTTATATATTTTAAATCTGAACAAGGCTGTTTCTGAAAATCGTTAAAAAAATTTTACCTGAAGGCGAAAAGAAAAATTTGTGTCTTAATGAGTTGAGTAATTGAGTTTAAAAATTAAGAATACATATTTTTTTTTCAAAAAAAATATATATATGATTTAAAAAAATCGAGCATATCGGGGTATTGGGCCGGGTTCAGTTGACCACCCAGCCTTGCCTCATAGCCGGCAGTTAATCTGAATACACATTTTTGTTTAAATTTTTATCAACATCCTGTGATTCTGATATACGACTCTTAGATAATTCAAGTTACCAATCCAATATTAACAAACGATCGAGTGAATGTGAATTTGTGTTCTCAAAAAATCAAAATACAATATTGATTTGGTTTTGGCTACAAACGTGGAACCCCGTGCTTGACATTTAAACCATTAGATCACTAAAACAATTGAAAATGGCAATTTGATTTGAGATTTATACATAAGCTGTAACCAATTGCGTCTGTTGGCAACATAAAATTTTGAACTTAATAAATTTATTAGTAGATTAAATTGTTAACACAAGAAGAATGTGAAACCAGTCGGTGACTACTTTAATTATGGTTACTTGTAACAAAATTGCACTCTCTTTAAACTTCCAAACAGATTTAAGACATAATTAGGGAGGGACAGTTTAATCTACTTACTACTGACTTTGTATCAACCTTCATGCAGGTGTTAGCATAAGCACGGGTGTACTTTTTATTGTTGCAATTGGTTACTTTTTGTACAAGGTGATTAAAAGAACAAAAGAAAGGAGGCGAAGAAAGAGGTTCTTTAAACGTAACGGTGGATTACTTCTTAAACAACAGGAAGAAACTGACCCATCTTTAGTTGATAAAACCATACATTTCATGTCAAGTGAGTTGCAGAAGGCCACTGATAACTTCAATGAAAACAGAATTCTTGGTAGAGGAGGTCAAGGTACAGTCTATAAAGGAATGTTGGTGGATGGAAGGATTGTGGCAGTCAAGAAATCAAAAATAATTGATGAAAGCCAGTTAGAACAATTTATTAATGAGAGGTGGTCATTCTTTCCCAAATCAATCACAGGAATGTGGTTAAATTATTGGGATGTTGCTTAGAGACCGAGGTCCCTCTTCTTGTTTATGAGTTTATTCCAAATGGCACTTTGTATGATCAGCTTCACAATGAGACCAGTGAGCTCCCAATTTCTTTAGACATGCGATTACAAATAGCTACGGAGGTTGCAGGAGCACCTGCTTACCTACATTCAGCAACTTCTATTCCAATATACCATAGAGATATTAAAACCACCAACATACTTTTGGACGACAGATATAGGGCCAAAGTTTTTGACTTTGGAACTTCAAGGCTCGTCTCCATAGATCAAACTCATTTGACTACCTTAGTTAAAGGTACATTTGGCTACTTTGATTCTGAGTATTTTCAGTCAAGCCAATTTACTGAAAAGAGCGATGTTTATAGTTTTGGAGTTGTTTTAGTAGAACTCCTAACTGGAGAAAGGCCGATTTCTCTAACTAGATTTGGTGAGACTAGAAGTTTGGCTACACACTTTATGTCGACTATGGAAGAAGGGCGTGCTATGTCAATTTTTGTTGCAACAGTGATTAAAGAGGGTACTAGGGATGAGCTTATGATTGTAGCTAACCTAGCAATGCGGTGCTTAAATATGAACGGAAGGTATAGACCAACAATGAAAGAAGTTGCTATAGAGTTGGAAACCATACGAAGGTCGCACATTCCCTCTATAGTTCAAACCTCCGATGCACGGAAACGCCGATGGAAGTTGAGTCCCCGTCCCGAGGACACGCCGGGGACGGAAACGCCGCCGAAACGTTTCCCGGCCGTTTCCGTAAAAAGGGGACGGGAGGTGATACGATTCCGGGATTTGGGGACGGCATGTTCAGAGTTTCCGAAACGTTTCGTTATTAGATCTGGGTTTTTTTTATTAAACTGTTGAACTTCCATAGATAATATTATATGTATTATAGTTTGACGGCACTCACGGCAGAAAACTTAAAAGTTAAAACCCTTTGGCTTCCTAAAGAATATTATAATTATATCATCTTTATTCTTCAGTGTTCACGTTACAAGTCATTCACTCACAGTGTGTTTATAATAATATAATATTATTCTTCAACCTTCATTCTTCAAACATCATAATCGATTATTAATTTATGGCTTCTCAAAACACAACACAAGGAACACCATCTACTACTGTTTCGGTAGATGAACCACCTTTGGACTTTTTTTTAATATATTTGTAATTTTTTATATTTTTTTGTTTGCTGTACTCGTATCTTGGATTTATGATTTTTGCCATTTCCCATACCCGTAACGTCCCCGTATCCCGGTCCCGTACCCGTTCCCGGGCTACATAGGTTCAAACGAATACCTCTGTGGTGTATGGGGAGGAACTATCTACGCTAACTGACGGGGAATCAACATCAACATTCTTGAGTTCCAATTATAGCATCATTCAATGATGCAAAATATATATCGTTGTTCATTGTTTAATATATTTATGTTGTCATATAGTTGCAAGACATGTAATTGAATTAAGTTTATGTCATCACAAACGAGTTAAGTTCGGAAAGCAAAGTACTTTCATGTTTCCGTAAACAAAATATTCTCTGTTTTTTTTTTAATTGCAAAATGTTCACATTCATTTTCTTTTAATAGTAGACATGTGTGCAATATGTTTGGACTTTGGGTTATACAAGCAGGTTAAACTTATTTTAGTTAAAACTTAAAAAGCAAAGCTATATCTTATAATTTGTGAACTCGTCCGCCATGCTCCTCCGGTCCTCCCTTGACCTCATGGCTTGTTTATGAGATTTTGAATACCATACCCTATACAAGTAACAAAAATGGGCCCAATAACTAATAAGATGATGAAATTGAGCCCAGAAAAAATTCCCAGGGAGCAATATATGGCTTGAGTGAAAAATATGCGGTGTAAGAACATTCTCATCCAACCCTTCATATTATGTGAGGGGTGATTTTATAATTTAGAGAGTGATTCAGGGTGTTGTGGGTGAAGAGTTTTTATATTTTATAAAAAGTAGTGATTTTTTTATATATTTGAAAAGTTACTGTTCATCATCTATAATTTTTTAATATATTTTGAAAGTGGTTGTGAGTGAAGAAAAGATAAAAGGTAGATAAAAGGTATAAAAAGTATTATTTAATTGAAATAAAGAGAGAAAATAAAGTAAGTTTTAGTGTAATTTTTTGTTTGGAGATAGGGGTAGGATGAGAATGCTCTAAAAAACAAGTAATGATTAAGTAAAAAATAAAAACTTTAATATTAACTATAAAATGGATGATTAGTTCATGTATGATCCTTTTATAACGATTAATGTATATGATAATATTATTACCTAAGAAATGCAAAGATGGTTTTGATGAGTATTCAAGAATTTTAATTCTAAGATATAAAAGTTAAAATTAAAAAAAGGTTTTTAGTTATAGGTTTCATATACGTGGGCATCCATTGGAAAGAAAAGGGCCATCAACAGTCAAGCGTTTGCAAAAAAAAAAATAAAAAATAAATAATAATAATAATAATAAATAAATAAGAAAAAGAAATTTGTTCCAAGTCAAGGCTCTAGAAAAAAGAAACATGACACAAACTTACATATACAATACACAATGGAGTCACTCTTGGTGGCTAAGGCCCGGTTCCCGTCTTGGCCCACTACGCCATTCTGGCTGAGCACAGTTAGCAATGGTTTGCAGATGATTAGAATAACAAAATAAAAAACAAATGACATGTTTGATTTTTGAACCCACATGCCCACCACCTATCGCTTGCAAGCCCAACACTTAAATTTGTGTGTCGATGATTGAAGATGTAGGTAAATTGAGTTGAAAGAAACTTTGTATATGTGTATGAATAAATCAAGAGAGTAGAAAGAAATTATAAAAGTAAATTAACGTTTTTTTTTGTCTTTTTTAATTGCCATGGTTGATTAATTATGTTAATTGCAAAAGAAAAATATTATGGTTTAATTATTCTTGTTAATTGAAGAGAAAATATGTTTATACCCTTTTCATGTACCTTTAAACATTTAAGATTAAAAAAAATAAATAAAAGGTCTAGATTAATTCTTGTGAAAATTTCTTGTACTTCTTGCAAGACTTTATTTCTCGGAAATCCATTCCAGGGGTTGCCACTTGCCACCCCTTGGATGCTGATACCAAGGGCGTTGCCCACTAACCCTAGCCAACCCTTTGAACCCTCATTGGTTAGGGGGCCTGGCCCCGAACATCATAATACACTCAAAAAAGCATGCTTCCTCGCATCTCCTGACTTGTTTAATTTATATTGCTTTATATTGGTCTACAAGTCAATCCAATTAAACTATATTATCTTGCAACTAAAAGTCGTGATTATGGCTTCTAGTGTTCGGGCAGAACCTCCATCCTTTTCTCTCGGCTACTTATCACAAGGATAGGGGTTTCTTGTTGGTGAAGAAGCTCAAGCAAGGATCGAGAATACGAGTATGAGTGAGAGAGAATTCAAAATTGTTAATGAATCAAATGAACTCCTTAGACTCACCATTTATAGGTCGTTTTAGGACTCGTAATGGATAGCTAAGAATATGGTAGCGAACCACTACCGTCCGTCGGAGATTAGTCATGGAACACGTATTTTTTCGGGTTAGAAGGCCACTAAGGAATTGGTAACCGTCTGCTACCAATTGATGAGCCATGCTACACGTGTCAGATCTGTGTTTCGGTCTTTATTGCCACATAGCGTACCGTTGAGCTTGTAGTAGTGGTCTGCTAAAACTCTTTTCATTGTCTACTCATCGAGGCATTATGATTTTCATAACTTATTTTCTAACCCGAAATATGCCTATTCTAGTTTTTGGGTCTTTTTCGTCTGAATTGTCATAATAATCACATGGTTTGTATTGTCGTCAGGGACGAGTTACAATTTTTTCATATTTTCATTTCTAACCCTGTACTTGAATTTTGACTTAATTACAACTAAATCCATCTCCTTTCATATGATAGAAAGTGGTGAACAGATATGGATAGGAAGATCAAGAACCACATATATTGGATGATCACTTTCTATGCATGGGTATCCATCTTCTTCCAACACTATTTGAGCATCGTTTACATGCCATGTTGATGTTGCACGAACCTCCGGTCCTGGCCCACGGCCCATGGGCACGCTTATAGACTTCAAGTCAACTTTTCATCCAACATTATTATACTTATTGTAACCCTACAATTTCAGATGTAATTAACAAGAGATGGTGACGCTATAATATCTTATTTAAATCATATCAAGTTTTACCTTTGGAACTCGTAGCACTCTGCGGATGGTTTATGATCCTGCCTTCACATAACTAGTTCTTAATCACAAGTTTGTATTCTTTTATTACCAATTATTATTATACTTTTTTAAAATAATATCGTCTAATAGATATCTCATTTCAATAAATAAAAAACAAAGATAAAGTTGGTTAAAATTGAGAATCAACTAAAAACGTACAAATTAACAGTATATGAGTTTCTGTATTTTTAAAAGCTGATGACATGACTGAACAAAATTTTATCCGTAAAGGATAAAAAGTTTTATCGAGTACGTAATATATTCAAAACAACATTATTTTATACACGGTTTCATGATTGGGTAAACAATGTGCGTTTTTAGGCTACTATATATAATAACTTTAATAGTGTTGTACATAGTGGATTTCAGATAGGGCTGAGCACGGTTCGGTTCGGTTCGGTTATTAGACGAAACCCAAACCGAAACCAAAGTAATCGGTTATTTGAATATGCAAACCGTTCGGTTTTTGGTTTTCCGGTTAATTTCGGTGTTTTTTTCAATTATGTGTTGGCATTGCAAAAAAAATTAAAAATAAAAATGCTTATTTTAAGCTTGTATAAGAACGTTCTAGAGTACCACAATCCACATATATATTGACTTTAGAAAACAAAAATAGGCACGTGTTACATGGAATTATACGAATACAAAGTTGCTAAATAGAGCTTAAAAGTTAAAAAGCAATAAAAGTTTAGTCTCGATCTTCATTCATCATCTATTTTATTTTTCTTAAGAGTTTAGTCCATTCTTCATCATCTTGATGATCTTTATCATCATCAATCGGTTCGGTTTTTTCGGTTTCTTAAAAATGGATAACCGAATTGAAACCTAAATTTCGGTTTTTCAAAAAAACAAAAAATTAACCGTCGGTTAATGCTTCGGTTCGGTTTTTTCGGTACGGTTTTTTCGGTTAATTCGATTTCGATTCGGTTAATTCGGTTTTTTACTCACTCCGAATTTCAACATCAGGATGCATGCCGATGCTATGAATACTAAAAAACAAAACAACTTCCGATTCAATTAATTGTATGTTAAAGAACAAGGAATTTTAAATGACCAAAATAACCCATAGGGTCTTCCAGAAGTAGAAAGGGGCAATCTAATCATGATCTAACATCACGTGCCATTCAGTGTTGGATTACTTATGCCGACCCAGCCATATTTTAGTTGAAAAATTGATTTTAGGTGGTTGGTATGTCTAATAAATAATTTGTGTTATATGTCGTATCCAATTGATATGTTTAATCTTCTAATTAAATATGACCATTTGTTTTAATTTAAAATAAAAGATATTTTGTAAGGTTAACCCGCCGACTTTTCAAAAACTCCTTGAACCAATTAGAATAATAGACATTGACTGTTTTAAGTGATTCGATCAAAAATTCAAATTATCGATGATCGATGAAAACCGATGCTATATCTCTCCATTCGTCGGTAAATTAGTAGTTAGCTGATGATTCGACAAACCATCAATATAGTCGACTTAACTACCGGTCAAGTTTTCAAAGCATTGCATTAAACTCTTAATGATACTTGTTTAATTAATAGTTTCTTAATTAAGCTATTATTCGTCATTTAAATATATTTACTTAGTATGTCATAAAAAGGGCCCACGATGGGCATGGGAGAGTGTAGATACTGGCCATTAGAGTCTAGAAAGGACGGGTGGATAAGCAGCCCCACTCCCACCTCTTTCCTAGTTCATATTGTGTGTTTTTATCTTTATATAAAAAATATTTATATAATAAACTTAAATAGTATCACAGGGCGGATGGAGTGATTCACGGTACCACCCAAGGGGTAGTATTACCCTAGGGCTACACCGCCGTCACCCCTTATTTTCTGCGGTGATGACTTTGATTAGGGGTGTTCTTCGGGTTCGTTTTTCGGGTTTTTCGGGTTTCAAAGTTTTAAATCTTGACCCGAAACCGAACCCAAATCTCTTACGAGTTTTTCGGGTTCGGGTAATTCGGGTTTGGGTTTTTTCGGGTTGGGTTAATCGGGTTTTGAGTATCCTAGAAAACAAACAAACAAAAGAAAAAAAACACAAAAACAAAAAAAAATTAAAAACTACAATACTAAAACTAAAACGATGCATTCTTTTTTGCTTATAACACAAATAATCAAATAACAAACCAACATAACTTGATAGAACAATTCAAAAGAGGAGTAAAACTAACTCGCGCCTTAATCGTATTCAATCAGGCGTGATTTGGTTGTTCAATTTCGGTTGCTATTAGTAATAAACGAAAAACATAAATTAATAATAAACAATCGATCGATAATAGTTAGTGAAAACAGTCAATTAGAGCTAGAGTATGATCACTTTAGTAGCTAAAACTTAGCTTATTATAAATATATTTAAAATATATCACTTTAGTGGCTAAGACTTAGCTTATTATACCTAAAAACATATTTAATTTAAAACTAGAAGTTTACTCGGGTTTTTCGGGTTGACCCAAAACTTATAAATCAAACCCGAGAACCAACCCAAATTACTTCGGTTCGGATTCAGGTTAGTCTTTTCTCGGGTTCGGGTTCTTTGGGCCGGGTTAGTTCGGGTTTGGATACAGGTTTTTCCGGGTCAGGTTTCGGGTAAAAGTGACAGCCCTAAGTTGAACAACTCTTTTTTTAAATTTATTTCATTAAATAAATACCCCATATTTGTTTTCATATCTAAATCTTCATCTCTTTCAATTTTTACACACAATATTCTACAACAAATTTTTTCATTCTCTTCAATTTCAAACAATTTTTACATGGATCAATCAAATCCCTAATGAATTGCGTCATGAAGATGGAGCTGTGAAGAAGAAGTAGCGATAGCTAAGGCCTGGATCTATGTTTTCGAAAACATGGACCCTATGGAGCAACGGATGTTGGGTTTTTGACCATGAGTTTGGAACTATTGTGTTTCAGAGGGAGGATCAAGAGATCGTACACAACACCAAGTGTTAGCGATAACCCGATATAAAGAAATTAAGTTAGCGATAATGTAAAAAATAAAACTAAATACATATGGGTTAATCGAGTGGGCGCCGAAGGAGGGGGGAAAAGGGCGCCGTGGAGGAGGGAACACCGCGGGGGGGGGGGGGGGGGGGGGGGGCTTCTGGATAACCGACGCCTTCTCTCTCTCTCACATACACGTATACATATATATTTATATATATAATGGGGCGCCCAAGGGGGCTTTAAACCATAGCGGGACGCTATGGAAAAGGACTTCGAAGACCCCGGTGCCCATGTGATGCTGACGTGGCACCGTGGAGGGGCATGGGGCGCCCAAGGGGGCTTTAAACCATAGCGGGACGCTATGGAAAAGGACTTCGAAGACCCCGGTGCCCATGTGATGCTGACGTGGCACCGTGGAGGGGCTTCGATGCCCCTCACCATAGCGGATAGCCTTAATAGTATCTCTATCAACTATTGCCATTCGTTTTATTTGATTTCAAACTTTCATATATGTTGTCTTAGATATACACCCTGCAACCTGATCATCGTCTCTCTTTCTCCCTTCTACCATGTGTCTCAACATACAAGATAATATGTGGTTTTTAAAACATTTTTAGTTAAAATTGGTTACATATGCTGGTTACTTATATTATTTGAATTATATAACGTAAGGATATTAAATGTAAACACAAAAGTCAATAACAAACAACATTCACCAGTCAAAGATTAATTCTTAACTTGACGATGACTAATAGCTAACAAGTAAACATGATAAAAAAATTTGTCCAATAATAAAATTGAGATAAAATAAAGTAAAATATTATAATAGTATTTTGAACTTCATACTAATCAACTACGTACCTTGATTTGTTAAATACATGTATGGTCCTGAAATCCGAAGTCAACAAAAAATAAGAAAGCTTGATTGGAGGTAGAGGTCGTTAGGAAAGAAAAATGGGACATTCTTCTTTCTCCGGTATGTTAATGAGAGTTAATTAAGGACGGCACCGGCCATGTCAACTCACCCCATTTTTGCCGACTGTCGTCTTATCTACCAACAGCCATCCAACCCCAAATTTCACTCACCCTCATAACACTAAGTTATTTAAATTAACCATAAAAGATTTTTGCTTTAATGTTTGGACTTTGGACGCAATTATTGACAAGAAGGAAAGTTGAGTCTTACAAGAGTGTGGAAAATTCAAGAGTCTCACAAAAGAGTATGCGTATGACAAAATAGCCATTGCAAATTTTCAATAACAAAATTCTTGAAAATTCAAGCATGCTGAAATTTCAAGAGTGTCTCGCAAGTCTCTTTAGACCTTTACGCCTTATCATTTTCCATCCATAACTTATAAACGAGTCGGTCTAAATTTTTTATTTATATTTGTTATTATTTAAAAAAAAATAGATGCATATTGAAATCAAATGGGCAACAAAAACAGCCCCTTTTGAATTGTAAACCAAGTGTTATTAAAACTACGTTGATAATTTGATATCATTGATATATGGGACCAACAAATTTTTGGAACCTTGCATTGCATTTTTATAAAGTAAACTAAACTTTTTAAAATAATTTAAGGTTTACAAATTAATAAAAGAAAATGGTTGAAGGAGTTTAATAAAAGAATGTGGGTGAGATAGCTTAAACGTTTGATATAAAATACTTAATATTCATAATTGCCATATTAATTGTTTATTGGAATACATCGAACAGAAGACAAGCGGGCAACAAGCTGCGCCGCTACCCCTTAATATTCCATTTTTAAAATATAATAAAAACATTTACATACAAAAAAAAAAGTTTTAAACACGTAAGACTACACGGTCAACCAATCAACCGAGTCCTAGTCAAATCAAAATAAAAATAAACTTTTCCAAAAAATAAAAAATAGAAAAATAATTGTAACAAATAATAATAAATAATAGGTAGTGTTGGTGAGACTATAAAACCAACCAGCCTTCTTCACCTTCTATCCATCCACCTACAACTTCCTTCCATAAAACCTTTACCATTTTCTCTGTCATCAAAGATAACAGAGTCATGGCAAAGGTTTACCCAAACGCCGTCGTTCCACACATCCACCAGCCGCTCTCCTCCACTGTAGCCGCTGCTTGCGTCCTCACAGTTTGGAAGAAGTCTTTGCTATTCAATTGCCATGGCTTTACCGTCTTCGATTCCAATGGCAATCTCGTTTATCGAGTCGATAATTACGCCGCCGGAACCAAGGCTGAGATCGTCCTCATGGACACCGCCGGCCGCTCTCTTCTCACCGTCCGCCGCAAGGTATAATTCATTATTTTTAAATATTCAGATATATACAAATTAAATTAATGTGTGAAGTAGTGCTATATATCATAATATATTACATAATTACACTATTTGCATATATAAACTTGATTCACAGTTAACACGTTAATTTAATTTGTACGTTAGATTTCTTATATATATATTTAATAATCTATTTACTATTTTATCAAACTTTTTATTTGGTTTGCTCAAGTGTTTTAATTTTCTAAATCCAAAAGGAAAAATGTATTGCTTCATTTAATTTTAGTTTCATTATATATTGGCATGCTTAGATTTTTAATTACCTTTGATTTGAAAATTAATCCAAAAAGAAAAATGTATTGTTTATTTGATTTTAGTTTTGTTATATATTGACATTGACATGTTTAGATTTTTATTACGTATGATTTTATTCGTATAGGGATTGGCTAGTTTATTATTTACGAATTACTTTGTGTGTATAATTGTTTTTTATGTTCATTTTAAATATAAGCATTATATATAAGATAATATATGCTTATAATGTTTTTATAATTTTATACATAATACAAGTATAAGCAAATGAAGCTTGGACCTAGACTCGTTTATTAAATGAATTGAGTCTTCTCCCTTGATCAGACTCAAGCTCATTTAAAGTTTCACTCGGTTTAAGCTTTTAATGAGCGGATCTTGATCACGAGTGTCTTTGCTATTGTCACCTGTTCACCTACTCATGATTTGATGATTAACAATATAACATGACAGAGGCTAAGTCTATTGGACAATTGGCTAGTGTACGACGGAGACACGGCGGTGAATCATCGAGGTGACGAAGCACGTGGCTCTCCTCAACAAGAAGTCGTTAGCTCACGTGAGCATTACAGGATCCAAAATGAAGAAGGTGATTTACGAGATTGAAGGATCGTACACGCAGAGATCATGCGTTGTTTACGACGATAAGCGGCGGCGCGTGGCTGAAATTAAGCGGAAGGAGGCGGTGGGAGGTGTGAGGTTTGGCGGAGATGTGTTTCGTTTGACCGTGCAGCCGGAGATTGATCCAACGGTTGCAATGGCACTGGTCATAGTCCTCAATCAGATGTTCCGATAGCCAATGTGAATATTAATAATTCAGATCAATTAATTTTGATGCATTGTTTTTGAAATCTGGTCGATTGAAGGCTTGATTTTTTGGTTTTTATATATAAGATCAAGCTCAGAAGGTGTGTGTATGATATTTATTTGTGTCAGCATCAGCATCAGCATCACCATCACCATCACCATCACCATCACCATCACCATTTATATATAAAAAATGAAGTTTGATATTGTTGATATTATTATATACGCCTCATTCTCATTTTTTTGGCTGATTATTTGGTTAATGATTAATAGTTGACCTAGTAGTTTTATTATTGTTATTTTTAATGTTTAACGAATAAAGTTCAGCTACTCAGAGTAATCCGGTGTTAAACTTAAAACTTAAAGGCGATCACATACGTCCACAATTGCAGATAGCGCTGGATAAACCAACCCCATCAACTTTTGTTTTGAGGAAGACTAATAGCCTGAAGGCCCATTGCGATTAAACATTGTTGGGATCTAATTAGAACCTAAGACTTGTTGCCTCCATTTCAAATATTCATTTTTGTTTTAGAAAGATTATTTCTGCTAAGGTAACTATCACAAATAGTGAACCTTTAAACACGGTTTCTTAAAATTTAATTCTTCAAATGAATTTAGATCCATTGCCCATTCGGGTACGTGGCATAGCCCATAGGATACGTGACCACGGACTTAAATTCTTGAAAAATTCTAAATTTTTCGGCCCTTATACTTTGCGTGACAAACATGATATGATCTACAATGATGAGGGAAAAGGGGCTAAGTCGCAACCCTATAAGCGCATGCTAACTTCAAAAGGTCGTCTCACTTATTTAAATCACTATTATGTTGGAATAAAGTTGCAAGATTAACATATTTTTTAGCTTCTCTAATCAACTGATTTTAACTTTTCATATTAAAAAAGCTAGAAATATTTATAAACTTTTAAATTACCAAATTTATTTAACCAATAAAAAGTAGTTTATATATCTATATAAATAACTAAATAAATTCTTTTAGCTCCGAACTTTATCGCAACAATATCAAACCCCTTTGGGTTGTTAAGGAACCCCACACTCTAAACCTTTGTCCTGAAATATGCTAACTTTATCCTTTGTTTTTTATTCCACAAGTAAATCATGCCTTAACTAACAGGCGTGCAGAGTTCAACATCATATACTGCTTAAAAAAGAAAAGGTTGTGGCTGGTTGCGTTTTTATATGCAACATCTCTCTACAAAACATGAATGACGTTAACTTTCTTTTTATGATAATTACATGAGATATAAATCTATAATAGTTGATTCTCGTAGATATTTTTTATTGATCTTTTGTTAGCATGACCAATTCATTATCACGAACCTACTCTCAAATGAGTTTGTAAGGCTTTGTAACCGACTCGATACTTTCAGACTACTTTTAAAGGACACGTAAGTGAAAAAGTATTCTTGTTTGTTTGAGGAAAAGAAACATATTTGTGTTTGATTTTAAGCATACCAGAAGAACATAAGCGAAGACAAACGAAGGCAAACCAACATACACAAACACAAAAACACATAAAGGAATACAAGTGAACACTAATGAAGACAAACCAACATACACAAAAACGCATAAAGGAACATAAACGAACACAAGTTGAATATAGACAATAATATTAATAATTAAAATTAAAGTTTGGGTAACATTCGATGATTTAGCAAAGTATTAGTAATGATTAATAAATAAATTTGAATAAATATGCAAAGAAACGTAAGTGAATAGATATAAACAAATGAATATAAACAAAGGTAAATGAGCGAACGATATGTTAGACGCGTTTATTTTTTTTTATTATACGAAGAAGAAAAGGTTTAAAATCTATAGATGTGATTTATACTTTTCTTATACGTAGAATGCTAGAATGTAAGCATCACTGACATTTACATGGATCGATTTTGAAACTTATAATAAAAGATTAAAAGAAAAATTAAATATGTTATAGGCATGAATATACAGAATTTTTTTTTGAAATGGTGTGTATTAGAAAAAAAATTAAGTTAACGGGGAAGTCAAAAAAAAATAAAAAAGGATTTTGGTATATCCGCTATTCTCAATAGCGGATTAGGAGCAAAAATTTGTAAGAGCCGCTACTGTCAATGACGGATTACAAAAAGATTCCGTTCACACATAATCCGCTATTGACAATAGCGGATTACGTTATACCCGTTACTAACCCAGTTAACAAACCCATTAACCAAACTAACCTAACCAGAATTCTCTAATAGTAAGCTTCTTCTTCTCCTCTCTTTCTCTCTCTTAAATGCAAGTTATTAAATTCTTCGAGCTCCTCATCACTGCTGCATTAGTTGTAGTGAGAGAAACCTAAAGATTTTTTTTTTTGTTTTTTTGTTTCGCTATGAATAAACAAGAACCACTTACTAGTTATCCGTTACCACCACCTTACATTTTTTTTATATTATCCGCTAGTTATCCGGATTAGTGGGGTTTGTTAACTGGGTTAACTGGGTTAGTAACGGGTATAACGTAATCCGCTATTGTCAATAGCGGATTATGTGTGAACGGAATCTTTTTGTAATCCGTCATTGACAGTAGCGGCTCTTACAAATTTTTGCTCCTAATCCGCTGTTCTTAATAGCGGATACACCAAAATCCTTTTTTTTTTTTTTTGACTTTCTCGTTAACCTAATTTTTTTCTAATACACACCATTTCAAAAAAAATTTCCGAATATACAAGTTTAAAGCGTTACACGAAAAAGAAAATTGCCACTCTCAAATCTCAATAGCATATCAGTAATTATTACAAGTTTAGGGAGGAGGGCCAGGAGGCCAAGGTTTGGGCTTCGGAAGTTGGAGTGGGCATGCCTTCCCTCAGCCCAGTTTGAAGTGAATGGGCTGCAGGCTGGTTTGCTCCTATTGAACAATTTTGCAATTTTGAATTCCCAAGACAAGTGGCAGTGGGCTTTGGACGAGGTGAACGGGAAAACCTCCTAGCTCAACTAGAACAAATTGCTCCTTGCGAGAATGACTAATACGAAAGTACAAGGGTGATACAGAAGATTTTTAAGGAACAGTTATGATGGAGATCTAAAGTTCATGGTGTTATGTTTTCTTATCTGAGTATGTGATGTTCACTAAGTAAATTTTGTTAAAATATTTATTCGTGTTAATGTGTTATAAAGCTATTTTACAGGCAAAAGAAAGAGAAGCAAGGACCAGTATTAAACAAGACATCATAGTTTAGGGACTTTGTAACCACTATAAAGTTGACGTGATCACTAGACATTTCTTCCATGCTCTTGTAATTCGGAAACACACACCAAAACCAATCACGGCATCCTCCGGAACGAATTGGAAACTGGGCGATCACCCGAAACTACCGAAAGGAAAGACCATCGCCGTCGTGGTGTTGGACGGTTGGGGTGAAGCCTCACCCAACCAATACAACTGCATCCATGTCGCCGAGACTCCTACCATGGATGCTCTCAAAAATGTATCATCTGATCTGTATCTAATATTATTTCATCAATCGATTTATTAACGTATAGCATATTGTGTTTTAGATTTGTTATTATTGTTTCATAATGATCGCATCTGAATATAGGAACCGTTGATTTTTATTATTTTTTTTTGTGTCGATCGTAGACTAAACGATTGTTTAAAATAATAATTTGATGTGTTAGAATAGAAAAGGAAAATTGGATTTTAAGAAAACAAAATATGAATTGTTGGCTTATGATCACAGATTTACATTTAAATTCCACTCGGTTTCTTCGCTCAATGCCATGATTATGAGCAAAATCTAGTGAAAATAAAATGTAAATCTATGATGATTATGCAAGTGAGATTACACTTATAATAATTTCATAACTTCCAATTTCGCTAGCAAGGATAATCACTCTCGTCTGATCATCAAAGATTTACATTAAAATTCCACTCGGTTTCTCTCAAAGTCATGATTATGAGCAAAACCGAGTGAAAATAGAATGTAAAGCTTGATAATTATGCGAATGGGATTAATTTTATTAACGAAAATGAAAGTTAGGAGTGTCACTGGTTAATTGTCGGTATTATACACTATTTGTGTGCGTGTCTGTAGTTTAGATTATTAAAATTCAATTTTTCACTAGAAAATGATTTGGTATATGCTGTCAACAGAGTGCCCCTGATCGGTGGAGATTGGTGAAGGCGCATGGTAAGGCCGTGGGGCTTTCCACAGATGATGACATGGGGAACAGTGAAGTCGGGCATAATGCTCTTGGTGCCGGACGAATTTTTGCTCAAGGGTGATTTTATTAACTCCCTTTCGTCATTGATTTTCTGATAATTTGATGTTTTCTCTTTATGTTACTGGTAGTTAATTTCAGACTAAATCTTGCTGAATAATGAAATATTGCATCTGTTATAAAAGAGTATAATAAGAATTTAAGCTTGGCACTCAATTGTGCTAATCATATGCATGGTCAAATCTGTAACTTGTCTATCATCTAATTGCCATTGTTTTATACTAACAAGATTATATTTTTTCAACCAGTGCAAAACTTGTTGATAATGCTCTTGCATCTGGAAAAATTTATGAAGATGAAGGTTTTAAATACATCAAGGAATCTTTTGCAAATAACACTTTGCACCTTATTGGATTGATGAGTGATGGGGGCGTGCACTCGCGCCTTGATCAGCTACAGGTAAGTAGGTTACAATGTTAAAACTAGATCGTTAAATATCAATTCTCATATTACCCCTACAGGCTACAAACTTGTGAATACATCATATATATGCCCTTAAAAACTAGTAAAAATATCAAATTTACACACTTCATTAAAACAAATAAAGAAATGACCATTTACCCTTAGTTATCTAAAACATTAAAATTTCATATTTACCCTTTCAGGCCTTAAAATTTAATATTCACCTATCAACAATTTTATAAGAAAAGGGTAAATATAAAGCTTTTAAAGTAAACTGGGTAAATTGGTCTTGAATTGTTTTAATGAAATGAGTAAATTTGATATTTAACTAACTTTTAAGTCTTGTTTTCACAAAATGTATAAATCTCACATTTTGAGAAAAAAACATCATTAATGGGTGAATATTAATTTTTTAAGATTAAAGTGGGTAAATTTGAAAATAAGTCTAAGAAAAATAAGGGCCAAATGGTCAGATATGCATCTTATTGTTTTGCAGTTATTGCTCAAAGGTGCTAGTGAACACGGTGCCAAGAGGATACGCGTTCATGTACTTACTGATGGGCGCGATGTGGTGGATGGGTCAAGTGTTGATTTTGCAGAAACACTTGAAAAGGATCTTGCAGAGCTTCGTAGTAAAGGCGTTGATGCACAAATTGCTTCTGGTGGGGGCTGCATGTATGTCA
The DNA here is from genome assembly GCF_021521415.1 of Bidens hawaiensis. NCBI lineage: Eukaryota > Viridiplantae > Streptophyta > Magnoliopsida > Asterales > Asteraceae > Bidens > Bidens hawaiensis. Next base: position 1,901,200 of record NW_027491253.1, read on the forward strand.
CCCTAGACCGTTATGAGGTAACTTTTTCATGTTTTATATGTTTGAACCGCTTGATATTGTTATACACATATTCATAAGTCTTGTGGAAAAATGTTTGTGCACAATTGCTTATAGGCTTTTATTCATACCTTGAACAATCTGATATGGCTACTTACGTGTACTGCAGAGCTGGTAAAAGGGGTCGTGTTCAGTTAAACTGACAGACAAAGACACATTTAACTAAACGTGTCATTTTCTTAAACCCTAACATGGACATGATTAATAAGCGGGTTATACAACGCAACACGTTTAACATGATTATGGGTAACCGATTTAAAAGACTAATGATACGACACATCAGGTTTAACATGATTAAAAATAAGAAGACAAAACAGGCAATAGACTTATCATGTCGACCTATTAATCTACTTAACACGATAAGTTAAACAACGGGTCAACCCGTTTAGCATGATTAAAAATAATAAGCCACAATCAACACAACATAATAAAGTTACCAAATTTATAATGAATGTTAACTAAAAGCACTTAATATTTAAGTAAATGAACCCATTTGCCAAAACACTAACTCGTTTAACTTCGTGTCAATTGTCGAGTCATGTCATGTTAACATGCCATGTCATAAATTGCCAGCCCGACATAGTAATATATAACTTTTACATTTGCAGAATGACTGGGAGGTTGTGAAACGCGGTTGGGACGCTCAGGTTCTTGGTGAAGCCCCGCACAAATTTAAAAATGTCGTTGAGGGTATAAAGAAGCTAAGAGAAGCTCCCAATGCAAATGACCAATACTTACCACCATTTGTGATTGTTGATGATAGCGGGAAGCCCATTGGCCCCATAAACGATGGCGATGCGGTTGTCACGTTTAACTTCCGGGCCGATCGTAAGACAATGCTTGCACAAGCTCTGGAGTATGAAAATTTTGATAAGTTTGACCGAGTTAGGTTCCCGAAAATCCGCTATGCGGGAATGCTTCAATATGATGGCGAGTTGAAGCTTCCGAAGCATTATCTTGTTTCACCTCCATTGATCGAGAGGACTTCGGGTGAATATTTGGTTTATAATGGGATTCGCACCTATGCTTGCAGGTTAGCTTTGGAATCATTAATTACACGGATAGTCTCTGTGGTTTGATCATATTGCAACTATCCAAGTTTTAAAAATTACAACTTTAGACCAAATTTGGTCCCCGAGTTTCAAAACACACACATTCACTTACAGAAAAAGTTAGCCTCCATCCAATTTAGGGACCAATGGCACAGTTGTACACAAGCTCGGCTCGCTTTGATTACGAGAGCGAGAGCTCGACTCGTTTTGAGATCTTTTCTAAAGCTCAAGCTTGGCTTCGGATCGACTCATTTGTTATTTATTCACTAATTTATATACATTTTAGTTATTTTTTATATATTTTGAGAAAAATCTTAAACGAGCCTAAGCTCGCGGCTCAAGGCTCAAGCCCGTGTGCAGTATCTTAAACGAGCCAAAGCTCGGCTCGAGCTCGGCTACGTCGTGTGAAGCTAACACATGGAAGTCCAACATAGTTAAAACTCAAAACTGCACAAGGCTTTTTAAGGCTCGACGAGCCTAAACATTCTTCCCATACAAGGCTCGAGCTCGGGCATGATAAATAAACAAACTTTATGTGAGACTTAGGCTCAGCTTAGGCTCGATAAAGCTCGACTCATTTTCACCCCTAACTAATGGTGTTAGGTTTGTGCTTACAGTTGTTTCAAATTTGTAACATTTGCAACTTGATAAATAAAGTTGCACTATGACCAAAGCGCAGGACTAGAGTTTCTGAAATTAAGCATTTACTTAAAAAACGTTAACCTTTATCCACTTTAGGGACCAATGCCTTACGTTCTTGCAAACAGTTGGTCTATAGTTGGTAGTTTTGAAACTTGCGGACTAAAGTTGCAGTATTACCAAACCACAGGGGCCATCCATCTAATTAATTAAGAAAATAATGTTTGGCACACTTGTAATGGTATAAAAATATACTTTTATTAGTGTGTTAAAGTACTGATCTTATCAACACTTGTAAATCAGCAAACACAAAGAAATTCACACTTGTCTATTAGTTACAAGTGTGTTGAAGCTAGTAACAATAAAAAATTATGGAAATCAAGTAATTTAGTGTGGTGAACAAAATCTATCATTTAAAAAGCTTCTTGTTATTCCCAATTGATTATAGGAATTTTACGACCGGTTTCATCTTCTTGTTTAACAGTCAAATTCGGTCATGTTACATTTTTCTGGAACGGGAATCGCTCTGGGTATTTTAATGCAGAGTTAGAGAAATATGTGGAAATTCCAAGCGATAGTGGAATTACATTCAATGTTCAACCAAAAATGAAGGCTTTGGAGATTGGTGAGAAGGCCAAAGAAGCCATTCTCAGTCGCAAATTTGACCAGGTCAACTCAATTTTTATTAAATAGTTAGTGTTTCAACTCAAATTTTGTTGTTTGAAGCACTAATAGAACATTTTATTCGTTGCAAGTACTACGGGTGTAAGCTGTTCATGAGCTACTCGAAATTGACTTGCTAAAAGCTCGAATTCAGCAGAGCTTAAATTACCTATTAAAATAAATATTTGCAATTACAAATGCACATATTTTAATTAAGAAAAGAAGAAGCGAGACGACTCGAGCTTGAAAAAGTACTCTCGAGCTTTAGATATATAGCTCAAAACGAGCAAAGCTTGAGCTCTTGTAGTGAAACGAGCCGAGCTCGAGCCTAAATGAAATTTTGACCCATACACTGAATTAACTTATGCATAACTAATTGGTTGAAATTTTGATTTATAATTTGTAGTATTGTATTTTCATATGTTGGTAGATAAGAGTGAATATACCAAATGGTGACATGGTTGGGCATACTGGTGACATTGAGGCTACAGTTGTGGCCTGCAAGGCTGCTGATGACGCGGTTAAGGTAATTTGACCATGTTGACTTTTGTCCTGAAAACTGGTTATTCTATGTACTTACCTTAAATTACAATGTCTTTGTGGTTACACAGATGACTCTTGATGCAGTAGAACAAGTTGGTGGAATATATTTGGTGACTGCAGATCATGGTAATGCAGAAGACATGGTGAAAAGAGACAAGAAGGGGAGAGCCTATTGTTGGCAAGGATGGCAAAGTTCAAATCCAAACCTCTCACACTCTTCAACCGGTAATGTTTGACCCGCAATGCTTTGGCTTTGACTTATTTGATCTGTTTGACTTTGAGATAATAATAATAATAATAATAATAATAATAATAATGGAGTGATGTTGAATTAGGTGCCGGTTGCAATTGGAGGCCCGGGATTAGCAAAAGGTGTGAAGTATAGGAAGGATGTACCGGATGGTGGACTAGCAAATGTGGCTGCGACCGTGATGAATATGCACGGGTTTGTGGCTCCCGATGACTATGAGACGACGCTTATTGAAGTTGTTGATTAAGTTGAAGATCCATGAAGGGGTTTTGTTATCATGTGATTTCTTCTCATTGACGAGTTTGACTTCAATTTGAAAAAGATAAGGACGTATTTTGGGAATTTAAATAATTTGTACTGAGGAAATAATACAACTTGACTTACAGAGTTTTTTGGTCAGGTTAAAAACGTAATAAACTCTTTGAATGTTTCAGCCATGCTAATTACTTTAGTATCCTAATATGATTCAGGAATCATGACTGTCAACTAGACATGGGTATTCAAGATTAACTAGTTCAGTATGTATCAACTTTGATTTTATTGAACATGAGTTATTTTAGTGTGATCATCTTTCGAAAACCTGAGCTATGTTCCCAAACATATATTACAGATAAAAGTAAAAACTATGGGGTCACCTGGCCCTGCTTCCCTAATGCTAGGTGTTAACTATCAACAAGCTAAATTATGTGAATGGTGAGACTCGGGTTGTTCACTTGTAGGCATACAAATGGTAAGTCATTAGCATGATTTTTAACTAAGAAAGTGGTGATACGTAAGTTTAAAGTATAAAGTGACAAATCACGGATCATTATTTAATATATGTATATAAAATTAAGTAATTAACAGCCGTTCAACACATAACCAATTTTAAGTAGATTATTATGAAAAAAACATAACAGTTGTATCTATTGTTGTAAAGCTATGGTTATAGTTTTAGTTAAAAACTGCATAACGCCCTGCATTTCAACTAATTCACTGTCTAACAAGCATATTGTGCTTTAACCAAAAAATTAATAAATGTTTGTATGTGATAGGTGGATGATGGTGGACCCCCACCACTTTTTTGTGTTTACCCACATTGAGAGTTCGACGCCTATTAAAAAGTTTTTTGATAAGATGGTATGGAATGCCATCCCACAACGCACGGTGTAATAGTAATAATATACGCGTCTCGTTCCCTCCACTATATTTAACTACTAGTTACACGAGAACTATTCTTTAACAAAAATTAGTGATGCCATGCGCCTCAAGTAAACATACGTACGAAATAATTTGACAGCTAAGAGCATTCTCAATCCGTTCCCCATCTATATCCCTATAATTACACTAAAAAACACTACATTTCTCTCTCATGCTTAATTAAATAGTATTTTTTATACATTTATCATTACAGTTTTCTCTCTCCTCTACTCACAACCAATCCAACAAATATTAAAAAATAAATAAGGAAAACAATGTTTTCCCAAATTTACAAAAAATCACTACATTTCTCTCTTCACCCTATAATTTACACTCCCCACCCTATAATTTACAAACTTCCCTCGCATATATATAGAGAATAGGATGAGAATGCTCTAACATTTACAAACCCCCAAAGTCAAAAGAATTCAAACTCCAAACTCCTCTCCACTTCACTCTACATTATCCGCTTAATCAAGTCACCCGCCACAGCAGCAACAAACCCATGCTGTATCTCGTCTTCGAGTCACCGATTCCTGACTCTCAGATTAGGAGGTTCATGTTTCAGCTGTGTAAAGGTGTTGCTCACTGCCATTGCCACGGTGTGCTTCACCGGGACCTCAAGCCGCAGCATTTGCTTGTTGATGAGGAAAAGGGGGTTTTTAAGATTGCGGAGTTGGGGCTTGGAACAAGTTTTACTGTTCCTATGAAAAGTTATACTGATACTCTTCTTTCTTGTTATTGACATTTATTTAAAGTGGGTGTGTTCGGGTCGGTTTTGGGATCAGACCGAATTATGGTTATCGGTTTTTATAATGGGTTCGGTTTCTATTGGTTTGTTTTGTCAGTTGGGATTGAAAATTTTGAGCCAAAGAAAAATGGGTTGAAATAATGAGAGTAGGATCTAAATTTTTTTGTTTGCTAATGATTAGTTGATTATTACACGTTCTAAACGTAAAATTATTTGGTTATGTGATATATTATCTTCTTATAAATTACTTAAAGTCGGTATTTTTTGTTTTTTTCTGTTATAGTCATTTCAGTTTTGCATTATCCACTGTTTGGAAAATAGTATAACCGTAGTAGATACCGAACCACGAAATTGGTTTAAAAAAAGTGAAATCAAATCGTCAGTTTTATATGGGGTTCCGTTGTTTCAGTTTGATCATGTTGATTATATTGGTTACGATTTGATTATTTTAACCGAATTTTGGTCAGTTTGATCATGTTGATCATGTTGATTATATGCAAGGATAAGATGGTCATTTTTAAAAATCTTAACAAAGACGGTTAGTGTCAGTTAGCGAAAATGATGAAAAATGTGACAACGAACTACATGGACGTTTTTATACTGATTGCAGTTAAATGGCACGATATGCAAATAACCCTAAACATAAATGACAAAACTGTAGCTTGCCCGTTAATCTATTACTCTAAACGAGTTAAACAAGTTAACGGATTTTAATCAGTTGCAAGCATATAACATGTTGAAATAAATGGGTAAACAGGTTTGTTGGTCGACCTGTTTCATCGAACTAGTTCCTAACATGACCTGTTTTCATGTTATGTTTTTGCACCTAAACTTGGCCAATTGATGATTATTTTGCAATGTTGACATGATAATTAAACTTGCAGGTTACTTGGGACACCAACAGAAGAACAGTGGCCGGGGTTGCATCTCTAAAGGACTGGCATGTGTATCCAAAGTGGGAACCGAAGAATTTGGCGCAAGCAGTTCCAACACTGGGACCTGATGGAGTTGATCTACTATCAGAATTTATAAACATATTTTATTTTATTTTTATAAGATTGGATTCTATAAAATACTGATATTGGGTCAATTACATGTTTCATTCAGAAAATTCAGAAATATAACCCGGCCGAAAGGATCTCAGCCAAAGCAGCCATGAATCATCCTTATTTTGATAGCCTTGACAAATCACAATTCTAATCGCATATTTGATTCAAAGATTTCATCATCATCATCTTGGTGATTTTACTGTGTATGCCATTCACCAAAAATGGATTTGCAATTTAAGCTTTTGGGTTTGTGATTTAGGAAAATAGTTGTTGGTTGAGACACTATAAAAAGCCAAACCTGTTACCTGTTTATGGGGCAGAATGAACATATGAAATATTGCAAGACGATTCATTTTCTATTACATATAGGACTGGTTGGCCTCATCCAAAGCTTTTATTTTAATATTCTAAAGAATTATTAAGATATTAAACATGCTTACATTAAAATATTCCGGCAATATTCTAAATATTTGAATAAAATCATTTCCAACGCTGGTTGTTGAAAACACATTGTTACTTTTATTCATATTTTTTGGTTATTTCTTACATTTTTTAGTGTTATTTTTATTCTTTTTCTGTTTGTGCGAATCACTTTTTTATTGAACAAGTTTGGGGAATAACAGACTGTGAGGAGTTGTTTTGATCCGTTTGTACATAAGAATCAGATATTAAATATTTGTTTTCTTTTTTTATTTTTAATTGCAATCATTTAATACCTTTTTCTAGAACAAAATATTCATAACCTATCTATTTCTGCCAAACCGAATTGTATTTTTCTTATTCGGCCGGTTTGTACTTGAACTTCTTGTGACTCTTTATCCGCCCAACCATTTGTTGACTACTTGACTTAGTCTATATATGTATTATACATTTTATGGCATACATATAAGTCAAAGTGTGAAATGTCTTTAATATGTTTTAGCATGACTAGCAAGATGAAATAGACGAAATCTTTTTATATCAAGAACCCCACTCATTCGAAAAAACATTTCTTGTTACGGCACCTGTAAGACAGCCCACATATGAAAAAGAGATCATCCATACGACTAGAAGGATTGATTATAAAGTAGGTCTTCATCTTCAGGCATCATATTCATAGTTAGCGCATTCATGCTAGTTAGCAGTTCCGTCTCTATATCAAGGATATCGTCACTAGCATCAATATCGTCACTAGCATCAATATCGTCAAAACCTTGAAACTTTTTATCCAGGAACTTGTTCAGAAATACCGTAATGAAAGGAAGATAGGAGTTTTTCGCTAGGTATTTGACCAAATAAGATCGTCCAGTTCCTATAGAACCTATCACTAAAATACCCCTAGAGAGAGATAAGGCCAAGCGGAGCGAAAAGGGTTTTCCATGAGATGGTAAATGAAAACTATTAGCCCCACACGAAGTAATAGCATTAACAAAAACCTTTTAAATTTATCAAACAAGTCCCAATCCGTATATATTTGTATAACTATACAACTTGATGTAAAATGAAAGTAAAACACAAATGATGACTATATCAATAAATTCACTTTGGCGCTCATCCCATATTAACAAATAACTGAAATAACCGAACCAAAGAAATAATTGATTTAATAAAAGTTTACACTTTTATTTTGGTTATACCTTGTTACAAAATCTGACCAAAACTTCTCAACCGTACCAAACTTTAAAACCGATCTGCATTGAATTTGGTTGAATATTTATTGTTGAATTCATAACCCAAATCCCAAACTTATTAATTTGGGACTGATAGTCAAACTATTTACACTTTAATACCCTATTAATAGTTCAAAGTCAAAAGTTTAAAAAAAAATAGTGAGTTTTAGCCTACTTTTTCAAGCCAAATATTTCAAATCCAAATCTAACAATAAAAAAATTGCCCCAATAACTGAATCAAACTCACATAAAACCGAAAACCAAAACCCAAATGGTCATAGGTGGTGTTTGTTTTTTGTCTGAACATCTTCCTGGCCTCTTATATCTACGCCGCGCAGACCTTTAGACTTGCAGACTGTTTGTTTTTCTAAAGACATTTCATTAAAAAACGTCTTCATGCCCTCTTATATTAGAAGACGACCTTCCTCTTCTCACATATTCTAACCTATTCCGTCCTTTTCATTTATCAGCTCTCTCAAACCCTAGACAACCCCTTCTTCAACTCTCAACTCCCGTCACCCCCCCTCCACCTCCGATTCCACCACCACCACAAAGCTCCACGCCGCCGCCGTTGTCCTCCACCTTCGGCCACCGCTACTCGTCCACCTCCCACGCTGCCCCTTCCCTAGAAGTCAATTTGTCATTCTTTGAGAGTAAACTATATTTTAGAGTAAACTAGTTGTAACTTGTAAGCACTATATAGTTTTCATATTTATAAACTGATTTTATGGTAAGACCAATGGATGGGTGTTAGATAACTTCAATTGTAATGAAGAGGTGTTAAATTGGCCTGTAAACGAACCGAACGTTCGGGAACTATTCGTGAACCGTTCGGCGGGAAGTTCGTTTATTTAATAAACGAACGAATATGAACAAAAAAGTTGTGTTCGTATAATTAAACGAACGAACATGAACACATGTTCTGTTCGTTCATTTATGTTCACGAACGTTCGTTTATGTTCGTTTATGTTTGTTTATTTATGTATTAATAGAACATAATTAAATATTATATAGATAGGTAATCTGATTAAAGGTTTTTATATTTGTTAATTTGTATTCATTTAAGTGTTTACATTTAAGTTCATTTATGTTCGTTTATCTTTGTTCAGTTATGTTCGTTTAGATTTTAAACAAACGAACACAAATGTCCCTTTTCAAATAACGAACACGAGCATAAATATTTGTTCGATTAAGTGTCCGTGTTCTTTTAAAGTTATATGAACGAACACGAGCATACCTTTGTTCGTGTTCATTCGATTCGTTTACAAGCTTTTATTATTCACATTTATGAATACATTGGTTTCAATCTATAGGCTCTGCTTATTTTGTTTGTGTTCGTGAACACATTAATTTCATTAATGAATGAACACGAACATAAAATCTCGTTCGGTAAGTGTTCGTGAACCGTTCGTAAACACATTATTTCTTAACGAACGAACATGAACAAGGCCTTGTTCGTGTTCGTTCAGTTCATTTATAGCCCTGGTGTTAAATAATGTTCTTAAAGGTGAATTTGGTCAAAGAATAACCAATATCAAATTGGTTGGATTCTATGGCACACCAGGTGTTTGCTAAAATGCCTAAGTGAAAGGTTATGTATATTTTGATGAAATTTATAGATCTTAATCTGAACAAAATTTATTCCATTGTAAAAGCATATGATTTATAGTAAAAACCTAGTATTATTTTGACTTAGAAAAGGTTTACGCTTTGGCTCGGGGTTGGATTAAAAGTGGAAGATCAAGTGCTCGAACTTGGCTATAGATACACATCTGAAGTTAACAGTCTATTTTTGATAATTTATTTTAATAATAAGTTATGAGTACGTATTGTCTTTAATTAAAAGACAAGTTGTTGTAAAAATTAAACGTTATGTTCGGTTAATAGAATTTAGTTTTATGCTATTGGAAAGTAAAGAAATTTTTGGGACCGCATTTTCCGCACCGAATAAATAATAAAAATGGTTATTTAATTTGGGATGTTTTAATTTTCATTAAAAATTTCTGTTTTATTTTATCAGTCTGCAGACGTTAAAAAACAAACAGCCTTCTTCTTGCAGACTACAAATGTTTAGTCCACCACTTCTGCTACAAATGGTTGCAGATGTAGTCCACAGACTGCAACGTTTGAGCTCAAAACTAAAATAATACAAACTCAAAATTAATCAATACAAAGTGTTTTATTTCAATAGTCAGATAATGTAAACACAACAGCTAATCAATAAAAAAGTCCCTGCAATAATCAAGTATCCGTGTGAAATCAAAAAATCATACTCATAATCCTCCTTCACTTTAATTTAATTTGTTCTTGTAGTGACAAGTTTGATCCGAAATGGTTCTATTCCTCACATCAATATTAATATCACAACTCGACGTAGATGTCACGTGAATATTAAACACCACCACACGAACCTTCGCTTTAATTTTCGTATAAGTCGAAATCGGCAAACTGCCTCCAATAATATCCGAATAGATCTGCGGATCCATCACTACCCGATCCGCAAATATAGTAACCGTAAGATTCAACTGCTCCGTATCATCGGATCCAAGTTTTCCGGCAGGTATCGGAACGTCACCGATGTCACGGCCTCTGTACCGGAGCGTGGCGGAGCTGTTGCGGTACTTGATACTGACTTTGTTAGGGTTTTTGATTGAGATGCCGAGTGCGAGTGAGACGTTTAATGTAACGCTGGGTGGAAGTGGCACGACGGAGACGTCGAAGTTCTGTAACGCGACGGAGGTGACGCCGATTACTGGCTTTTTGGCTTTGAAGACGGTGAAGGCTAGTATTATTGTGATTATAATAATGGTGAGGAGGACTGCGAGTATTGATGAGCAGATTATTATGCAGCGGCGGCGTTTGGGTTTGGTGACGGTGGCGGCGGTGGGAGTTGATCGGAGTGGTTGTTCTTCTCGCTTCTCGATATCCATGGGAAGTTGAGTTTGAAGAATATTGCGAATATTATTTATATGATAAATATAAATTAATAATGGAGAAAACTGCATAAGTAGGTCCTATGGTTTGACCAAATTTCAAAGTTTGGTACTCGGATTTTAAAATTTGCAAACTTGAAGCATTCACAAAAGATATTCATATTTATATTTATGTGAGTAGACTCTTTGTATTGTATGGAGCAGTTGTAAAAGTAAAGAAGAAGATTGTTTATCAGTAAATTTGAAGAAAACATTATTCACACTATATAATTTTTTAATGTTTTATAAAAATGGTTATGACAGTTGAAGAAAGAAAATGTGATGGTAAAAGTATAAAAATGTATTATTTAGTTGAAAATGAGAGAGAAAATATAATGTTTTTTAGTGTAATTATAAAGATTGAGATTGAGATTGAGGAGCTACTGAGAGTGCTCTTAGTTTAAGCATCTAAGAGATGGTTACGCGTTTAGTACGCTGTTGTTAGTTTGAGTTAATTTAAAATAAAAAGGTGACGTAACGTGTCATTAATGTGAAGGTAATTGTGAGTTCAAGTTTGAAAAACTTTTGTAATATAGTCTTTCGTTTTTTCTAATGGCCAAATGAATCTTTATTATAATGAAGCGAGACTAGCCATAGAACAAAGTTACAACGACATAACCATATGGTCCATATTCTTTTACCATCTACCACTAGATTGCATTCAAAAACCATGAGTTTGTGCACCCGAAGAGTCTTTCTTGCGATGTTAGTCTAATTTTATTTGAACCCCTAATAAAGTTGAAGGTTCGCTTTAAAAGTTGAAGGTGATGAAGTCATGATAGGAGTTATGGATTTGGAAAACAAATTTTATTATGATTTTAAATTTGAAAAAACACAATTACCCTTACATGAGTGTTAATGACGTCACTTTTCGTTAAAACTAACTTGAATTACTTGTATGAACTAAACATGTAACCCTCTCGTAAATGTTTAAACTAAGTTTGCAATTTTTAGAAATTTGAGACCAAACTTGTAAAATAGTTGCAACTTTCACTTATAATATAATATGTTGCCGAGTAAATTGGGTTGGGAGTATTAAATGACAACGCGGAATAGGTTTACCGTTGGCAGACTTGAGTCTTCTTCGTAGATTCAATAAATAAATGTATAAATAAATGAATGCATGAATAAATAAATAAATAAATAAAATAAGTATTTTGTTTTGTACGTTGTCAAAATGGGATGGCTAAGTTTAATAATATAATAATATATATGTATGCTGTGAACATGGAGCTCATTGCCTTCCTAGGTGTGTATATATTCCAAACGTGTTGAAGAAGTGTACAGAATCATTTTCGAGAATTTGATTTGGACTCGTGTGAAAATAGTATGCTCCGTGGATATTTTCTTTAAATATATTTTACAATAATAAGTTTTAAGTTTCATTATATACGATATAAAATGTTTAAAAATAAACATAGTCTGTTATTTTTTGTTTCGATTGGTAATAGTTACATACAAAAACTTATTGTATAGCTTGTCATGATTTTGTTTGTTCTATCTCGTACCAAAGAGTGAAGACCATCTTAAAGTTATTGTGTTGTCGTCAATTGTTTAAAGGAAAACCAGTTTATGAAGGTTAATATTATTTGTTTTACAAGTAAACGAGTCTAAATCTCGTACTTTTGCTATGTGCTTTCAAGAGCTTTATTTTCTAAAGAATATAATTTTGATTTGTTATATTGGTTTTTAATGGTCCCAACTATTGTCCTTTGGTCACTGCTGGTCCCAACTAATGGATTGGCTACTAATGGTCCCAACTTTTAAAGTGTTTGTTTTCTAACGGTATGTGACTAACAGAATCCTAACGTCGTTAGTTTCAGATCGCCGGAAAAACGGTTTTGGCCGGAAAACTCAATTTTTTTCCTGGAAACTCAACATTTTCGTCCCAAACATCTTGGTAAACTTCGTATCAGACCTTTAGGAACCTTTTTCTAGTAAAAGCCCCAATTATTGAGGTCGCCGGAAACCTTAGAACCATCGTCGGAATCGGTTGATGGTGCTCAAGTGGTGGTGGTTGGTTAGCGGTGAGCCAATTGGCGGTGGTTGCGGTGTTCAGGTGGTGTTTTCCGGCAACAAATTTGAATTTTCCGGCCAAAAACGTTTTCCCAGCGACCTGAAACTAACGACGTTAGGATTCTGTTAGTCGCAGACCATTAGGAACAAATACTTTAAAGTTGGGACCATTAGTAGTTAATTCATTAGTTGGGACATGCGTGATCAAAAAAAAATAATTAGGACCATTAAAAACCAAGATATCTTTTGATTTTGAACTACATATTGATATGGAAAACTAGAATTTGGTGATGAAAATTGTGTAAATTGGTAAAAAAGAAATTGATTATGAAAACAAGGTTGGAAGGTATCGTAAAATAAAAGCAGACAATGGTTGATGTAAAGCAAAGCATTCAATAAAAAGTCTTATACACGTGTATTTATTTTAATTGAAAAGACCATCTATTTTGGAATTGTAACAATATTGCTTTTTGTGAGACTGATTAAAAAAATTAGGAGTTTATACTTTATACTATATAATTTATATATTATATAATTATATTGTATTGATAAATTTTTGTAGTGTGAGAATTATGTTATCTAAAAAAACCCTTTGCCTTTTTCTTTAAAAAAGAAAAAGCAAAAGAATTGTCTTTATGGCTTTATGATTTTTATGTAAGAATAAATCTAACTTGTGACATGTTTTAGTAATTATATAACTTTTTTCCCTCTTTTTTGTTTTATGGCAATTATAATCAATTAAACCAGTTAATCGGTTTTTATGGTATGTTTGTATTACACCACATTCATAATTCGTAGTGTTAGATGCTTATGTAGATGTTGATTGGATAGGATATCCTCATGATATTGGTCAATTACCGGTATCATATATTTTTGTGCAGTCTTAGTTGAAGGTCTTAAGGATGGACGAACCACATACAGGATAGAATAATGACAAGCAAGTGACGTTTGGTATTGACGAAGACACCATCTGACCCTGTTGGTATCAAGTTTAACATCCAAATCAAGACTTGGTTGCATATGATCCTGAGTTATTAGAGCATTCTCATCCTACTTGCTATCTTTAAATAAAAATTTACACTAAAACTCACTACATTTTCTTTATCCATTTCAATTGAATAATACTTTTTATATATTTTATCATTACATTTTCTCTTTTCTTCACTCACAATCACTCTCAAAATATATTAAAAAATTATATAAGATGAACAGTAACTTTTCAAATATACAGAAAATCACTAATTTTTGTAAAATATAAAAACTCTTCACTCACAACACCCTGAATCACCCTCTAAATTATAAAAACACCACTCATACAAAATAAGAGGTTAGATGAGAATGCTCTTAGTGGCTATTATTATACTATTATTATTTGTTGTTATTATATTATTTATTTTAATATTCTTTCTATATTTTTTAATTTTTATTTATTTAAAATTATGTAAGTTAAATAATTAAAAAATTTGTTCAGGGGTAGGTGAGATGTAAAACTTTACGGGTTTGTGATTTGAGGGGTGGAAAAAATAGATATGACACTACGTGATTGAGAAAGATTACAGAATGGATGTGATAAATCCCCCACCTTAAGACTGTTTCTTTTATTTGAACGGCGACTCATGAAATCTATTATATTCTTAAATTAAACATTTTTTCTGACAAAACAATATTTGAACATTCATCTCTTGAAAAATAAAGCTTTATCCAACTTATTGGTGTAGCCACGTCAAAGACTGAAAGACGCGTTGGTATAGCTTAAGACTATCAAGCATGGGTTTCACTTCTTACACCAAACTCACTGCCACATAGCCCATATCAGCTTTCGCTCCCATCACTCCCCCAAGGAAAGGGTCATCACTCTTCGCTATTTTTTATTTTTCAAATACAAATAACATTATTATGATTTAAAACTATATTATAATGGTAAAAAACAATATTAATAAAAAGAAAAGATTGATATTAATAAAAATCAAAAGAGAACGCACCACTTCAGAATTGAAAGCCATAAATGTAAAATACAAACAATAAAATAAATAAATAAATTTCTACTTCTTGTCATTGTCGGGTAGTTGAAGTGCGTAAATATGTTCCAGCCAAGTAACTCGTCCAAACACATGTCGAACCATCCTAAGAAACCAAAAAACACTTTATTTTTTGAATGAACTCGATTTTTAATAAGTTTATATCAGAATACTTATAAAAAATATATATTTATGTAGACAAACAAAAGTTATTAGAAAAAAAAAAGCAAATTAAATCACAAAAAAATTTCATCAAAAAATATAAAGAAACAAATGTGGTTTTCATCCGTAAGTGTGCTGAAGCCCACAATTGTCACATTCGCGTCACCTACGACTAATGGGTGCAGGCAACCAGGCGTGGGGTATCACACGTGAATGAGTTGTGTTAGAACCCTAGTTGAACCGATAATATAGTTGACAAAGAGTTCAAATAATGCTCTATTATTAGCTGATTCAAAGAACAATTACAGATACAAGTGTTGAGTTTGTGTACATGGCTGCATATAATCAATCTTCTCCCCTTATATAGGCGAGGAGAAGTACAACAGATATAACAAGATCTAAAGGTCTTTTATCTCTTGGTCTTTACCCAGTCGTTCCATCTCATTAGTCATGTCACAGTCAAAGCATGGACTGGACTTGGGCACATGCCTGTCTTTGACTTGACCTTCCATCAGATATGGGCTAAATATCATATTTTCTTTTCTTCAAGTAATTAAAACCAGATGTGTTTAGTTCCTTGCTAACCTTTTCTTTTTGGGCTCTTCTTAGTGGGCCTGCTCTTCTTCTTGTCTTGGGACCCATTTATGGAGGAACCTCGTCAAGTTGCCGCCTGTTGCCATGCCTTATGGCGTGAGTCCCATGCCGGAAAGCCTAAGAAGCATCATAGTATTACTATACCTAGAATTGTGGCTAAGTGTTAATTACATTTGCAATGGATTATGTTTTTTGATTATAAGTTATCTCTTTCTTATAACATCGTTGTTTTGTGACAATACCAAAGTTGCATGTGTTGATGTCAATCTGATAAATATTTATTTGTTCGTCATTATTCTACGCTTGATCAACTTACCTATCTCTTGATAAGAGAGCGTTTTTTATCCGTTTGATCATCTCTTGTCCAAACTTTATATCACTTTAAACGTTTAGTGCGAAGATGTTGTACTTGCATGTCAGGTCATGGATACGCTCCTCTCCTCGGCCCTCACGCATATTCCTTGACCATATGGATTATATACTTAGCCTACAGCCTCTCATGTATTGCAAGTGTCTAGTTATGTTAATTATAGAGAATGCTTTATATGAATTGCTTCACTTGATGAAACACATCAAAGCTCTAAATTTTCAAATTCTAACAACTCTACTGATAAAATACTACATCATAACTTTCAATTGTGATAGCTTTAAAGAGTTGAACAACAAAATATGACACTGCTGCATACCCATACAAACACAAAATTCGACCATCAGAAGGTAAACAGTCTCACTCCAATATGACACCAAACTAGTAAACACAATCCCTTCAACATGACACCAAACCAATAAACACAATATAACAAAACAAACTGACAAAAACATATAAAACAATTTTCTGCAATCAATATAAGCAAAAGATCAGCAGTACAACACCACATTCATACAAACAATATTCTAAACTTAACCAAAGAGTACAAACAATCATGATAATCAGTTGTTTCTAAACAACTACAGATTCTAGAAGCAAAATAAGGTTAGCCTTTCAATATCACTACAAACTATCCATCCTTAACAGGAGATTCACATAATATTATATTTATTCATACTTCAAAACTCAAGTTCAAGCTTTCTGCACAAACCGACATCAATGCACCTTGATTTCTTCATAGCACGTTTCAAAGGCGCATCGGGGCAAGTGTCTGCAATACCAGTGAGACGAGGAGCAAAAGAAGGGGTCACGAGTACATCAAGACTAGAAGAATCAATGGCTGAGATCTCACCAAGAACATCCTCTGCATGTTTGGATATAATGCATTCCAAAAGTGAGTTATAAACAGCCTCCAATAACAACACATCATCATCATCTTCAAGGGCATTTTCGGAAACATGTTTAGAGTTGTTTTTGGTCATCACCGAGTTGAAATCAAGCTTCCTTTCAACAAAACTCCTTGAGTCCAGAAGGTACTTCACGGTCCGAGGAGCTAGCATCAAGCTGTCGGGACCGGGAGCAAAAGGGTCAAACACACCATCTTTTGGTGTACTCGGGCTGCCACCATCAACCTCACCATCATTTTCACTCGTATCTGAAGATACCATTGTCAGCAGGGATACAAAACAAGACATCAATTCAGAACTTTCTTTATTGGATTCCGGAGTTATGGGACTCAAACCAAATCCAACGTTATCAACCATTGATGGCGAAGATGACAACCGAAGATTGTCATCAGTTTCCATGTCAGCAGCATCCATATCCAGCTTCTTAACAATCTTGCAAGCACCATTTCCAATAACCCCCAATTGATCCAGACCAACCTTCTTATTATCCATTGCTTTCAAATCACACAATTCAAAAACTCACTCCTGCAAATATTTTTACAAAATTGTCAAAATTAATCAACAGCAAACCCTAATTTCAAATCTAAGCAATCAAATCCACCAAATGTATAGCTTATCCCTAAATGCGTCAAAATGAACCCTAACAATAAACCCTAATTTAACCAAATCGCATTTACCGAATCAAATTAGGGCTTACAAACCCTTCTTCCACATTAACAACACGAATCGACAATAAAAATGAATCAAATTGGAGTTTACAAGCGATAAAAATCAACTTTATAAGAAAGAAAAGCTGTCCGCACGAAGAAAAAAAGTCGATTAACAAAGAATCGGAATCGCAAGAGCGAAATCGATCCGTCAAAAAGGCAAACAAGCAAAAAGCGAGCAGAAAAAAACAATAAAATGAAGATCTAGAAGCATAATATCTCCATTCTCGAATATCATCGATATATACACATTGTGTGTGAGATAAGGATACCTGATGGACCGATGCCGGTGGCTAAGAAGGTACAAATCGTCTGGCCGTGTGTTTTAAGTGCTTTGACCAGCAGCTGACGAATCTGGGGAGTTTACTCGTGTTTTATTGTCTTTCTCACCGGCTTGAATCTTTCAAGATTTTCCCATTAAGATACCCTTAAAAGGCATTAAATTAATAATTTATCCTTCTAAATGTATAAAATTCTTTATTTATTTTCCATTTTTGATACCTTTTATAATTTTATTCCACAATGGAAATCAATTGCCATGATAAGATTACAGTTTTTAGATTAGAACTGGCACGTCATGTTAAAAAAATTAAGAAATAAATTTATTTTTTAGTTATCAACTTATCATTATGTTTTTTAAAAATTTTGATTGGGACTCATATTTCATAATTAGTATTTTATAATTTAGTTATTTATTTTAATGAAACTACTATATTTTTAATACAGGACTGTTTTATATGTTTAAAAGTTCAGAATCTTTTTTGACTAGATGATGTAATAGGATTAGGGCCACATGAAAGTGCTTGAAGAATATCCTTCCACACGCACGAAACCTTTTTTTATTGTTCTCATACATGAAGCAATGTGTATATGTTACATTAAAGATTAAATTTGTTATTCAAAACACATTAAATTTATTATATATCATATGAAAAAAAACTCCTAATGATAACGTTGGGGAGAAACCATAAGGTGGAATGTTATGAAACACATTTACTAAGGGTATTCTCATCCGGTTTTCTTATCCCCATATCTATAATTACACTAAAAAACACTATATTTTTCTCTTCTCTTTAATTAAATAATATTTTTTTCATACTTTAATCATTACAGTTTTCCCTCTCCACCCTATAATTTACCAAAAATCACTACCATTTCCTCAAATTTATAAAAATCACTACCTGTTCTCTCTCTCCACCTTATAATTTACATTCACAACCACTCAAAACATCATCCTATAATTTACAAACTCCCCTCACAAACATTTAGGAAACCGGATGAGAATGCTCTGATCGTCGCATAGACATGAAAGCCATTCAACAACTATCATGTAAGGGTTATAATATAATGTTTTTTTAATATAAAAAATAGATAGACGCATGTGATTGGCTGGCGCCCACAAATGCTTTGGCACCTTCTTCTCCTTTGGCGTTCTCTCCCTCCTTGGCATAATGGTGTATATAGGGCACCCTTAGGGCATCTCATACTTCCTTCAATCTCTTATCCACTTGGCACATCTCTCCTTCAAATAGGACATGATATGCTTTGAAATCTCCCATTCGAGATGCTCTTATGGCTAATGTGGAGTGGGTTTTAACGCCGATAACACTCAGTCTAACATGCTACGAAGAAAATTATGCAAATTAGTTATCACCTTTGCAAATAATTATTTAATAAAACGTGACACGCATACTAGAAAATGAGTTGAGTGTGGATAAATATTTTTCAAATGTGTTTAAATACACTAATTACTTGTCCTTAATGCTGCCACATGTTGTTTGTTGTTACTCTCCGTCCCATTCGATCGGTTCCAAGTTGCATACTCCTGCAGTACCTGTGTCGTAGTTTTAGCATTGGCAACTTGGGTACAAATGTACAATGGCTACTTAAGTAACTTTGTGAATTTGTTATTTTTAGAAAACTTGGTATACAAAAAACTTTGGTCAACCAATGCATAAGGCCGGTCAACAAAGGTGGTCCCGATAGCAAGACGTGGTGAACTCAAGATTGGTCAACAAAGGGATTGGTCAACGAATGTTGCTTTGCTTGTAGAGTTAGTTGTAGGTAGGAAAGCATAAATAGAGAAATAGAGGCACGTCGTTCGCTGTTTTGACTTTTCAGGGTATATGCCATATGAGATGCATTTTTTATTTTATATTTTCTTCTTGAGTAAATTGTTAAATCATTCTTTATGTTTGATTATTTTTGTGAATTTCGTTTAAATAGTTTGACCAATAATTTTCGAACTTCAACTAAACTTTTTTTGGGTAAATTTTCAAAATAAACATTGTTTAACCGATAATTTTCAAACAAAATATGTCTCATTGAGTTTTTGTCTAATAAACAAGTAACACGTCATCGAATCAAGCTAAGTCAGCTAAGCCTTGGCCAACACTTTACGCGCACCGAAATTAATAAAAAGTTGATTGGACTCACTTTCAACCAATTAAAATTCTACACGTGTCACACATGGCTAAACCTAGCCTACAACTCTTCCCTTTTTATTTGGCATCCATGACTTTTAGCCGGCTTTGGGATATATGTTTAGTCGGCTCTTTGATTTCCCTTTTAACCGACTCCAACTCTGCTTGCAGGCTAAAACTTCTCTTAGTTGTTTTCTTTTCTTTTCTTTTTTTTAGCCGGGTAAATTTAGCCGCTAAGATTAAATAGTTTACAAACTTCACTTATCCAGTTAAATACTTAGTCGCCTTCTATCTTTTTATCTCTTACCCGTTTTTTTAGCCGGTGTAAATTTAGTCCCCAAAATTGAATACTT
The DNA here is from genome assembly GCF_021521415.1 of Bidens hawaiensis. Classification (NCBI taxonomy): domain Eukaryota; kingdom Viridiplantae; phylum Streptophyta; class Magnoliopsida; order Asterales; family Asteraceae; genus Bidens; species Bidens hawaiensis. The sequence goes on from NW_027491253.1 coordinate 1,921,552, forward strand.
TTACCTACTCAATTAAATATTTAGCCGACTTCTATTTTTTTTTCTTTTAGCCGACATGCTTTAGCCGTCAAAACTAAATACTTTTACCTACCCAAAACTAAATATACCTACCCAAAACTAAATACTTTTAATTGTATTTAGTTGGGTAGGTAAAAGTATTTAGTTTTGACGGCTAAAACATGTCCCTCCGTTTATGGAAAATTTTATACGTATTTTCGTCCAGCCCATCTACATTTTCGTCCAAATTTCGTCTACTACTTCTGTCAAGTCGTGTCATGTCACAACATCATCATGCAGCTGCTCAACTTTTGGTCCTCATGTAAAATGATTTCTCTTTCCATTATGAGGACCCAGTGAGTGAATCCAACTACCCTTTCTCCCGTCGCATTAACTGTTATTTGTTAGTTTTAGACCAAAAGTGCAAAATGTAATTAGTAGAGGGTAATATTTGAATATTATTGTTCGTCATGAAAGAACCATGCAACCGCTTACATTGGTAATGCCAAATTTGGAGAGAGTTGGTTACACGAACTTCTTCACGATCTGAAATCAAACCCTCTCAATCTCCGTTCCGGTGGCCTACGACGACGTCGTTTTGCTTTCTTCAATTATCTCTTTGCTTCCTGTGTGTGCATATTCAATATTCATATAATTAAGCAATAACAATAATAATTATGGCGTATTGCAGACGGCAGGGGCTTTCTAGGTCATCGACCTTCAAGGAAGGCGTTCGCTATCCGTCCGACAATGATGACGCCACCACGTCCTCCGCAGCTATCCCGCACACGTCTTCCGATTCTCGTCTCGACTCCTTTCGCTCTCGCGCCTTTCACTCGTCGTTTAAAAACCGATCGAAGGTTTGACATTGATTTTACTTTGTTTGAAATTATACGCTTATATACTGTATATATTTTTTTTCAAATAGAGCACAACTGTTTGCATTACATGGTAGGTAAGCAGCCAACAAGCTGTACTACGACCTCCTTTGTTTTTTATGCTCAATTTTAGCTTTCGATTATTCGTATAGAGGTTAGGCATGTTTAGTATGTATGAACTACCTAGCTTAATTAGATGATATTATCGAACCAAGCGGTTAATGTGCTAATTATGAAAATATGTAATGACAATTTAGAAATTAGTACTTGAAATTAGGTGTTGATTGTTAGTGCTACTTTGAATGTTATGATGTGATAAGGTAGAAGCAAGTTTGTTAACGCTAATTAGGTATAGTATCTAGAAAACAGGGTTCTGGTAGCTTTGATTATGCTTCCGTGAGGAGTTCGAGTGAACGAGGGGGATTTTGGGGCGTTTTGGCAAGGAAAGCTAAAGCTATACTAGAAGATGATATTCCTCAACAATCAAATGCTCAAAGCAGTGTAAAGCCAATTGGTTTCTCAACAAGCAGCCAGGTGACTGTAGATTTTAGCATTCAAATTAATCATAGTTTGAAATACAAATATGAGAGTTGAACACTTTCTGCAGTGTTATATGTATTTAACTGATACCAGTTTACAAATTATACATTTTACTTATGATATATACAGTAATTACTTATAAGTGTTTTGAATTTCCATAGAAGCGGACTGGCATTCAGATTCAGAATCAAAATGAATCCCTTGGGGATTTGAAGAAGATGGAGAGTCCCGCATTAAGAATCGGAATGGACAGGCTCACACCTTCGCTTAATCAAATTCGTGTGAGCATTGGCAATTCTTTGGAGGTAAATATTGTTGACTATTGATGTTAATGGTTTGTGTTTTTGTAACAAATAATCTCAGATTATAAGTTATTGTACTCTTTTACACCTTAACATTAGAGTAACTAAGGGCTTATTCTTATATCATTATCATAATTAGAATTTCCTTTATACTGTAATTACTTTTTTCTATAAATAGTTTGACCAATAATATAAAATATCTTATGGGGTTTTCATTATTGCATCTCCTCAACCTTTTACGTATTACAACAGTTGAAGTTTTGGTTAGTTAATTAGTCCCACATACAACTAAAGCCCCCATAAGTTATCAATGCTAGATAAAAACATTATGCATGAAAAATGATCCTTATGAGCTTTGTTAGGGGATACAAAATTTAGGGTGTAATAATCCTTCAAGCTTGGTTTAGTGTTAATTTCTAATAATGTAAGATCCAATAACATAAGAAAACTATTGTTAAGCATCAGAACTTTGACACGTTAGGCAAATCCCACGGCCGTTCCACCCACAATAGAGATATTAAGTCACAAGGAATTAATGTGCCACCTCAAGTACGACCGCAATTTTGTGGGCATTGTTAGTGGATGATAGGAGAACACAGTTAACCATGCTTGTGTGAATAATTCCCACTTGACTGACCTGCTGGGGGGTCTCCACTCAAATAACCAAAAACAAAGCCACAAGCTCTATATGTGGTAGGTTGGTATGAGAAGATGAATGTTTAGGGCTTTAGGCAATGTATCACTATTATTATTTGCGTTTGCCTTATCTTGTTGTTGGCTTTTAGATTCCCTTATCCACTCTTACGTTACTCGCATTTACTACACTTTACTTGTTAAAAATTGCTTGTTTTAGAGTCGGGGTCTTAGTTGGAACAACTTCTCTATCACTTGTGAATTGTGATAGAGGTAAAGTTTGCCCTCGTCTCACCCTCCTCTGAATCTACCACTCCTCTGACTTTACCAGTAGCTTTTGCTATTAGTGAGATTTTATAGGGTACATTTGATTTTTTTTTATATGAGGAGCTGGATGTTACAAGAACATACATGAATAGTTAAAGCTACAGCTTTGACTTGGAAATTTTCAAGGAAAACTGATGAAGATGCATATGTTCTTTTGCAAATCATGCATATCTGCATTTAGGGAACATTACTGATTTTTTCTTACATTTATTAACTGCAGAACAGAGTAGTAATAATGAATGGAGAAAAGAACCAGGATCCTAGAAGAGTAATAAAGAACGAAGAAAAGAATCAGCATCCTAAAATACAACTTGCTCAACCACAGAAGTATCCAGAAACTCTTCTACAGACTTCACGCGACGTAAGGTGGCAAATGTGTAACTGTTTATTTGTGGTTGATCCGGAACCATCTTCATAATTAACGCCTTTAATTAAACAAGAACAAAGTCTATATAATATGTTTGTACTCATCTCATAATGATGTTTGGTCTTTTGCATAACAGTTGCAATCATGTTTACTGATTCGGTTTTGGTTCACAGGTGGCAATTGCAACAGCTGCTAAGGTGAAACAACTTATGCGGGAGCTGAAAACTGTGAAGGCAGAATTAGCATTTGCAAAAGAAAGATGTTGTCAGCTAGAAGAAGAAAATAAGCTGCTTTTAGGTTCTCATGAAAAGGGAGAGCACCCTGCAGATGATGACATGGTATTATTATGCTATCTTTAATTCTTAGCAAATATTTTAAACTTTTGCTGTTCATCTCATGCCCAACATATGCATCATTAGTTGCTATCATTAGTTTTTTACTGCAATATTATGAATGCATGATTTAGGTTGTGTGTGTTATCTTAAATGAGCCAGGTGGATAAATATGGATTAAACTGCCAACCTGGAATTTGTCAAATTGGTTCAAATCACTAAAAGCTTATATTAAATGCATACAGCCATCTAAAATGTTTATTTTACATTTTGATTATTATTATTATTATTATTATTATTATTATTATTGTAAGAATAAGGTGTCGTTTGTTTTTACCAGTTAGGGGTATGCACCCCTTTGTCTGGTTGGTTTTGAGCTCAAACCGAACAAAAATCGTAAGTTCACTTTTTTAAAACCAGTTGTTTTCAATTTTTTTGGTTTTCACAACTGGTTTGGTTTCGGTTTTCCTATTTCGCCACTTGGGCTTGAAATTTTTGTACAAAAAAAAAATGGTCCAAAATAATGAAGTCAAGCCTAAACATATTTGGTGATTAATAATTAATTGATTATTCATTTAGGTCTAAAATTTTTGGGCTACACCATTTATTATTAGTTTTTAATAAATTACTTAACATTAAAAAAATATATATACATATAATCTATGAATTCAATAAAAAGGTTGGTTTTATCCATTTGGTCCGTTTTCGAGGTTCAACTTGGTTTTTATGGTTTTCAGTAAATGCAAAACCGAACCCGAACTATTAAGAAAAAAAAAACTTAAAACCAAACCATCAGTTTTGGGTTGGGTATGGTTATTTCGGTTTGGTTATGTCGGTTACAGGTCGGTTATTTCATTTTCAGTTCTAAATGCACTAAAAGTGGTTTATCTAAGCTTTAAAAAGTGGCTTATCTAAGCTTTAACCCATTTTGGGTAAATTATGATCAGATACGGGTTCAGCTAGAGACGCTATTGGCGGAAAAGGGACGCTTGGCACACGATAATTCAGTGCACGCACGTGAGAACAGGCACTTGAGGGAAATAGTTGATTTCCACCAACTAACAATGCAAGATTTGATATATTATGATGAGGGCGTTATAGAGGTCACACTACCCGAAACACCAGAAGCCTACCATCATATGGTGGAGGCCTCATCCTCTGGTGCAAGCAGGTCAGTATACCATATTAGTTTTAGGTATTACATAAAACACATTTTCTATTTTAGTTATAATATACACAGTCAGTTTTAGATATACCCAAGCATGACCTGTTTAGCTAAATGTTCCTGACTCAAAACTGACTCAAACCTATTTAGATTAAGCCTAAACCCGTAATTCTCTTGTTATGCTATTGATTTTTTAATAAGTAAATTTTTGATTTGCATATAGGTTTCTTGTTGAAGAAGAAGAGGAATAGCATAAAGTATCTCCATGGTTTCTTTTTGCGTTGTCCTGTTTCATCTTCGGTGAAACTTGGTCACTTTTACAACTATAAGAGACCACATTTAGCACACCAAAACACCATTGTGAAAGGTTGTTAATTGGCAAATTCATCACCCTTTCAGGTGCAAAGCTGATGCGAGATTCCATTTATACAACTTACTTTGGTTGTTGTAACGTTAACATGAACTAATTTTGTAATGACCAAATATAATAACACGGGTGTTTATATATATTCGGGTTTACAAGTCAAACCGTTGGTAGCGGTTTTTAAACTATATACCTAAATCAAATTGTTGCGTATGTGAATCAAAATGAACCTGTTGAACAATTTGGTTTCACGGTTTGAAGCTTATTGAGTTTTTCTAATAAAAATGCAAAAGATAAGTATTAAAATACAGAAGATAGACATATTTAAAGCATTAAGAAAATAAAATCCACAACATAGAAAAATAGACAATAACATGACCAATTTGGTCTAAACATAACACCATATAGAATTATAGAGGTTTGCGTGGTAAATATAATTTTCAAATTGACAATCAAATATAGAAATGTTTTGGGTTTTATTGCCATCCCTACCCGCAACAATAGTTATTACCTTTATATTACGCATTTGTATCAGTATAATGTTATTTTCTATCAGCATAAAACACTTATCATCTTTAACTTAAGTACCAAAACACTTGGTAACAACCAACCCATAGTAAATTACTCATCATCAAGTAATCTATCCGTATCAACCCATATTATCATTCAATCAGTAGGAACTTGTATTGTAAATTGCAATTCGCATCAACTTCATTAACATAAAAAAAAGGTAACTAGTTCTATTATGTGATTGGAGTTTGATCTTGATTTTTTTGCAGTAAATGCTGTTTGGACTTTTTTTTTGTTGTTGTTATTAAGTCCTCCGTCTCAAAAGGTTACATGTTAGGGAGTGGACGGATTAATGTGAAAGACAAATGTGCAGTTTTTATAACTTTTGTCCAAAATGTGTCAACGGTCCTTTTTTTATTTGAACTATATATGTACTAAGAAATATTTAATAAGTGTAATTTGTATGGAAAACAATACGACGGCAATGATCGCATGAAAGCTTGGTTCCATATAAACAGAACAGAATCCAAAAAACAAGACAAAGCCGGCCACACTGAAAAAAGTATTCAGCATATATAAAGTCAGATCTTGACCAACCAGGAATATTCCTCTAATAATCAAACTTTAGTTAAGATAAGAATTCATGCTAATGGTGTGAAAATTAACATTTATAGCTTTCACTTTCATTGTCAAGAATGATCAACGCACATACTTTGCTTGATTATACTCACATGAATGATTGCAAGTGAAATAAGGAAAAGTAAATTCATTGCGAACTAAATCGAGTGGAAATCAAATGTAATATGTGATGATTATCAAATGAGATTGCCTCAGACGACCAACATAAGATTTAACAGTGCCACGGTTAAATTGGTAGAATGAATAATTATCAACCAATAGTTTGTAGTTTGGATTATCATAATTTATTTTTATTCAATAATAAATATTAAACTAATATTGTAAAAAAGGTAATTAATAAAAGTAAAACTATCATTATGAATTACAATCAGCCCTCATGTTTGAGATTTCGATTATCATCTAAGAATAAATACAAGTAGAATAATTGATAAATGAAAAACTAGTCGAGCCTAGATGAGCTTGGGCTCGGCTTGACTTGTTTACACCCGTAGACATAATCTGAACCACAACTCATTTTTAAAAGAATGAGCTATTTGATAAGGAGATATAGTTCTCGCTTTCTTTGCATAACAAATCCATTGCTTTGCATAACAAATCTCTCCCCCATTGCTTGCTTTGCACAGCAAATCCCTCCAATATGATATTGTATCTTAGGTCTAGACTCGTGAATGCTAGATACAGTTTGACATGACAACTAATCCAGTTTCATTGTGGCAACACATACTATACGTGTACACAAAATTTAAGTGTATCAGCGATGAACATGGTCACAGACTAACAAAGGTTTATTTTATTATTTTACTAGCTTTTGAACCCGTATGTTACACGGGATTTGTCAAATGACCGAAATTAAGTTATTTAATTATACGCAATTAAGGATTTTCTTTTGAATTTATAGATTAATTTTAATATAATCACACACACTTCAAATGTTACGCATTTAAATTTTACGGTTTCTTAATATTGAAATAATGTTTTAAGATGACATTGTACATAAACATATTAAAGTTGTTTTATATGATTAATATGAATGTAAGTTAAATAGTGTTTTACAAATTGTAAGATTATAAATACTGTATTTATTTAACGAAATTTGAATTACACGCATAACTAAATATCTATTATAATAGGTAACTAATTATTATACGATAATGGTTCGTATATCATTATTTAACTAATTTCATAGTTGACTATTTGATTATTAAACTTATTATAAATATTAAATGGTTTATATGTTTTGTTTTAGAAATTATGGTCAAATTTTCTATATCTAATAGTAAAATTAGATGCAATGGGTTAGTAAAAGTTATTGTTATTTAAATTACATTAAATACTTTTTTTTCACATGAGTTACAACTAATTGGTCATACCAATTAAATCCATGATCTATGGATAACATGGATTAAGGAGAGTAGAGATTAGAAGATAAGAGGCAAATTAAAGTTAAGATTGAATATGGTTACTGGTTATGACACATCATTATCATTATTTTTGTTTATTAGTATAGGTAAAGGTAGATAGGTCACTAATTATTATACGATAATGGTTCGTTGATCATTATTTAACTAATTTAATAATTAACTGTTTGATTTTAAACTTATTATAGATATTAAATGGTTTATATGTTTTTTAAGAAATTATGGTCAAATTTTATATATCTAATAGTAAAGTTAGATGCAATGGGTTAGTAAAAGTTATTGTTATTTAAATTATATTAAATGCTTTTTTTTCACATGGGTTACAACTAATAGGACATGCCAATTATTAAACCCATGACCCATGGATAGATTGAAACAAGGCAATGTTTTCAGACCCGGCCCGGACGTCGACCCGGACGCCTTACCGGGTCAAAGGTCGGACCGACCCGGAAGGACGGATCGGTATTTGACCCGGATGATGTCATAAATAATTTAAATATATACACCCTATTTATATATACATACATAATTTTTATATATTGAAAAAGTAATATTAAAGAACTTTTATGTGCATTTATAATGCTTATTTTCCCCTATAGGATTTCTAATTCAAGATAAGAAGCAAAAGTTAATGTTGGCTAGTTTGTTGGTTGGTGCTTGTTAAGCTTTGCACCTCGGAAGGCACAAGGGTTCGATTCCCATTAGGACCAAAATCTTTTTAATTAATAAAAACAAGGTTTTACCGGTTTAACCGGCGTTCACCGGTTCCGGTCGGACCGCCAACCATCAAACACGGCCGGGTTATTAGAAAACGGATTATATATGTGTTATTAGAAAACGGATTATATATGTGAACCGGACTGGCATGCCTTCCGGGTCCCGGCCGGTCCAGACCGGTCGAACGTCCGGGTTTCAAAACATTGGATTAAGGAGAGTGGAGATTAGAAAATAAAAGGAAAATTAAAGTTAAGATTGAATATGGTTATGACACATCATAATCATTATTTTTTGTTTATTAGTATGGGTAGATTTTTAGAATGATTACTAACTCATTCACTCTTTAAAACTTCTCTTAAATGTATATATACTAGAAACTTAAGACCAATTTAGAATGATAACATTTTTTTTACAATTTAACACTGATAGATTTCAGACACTTTGGTCAATGAGGTTTATGTGTGGGCTTTTTAATCTACTTTGAAATTAAACCACTAACATAAATGAGCATGCTAAATTACTAATTCTGTGTGCTCAAGGGCGGACCCAATCGTGTTTGTTTTAAATCGCCCTTCATAAAAGTGTGGTTAAGCCTTCTGAATGTTCTAATAAAAAAATTTTGAAAAAAAAAAAAAAAAGTGGGTGCGTGACTACCAGATATACATAATTAATTTGCTCCTGATGGGACCATCTTTCTCACCAAACACCCGTCTCGTTGCCGGTTTATTCTTTCTTTATTTCTATTCTAATCACTGCACTTATTTCTAACTCTTTATAAGCCACCGGCCGGCTACCAATCATCGTTTCTTCTCCGATCAACACCAGTCATTCAACTTCTTAAAGGTTTTCAGCTTTATTCCTCATCTTTTTTTTTCTAACGATCATATGAATATGTTCGTATATCTGTGCGATACCACAAATATATTGTGTAGCTCATCACACATACCAGAAATGATCACAGTTTTTGTTATTCGATTAATCAAATTAATAATCTAGTGTATCTGTTGTATTATTATTATTATTATTTTCTCCTGAATATTTATTTCTAATTAATTTTCGTATGCTCAATCAGAAATTGTTTTATTCAGATTCAGAGCATCTGTCTGATGATCTGCTTCTGCGTCTGCATTTTAGTTTCTGTTTTGTCATTAATCCAATTTTTTCAGGTTCGCGTGGACAACAAGCCATCACACTCTGTTCGTAACAAACCATGACTTCAGCTCAGCTTCATCACTCTCCACTCGCCGGAAACAACCGTCATCCAAATCTCGCCACTCGTATTCCTATTCTCCGATCACAAACCCTAGAACCTGCCAGTTTTACCGTTTTACCCCTCTGATCAAAGCCAATAAACCGTTATTCACCATCCTGTGCCGCCGTCGCCGGCGGCGGCGGCATCGCCGGCTCCGGCCATGGCAGCGGCGGCGGAGGCGGAGGCGGTGGCGGTAACGGCGGCGATAGTGACAACAATAGCAACAGCAATAGCAATGGAAACGGAGACAGTTTTGGCGTATTTAGTGCTTTTATTAACGGTTGGAGATCTAGGGTTTCTGCAGATCCCCAATTTCCGTTCAAAGTATTAATGGAAGAAGTTGTTGGTGTGAGTGCAACCGTTTTTGGTGACATGGCTTCTCGTCCTAATTTCGGTTTAAACGAACTCGATTTCGTCTTCTCCACGTTAGTTGTAGGATCAATATTGAATTTTACTCTCATGTATCTATTAGCACCCACCATGACATCAACATCAACAACTCTTCCTTTCATATTTACAAACTCGCCACCGGGCCACATGTTCGAGCCCGGTGCGTACACCCTGGTGAACCGACTAGGGACGTTCGTGTACAAAGGGGTTGTGTTCACAGCCGTGGGGTTTGCGGCTGGGTTAGTTGGGACTGCGGTGTCGAATGGGTTGATCAAGATTAGGAAGAAGATGGACCCGGGGTTTGAGTCGCCGAACAAGCCTCCGCCCACGGTTTTGAATGCTGTTACTTGGGCGATTCATATGGGGTTAAGTGCTAATTTGAGGTACCAAAGTTTGAATGGGATTGAGTTTCTGTTGGCGAAAGGGTTGCCGCCCTTATTGTTTAAGGGATCGGTGTTTGGGTTGAGGTTGGCGAATAACGTTGTTGGTGGGATGACTTTTGTGATGTTGGCGAGGGTGACGGGATCACAAAGTACCGCTAGTGGTGAACCAAAGGCTGCCGATAAAGAGGTTTTAGACGAGGAGAAGAAGTTAATTGATAACGAAGTTCCTTCCAAGTGAGTCATTCGAGCCAAGTTTGGGCGAGCTCGAGCTGAGCTCAAACATAAACTGAGACTTGTTTAATAAACGAACTTGGGCACAGGTTTTATAAATTGAAGAGTTCAAGGGAAGTGGTGCCCAAGTCATGCATTAGTTTGATAGTTGTTATCAAAGGGTGTAAATAAGTTGGATTTGATATGTTTTAAACAATTTAATTCAATTAGTTATAATGGTGATGAAGTTATAGAGGGTGTAAATTATCCGTTTTTGAGCTACTAAATAGAGTAGAGTCTATATATAAGCTCGTTTACAGTAAAGAGTGTGGGCCTGAGTAGGCTCAAACCTAAACTGAAACTCGTTCCATAAACGAGCTTGAGCCAAGCCTCAGAAATTAGTGATTCAAGGAAAATGGTAACTTATGCGTCGCTGTTAGATTTTGTTATTACCCATGTTTCTTAAACAATTAAAGTCAATTAGTTATAATGTTTGAAGGGGACAGACCTGTTAAACTTCTATAAAATAAGAAAAGAGAAGTTAGTTTAAGCCATCTTGGGACATGTCCCTGAGAATAGGATCACTCTTGATCACAAGTTCACAGCTAACAAAATGAAATGAGTGTCGTACACGTACCCGCGCATCTATTCTCAAATCTTAAGACACAACTCTAAATCTTCCATTGGGCTTATTATCAGCCCAATTGAGAATATTATCCAAACAATACTTATTAGTTATTACATTGGCAGCAGCCCAATACAAGATAATCACAACGGTGAAAGTTATTTGTCTACTAACAATGGCAAACATTGAAATTGTGATAGCTTTTCTGACCACCCATTAAATTTTAAAAGGTATTTTAATTAAAGAGGCTTTGAGGGGATGATCCATCACTGACATATATTTCCGATGAATATATGCTGTCGGTGATACCCCATTTTTCTTTTAGTGGGTTGTTTGCTTGGGTGGTTTATGACTATTTGTTCGGATTTAATGTTGTCGATGGTGGCAACAACGAATGTTGGTGTAATGATTGATGATGGTAAAGAAGAAAGCAAGATATTAGAATTGTCATTTGGTGTTTAGTTATGGTGAAGGGGAATTTAATGGATGGTGGTGGTGATAGTTAATGTTTGTTAATAGGATGCATGTGCATGTGCATGTGCCTGTTTCTTTGTGTAGTATCTATCATTGGACGAGGATGACGATGACCAATCAAATAATTAATAAGAAATTACCATAGCTTATGAAGTGGTTTATATAATTTATTACTTATTCTATGCACATTATATTAAAAAAATAAATATTTTAGGTTTGTTTTTTGAAAATATATTATCGAGGCTACGGGTTAATGATCGTTTTCGTTATTTAATTGTGAAATGAAATCACAAATATTTAAAGTTTATCTATTAATTTGTCCCAAGTCAGTTGATGCATGTTTGTTACAATATCCACGTGGCATGCTTTAAAAAGAAGTCAATAATTGGTATGAATATTGGTACGTAAAAGGGATAGAAAAATCCAATGAAAATAAGTTGTGCACGATATACCCTAATTAGGTTACGATTTGTGATTTTGCAGGAGCAACACATTTCAATCGTTGCCTGAAATAGGTATCCTGTATATTAATCCAATCATGCATGCATATTGCTCCTAATTCCCACGCTATATATTTGTTAGGTTAATTTAATCTTCTTTCTCAATGCCATTTAAACGGAATCATTTGAGCTCATTCTCAAGTTAATTGGTTGCTTAATGTGTCTTCTGTATTTCATTTGGTTACTCTAAAACCCTAAATTCCTGTATGTTCAGATTATCATCTAGTTTAAAGTGTTTCTTTGTTTATTGTTTTATAATAATGATGCTTTTTTTCTTTTACTACAATTTCCAATTTAGGGTTTAGAATTTAGATATTTTGTTACCCTAAACGAAATATGCTAGCAGTAATCTAACCTTGATTGCTACATTTGCATTGAATTGGGATCCTGAGCTAGAGGATTATGGTTTTACACAATTGAAAATATCAGCTTCTGTTTTAGACTGCTGAATATGTGCTATTATTAAGGCTGTTATGTTAAAAACAGTAATAGTTTTGTTTCGGTTTTCAGGGTAAACCCACTGCAGTTACTTTTTGACGCATCTAAATGGGACTTTGCTTCTCTTCGGTGAGTTTATCTTCCTTGTAACCAGCAATTTGACATATGCTGTTATGCACCTATATATGAGGTTAGTTATTGATGATTTGATGAGATGATGCATGCGTTTTAAGATCAAATTCTATTGCAGAAAATCAAATGTGATGTGTATAATTTATGTTTTTCCCATGATTCTCGATTGCTTTAAGTTTGAGCAGAGTCTTAACTGTCCATGTTAGAGGTTACAAATGGGTGATCATCTATCAGTTTGAACCCTGAGTATTTTCTTTGTAGCTGACAATTCATCGACCCGTGTTCAGTCAAAACCTAACCCAACTTGGCTTGTTTGAGTCAAAGCCTGACCAAAATTGACAAACTGTTTGCAAATCCTTTCCATTTCCAATGGTCCAAGTTAAAATTTTATATGCTTGTTTGTTACCTTTCAACCATGACATGCTGCTGAAACAGATTAGACGCGTGCTGTTTTCTCATGCTAATATCTTAATGTAATATGTTAATATTTTCATTTCAAGTCACATAATGGTAGAAATACAGAAAAAGCATGTTTCTGCGAGTGCAACTTATGCCTAAATTATAGCTTCGCTGGTAAAACAGCTTGTGAAGAACTTCATAGTACAAAACAGAATTATTTGTAGAGGGTAGTTCTGATTATCCTGAATATTAGAGGATGGAATTACACTTCAATTTACAGCCTTTTATGAAAACGAAGGCGTGGGTCCATATAACGAATAATGCAGGAATGGTATAAACAAGTATAACCTTAATTTTGGATTGACTGTTGGATTTGATGGTTGTAGACTACGGCTGATGAAGAACCTGCGAATCATCCTCAGTTTTCGGGAGGTAAGGTCACCTTCATTACTACCAAGGCTGCTTGGAACCAAAAGCTCTTAGAAGCAAAGACTCAAGGCAAAATAGTAAGTCATCAATGATCAAGCCTTATAAGAACATAGTTTTAAGCTGAGAATTGTGAGAACCACATAAGAACTTACACATTGTGCTTGTCAAATAAAGTATGGCAGTTATGCAGTTACATAGCTGTCTCATGTATCATAGTTAATCTAACATGTAGAAGTGTTTTTGTGGTTAGTGGAAGATCTTTTCAGAACACGAAATTTTTGTGAGAACACGCATAACAAGTTTAAACGATTTAGCCTTTAAACAATGATTCTAATTTTGTTAAATTTGTACTTCTTGCGTAGGTTATGCGCATAATAAAACCATCAGACTATTTGTTCATATATTTTTTAATTTGTGCTGTTTACATTGCCTACACATGCTACTATATGTAGGATCTATCACATATATATCATAGCATTCTAAGTTTTAATATATTATTTATTTTATTTTGTACAATTACCAGGTGATTGCTAACTTTAGTGCATCTTGGTGTGGTCCCTGTAAATCAATTTCACCATTATACATTGAGCTTTCTGAGAAGCATCCTTCTCTTATGTTTTTGACCTTAGACGTTGATGAATTAACGGTACACCATTTATATTACATTTATGTAACAAAACAATAGTTGTAGCTGAAGTTAGATGTAAGCTTTGATGCAGGAGTTAAGCACACAATGGGATGTAAAAGCAACTCCAACATTCTTCTTCCTTAGAGATGGGCAACAAATCGATAAAGTTGTGGGCGCCAACAAGCCCGAACTGCAGGAAAAGATAACCGCCATAGTCAATTCACAAGTCCCAGGTGATCAAAAGTAACCATAATCTGGTCAATGGAATACAAGATTTTATAATCTATTTTGTTTGTTATTTGAGTAATGTATGCTTATAAATGACTTATGATTCATGGTTGATGGTACATACATGCCAATATATTGCTTTGTTCACTTAATTCTCAATCTCAAATACTGAGTTGTTGGAATCTAGCTAGCTTTGTAGGCCTATTTTGTTGTTACTAACATGGTAAAATGTCATCTTATTAGTTTCAACTTTTATGTATAAACATTGATAAATGTAGAGTGGAAGCATAGCATAAAACAAATAGAGATAATTTATCAAAGAAAACTGATTGAATACTGAATCATGAAGACATTACATAATTGAAGGTAACTATAATTCATGGCAATAAGAGATTTTAGACCAAAAGGAACATAACTGAAAATGACTAAAATTTAGGTAAATGCTTTAGTCATGAAATCGGAGTCTTAATTGACAGAATTGGGGCCCGACAACTAAGACTTCAGGCGATGTATGATACAGCTCGTCGAGACGTTTCGGTCACTCTTTGAAACAGGTTTGGAACCAATCTCAAAATTAAAACCGGTTGCAAACCTGTTAAGCTGATTGAATTGGTCAAAAGCATGCCAAAACAGTCGGTCTAGAACGTGTCAAGAGACCCCGTTTCAAACCGAACCAGTTTGTACCCAACCCAGTTTTGACCTTTTGTTGACCAGCCTGAACTTGTATTTACTTTGGGTCCAAGGGTCAAAGGTCACGTTGGGGCTGCACTGATCAGATGGAATTGCCAATAGTCAATTAGCAATAGACTACTATCATTAGTAAGTTGTTATTACTTATCAGCGGTAACTTAGATCGAAATCAACTTGGTCTATTAGTGGCAAATGAGATTAGTAGCAACTGGTGATCAACAACAGCTTGGTCATCAATAGTTACTGTCGACGTGCCAATCATCCGCAGTAATCAAAGTTACAAGTTGCTATACGGTGGTCTTTCTGGATTGCATTGTCATGTACAAAATCATCTGGTGACATAATTCATATGAATTCCTATCATACCAGTAATCAGTTTCAAAACATAGTAATTCAAACAACGAAGGTGTGACCGATAATATGCTATGAAGTTTCTCATGATATAAAGTTGCTTCTGGGTACTTTAAACAGTATGTTCACGGTTCATATAATAAGCATCGCGAAAAAACTTTAAAACAGAATAACTATACGCTACGCCCTTCTAGAATCTAAAACTGCAACATAAACGTGCACACACATGATTGATCATATACTTCTGGAACAAAAAAAGCATGTTAAGGAACACGCTCCTACAACTCACACGCGACTCACGTACTGCCCGGTCCTGATATCCACAATAATTTCTTGACCTCTGTCTACAAATAATGGGACACTCACAACAGCACCTGTTTCCACAGTGGCGGGTTTTGATCCTCCTGCTCAGAATAACCATTGGTTTCAGGTTACCAAATGTCATAATTTTGCACGTTGCAACTGTTTCAATCTAAGGGTGTGCATAAACCACTGAAACCAACTGAATCACCCAAGCCAAAGCAAGCCAGTCGGTTTGAGATTTATACGGTTCTGTTCACGATTCGGCGATCAGAAAGTTTGAACGTTGGAGCAGGCTATGTAAACAGAAGTTACAGAACCAGTCGTTTAGGTGAGCATGAGTTGGTTTTAGGCTCAAACCGAACAGTTATTGGGTTTTGGAAAATGTTTGGTTTCGATTTTTACAAGCGCTCGATTATGTTTCGGTTTATCTTAGAAATATTTGGGCCAAAAATAATGAATTTGGCCCTGAAACTTTCGGTCTAAATGTTTTTGTTTATTAATAATTAACTAGTAAGTACACAATTGTACCTAAATTTTTTCGACTAAACCATTTATTAATTTCTTACAAATTACTTAAAAATCGTCTTTTTTTTTTCTTCGGTATCAGTCTGTTCCAACTGGGTCGATTCATTTTTGGCTGATAGCAAATCAAAACCAAAAAATCGGTTTTTTCAGAAAACGTAAACCAAAACCAACAGTTTTTTACTGGGTTAGGTTATTTCGGTTTCATGCACGCCCCTACGATATATTAGACATTTAACCAATAAGTTAACGGCGCAATAACATTAACATATTGTCTTACCTTGAGCCTTGTCGCCTTTCAAACCGGGATCAACCTCAACCACTTTCACCTTAACCTGAATTGGGAGCTCGAAATCAATAACCTTATCCTTCCAAAACAACAAGATACAATCCATGCCTTCTTTTAACCATTTTGTCTTATCCCCCATATCCGACTCGTTAAGACGAACTTCCTCGTATGTAGTCTACAATATCATACACCAATAATAACAATCAATTTTCCCACGAAAAAATATTCATATACCAAATCCATGAAAAAGTATTGTGAACCGTCCTTGTACGTGAATTGTTTGGTCTCCTTATTGACTTCAGCTGGTTCAATCTAGCAAGATCATTAACAACAAACTAAGGTGAGAATGTGCATTTTGACTTTTTAGGTCAAACAAACCAATTCGATGACCTAAAAATTATAGATTCCGTTAAGGTTGGTAAAATTTTCTCAAGTAGAATCAACCCCACGATAAATGTTACGTATAGGAATTTTGTTGCTTATCGTGTTCGTAACGATATCGACATCAACACTTGAATTAAAAATGTAGCACTTTGACTTCAAAAAGTCAAACTATTGTGTATACTTTGCTTCCTGCTCTGAAAGTTTTCTCAACCGAGTTTCCCGTGATGTGATTCCGTAGCGTGGTCCTTACATAAGCCGCCCCTTTACCTGGCTTCACGAGAATAAACTCTGGAAAAAAAAGATATATGAATAAATATCTATATTCATATCTATACTTATATATAATACAAAGGTCATAGGCAAATTCAAACGGTGAATTTTAAGGGTTTTACAATTGTTTAAGCACATGGTGCAACTCTAAAGAGGGACAAAGTGGTCATTCAACACTTAAATATCAAATGTCTTGCATATTTCTCCATGATAGTTACAATCTTAGTCCCTCTAATTTACTCTACTTTAATCAAGTTTTGGTAAATTTAGAAAACAGTTACAAATTTAACCTCTATCTTTTGCCTATTTACTATTTTTAATTTTACTTTTAACCCAACTTCTCCCACGATTTTTAAACGGTCATAATTTTTTCGTACTTTAATATTTTTTTTAAATAATTGCATCATAAAAACAAATGTTTTATTCTCTTTAATTTGAGTATGGTATTGGCATAGTTAGTTTAAGTTATAAAAATAACATTTATAGTTGTTTGGTGTCTAGTTTTGATGGTTTTGACTTAAACCGTGAGCCAAATCATTAGTAATGGTATTTTGTCGTCGAAAACTGACACCGGACTGTTGAAAATTGAAACCAACCAAACCGAATCATTACCAACGATTTGTACTTTGATAATAAATTGAGTTTAAAGTAAGAATGATTAATCTAAATATACTAACAAATGGTTTCACGGTTTCAAATAAAACAATAAACACCCGTAAATCTATTACGTGATTAACAAGGTCTGTATTTCCTACTGCATCGCACGGGCACCCGTCTAGTATAAAATTAATAAGTAACTACTAGACTAATAAAGCTTAGTTTAGTTTTACACATAAACCTATTACAAACCCTAATTTTGGCCCAGAACTACATGAAGCCTAGGCTACAACACAACATACATGTTCAAAACTTCAAAATGTAAACAAATAAAAATATATCAATTTATCCACATTACAAGTATAAAACATCAATAAAGTTAAAAACATGAATTGGGATTATTACCTATAACTTTCCATGGAGCACCATCTACCTCAACGTTGGAACCCACTTTAATATCAATGCTAGAAAATGCATAAATCCCTGCAATTTCCAAAATTACCCTTTATCATATTTCCAATTATAAACATAATTAACATTTGTGCAATTGCATTTTATAAAAAAAACCCCCTAATTTACTTGGAAATGTAGACCGCCGTTGATTAAACTTCACCGGAAGAAAGAATTTCTTTGACGAAAATGAAACTGAAGTGTTTGCGGGGATGAGAGTGACGACCCCTTGAACGCCATCAAATTCGTCATCAAGTTGAGATTACGGAATAAAACTGTTTGTGTGTGTTTTTTATACACACAAAGCGTCATCAATGGAGGTTGGATAAGGGAAGGTTACTATCTTTCTACTGTTATTCGGTCTTTTACGCGTTTTCATTATTTGTGTATCTGAGTCGCATGGTTTTATTTTTTTATCTTCCCTTTATGTATACTACGTTGTTGTAAAGAGTGTCAGGGTAGTAGTATTTAGATTGTCACAGTTTACCATGTGTATCTGGTCAAATTTTAGGAGGGAAGGTCATTGCATCCAACTAAGTTGGAGAATTATATTTAGCTGTTTGGTTGTTGATGTGTCATCATTTGAATGGGCTTATTCAACAATTTTTGCTTCTTATTTCAGAGACTTTTTGTAACTAACTCGTCGGGAAAGTTTCTTCTAGTCCTTTCTCTTACCATTACTTCAATATGAACAAAGCAGAATTTTTTCCAGCACTACAAGCCCGTATTGTGGTTCTCATCATCCTTGTAATCTTTCTCGGCTTGACTGGTTATCATACTCCAACTCCCGATATTCTTCATCCAAGAAGAGAAATGAGCCTCGTTCGGCGAATGGCTCAAGTGTCGTTAACAAGAGACATTGTGCTTCGGTATACTAGCATGTGTAGTAAGTGCCCACAGAGGAGCAACATGGAATCAAGTTAATGGTTGGTTCAATTCCGCCATCAATGCAAGCTCCTGAAAAAGTTGAAATATTCGATCGAAAGGTAAATGATTGCTTATCGAAAGTCAATATTGTTTTGAAGGTAAGACTTACCTGGGAAGAATTACATTTTTTTTTAACGGCAAGAGCATAATTATATATATATTTTTTTTAAAAAGGCATAAGTGCCTCCATCGGGAAACTGGAAAATGATTACAGAAATTGAATATAAAAAATAACAATGAAGAATAAGAGGTAACACTTAAACTGTAATGCAAGACAAAGTTTGGGAAGACTTACATGATATGATCATAAATGTTTTTTTAATGGCAAGACTTTTATTATTATAGACTAGCAAAGATCTAGAACGTGCAGGAAGAAATTAGAAACACACATTAAACGTACGGCAGTCTAAGTACCCAAACTTCGTCTTGCTTTTTATTCAAAGATAAGAGAGCGCCTTAATTTCTTCAAGCATCCATCTCGGGTACATGGAAAGACATCATTAAATGGGTGGAAGATCATAAACCATTCGATATAGATCTTGAGAAGTTGAAAGCATGTTCAAATCCTCGATTTCCGGTGGCGAATCCACCTTATATTAGTGCAGCAATTGGACTGAAGGATTTTTTAAAAACATATTTGTCCCAGTTTATTCAAGCTTGAGGAATACAAAAGACGTGTTGTAACGAATCGATTAACTGACTCAGAGAGTTTTACAGAGACTTGGCTAGTTAGTTCCTTCCTCTAGCTTGAGCTCATTTATTAAACATGCTTAAATTTGGGCTCGCGTTTGACTCATTTTAAGCTTTTAGCAAACTGGTTTCTATAATTCACTACACTGGCGGGTTCACGAGCCAGTAAGAAACATCATACACATTAGCACTAAAAACCTTTGTTATTGTATTAACTATTAAGACCGTCACTAACGAGACGATTTTGGTGATCTGTAAAGTAGATGGCATCTCTACCACCTTGTAGTTAAACTTCCTTTTATATTTGTTCCCGGGCAAGAACAATGGAAAAGTAAATCTTCACACAATCTTTTATACAAAAAACAAATGTGGCTGCTGGGATTCGAGCCTAAGTCTCCATGGCCACAACGTGGAATTCTTACCACCAAACTACAAACACATTTGTTAATACCATTTCCCATACGTGATTAATAACACATATTCTTCAATGGTATATCACATGCTTCGATTAACATCAAGGAGATTTTTGTTCCAAAATGATGAGAATCACCACTGTTAGCATACTGCTACCATTATTACTCGGTATGCTCACTGGTGCTGATCCTTACAAAATGTGAGACTCTTTCTCTCAATTGTTCAAATTTATTAATTAAAACTACAATTAGATTATTGTTAGAATTTAGATGCACTAGTAAAACTGACATCCAATTGTTAGCAAGACTTGGAATGCACTGTAAATAACATAAACTTACTTGTTATAAACTTATAATATAGGTCTGAAAAGGATTCTTATAGTTTAACATATCAATTACGATTAATCACTTTATCTTCATTTTGGTTGAGTAATTCAAGCATTGTAGCATTCAGTTTCTGAAAAAGATTCTATCCAGTCTAAACTTGTGGATGAAATCATTGTAGGCTTGTCAACAAACTAAACGAACCTGAACACAGTATGTTCGTTTGACTTTAACCGAACAAATGATCGGACAACGGTTTTTTTTGTTCATGTTTATTAGTTAAGAAAATGAACATGTTCATGTTCATTGTTTAACAGCATAAACGTACATTTCAAAAACGTAAAAGAACAAAGAAACCTGAGCGTAGATGAACAAACATAATTGAGCATTTGAGCTAAAACCGTTAAAAGTAATATGAAGACAAATGTGTTGGGCCTACAAAAGTTATTAAAACTAACTAGACTAATTTGTAGTGAGCCAATACATTTAAATGAGTATATACGCACGTAAACAAACGAACATAATGAAGTAATGCACGAGGCATGTATTCATGTTTGTTCGTTTATTAAATAATTGAACTTTCTAGCAAATGGTTGATGAATTGTTCATTAAACGTTTGGTTCGTTTACAGACCTACAAATAAGTTTGAAAACATGGAATTTTAAAGCTTAAGCTTACTAGTAAGTTGCATTGTGATGCACTTGTCTGACTGAACAGTATATTCTACCTTTTTGTCTAGAAATAAACTACTAATTAAAATTGAAGAAATAAAGAAAATAGAAGATCTACTGCATACAACCTACTAATTTGATTTCCTAAATGTTAGATTATGATTGCCATAATATAATTATTGTAATTGTTTTTCGCACACCAATTTCTAATAAAGAAAAAGATCTGTACAAAAAAGTTGTTTTGATTGATGGAGTCACCCTAATTGTATCTTGACATTGAAATATTGAGCATCTTATCATAAACTTATTGTAAAAATTGTTGATTGAATAATCAAATGAACAACTCAAATGCTTTAATAGTCAGAATCGAGGGTTACAGTACTGAATCAATCAAAAAACAAAATAGAGTACAATGAATCTAGTTATCACAGATTGAAAAAAAGGAAGAGTAACACAAAAGTGATTCTGGAAACAAAGTCTCAATTGAATTGAAAACTGAAGAAAATAGTGTTGTTGTTGACTGCCTCTCCTTCAAGGGGTGAAATATATTAAAGTTAAGGGAATATTGTCCAGCTCATGTTTAGCATCCTAATTCCCAAGGAAAATGCAACGGCCCAAAAGATTCCATATGCAGTCAAAGTTTCCATGTAAAGGCAATAATAATTCAACCTTCTTTATTTGAAGAATTACCTCATACAAAACAAATAATAATATTATTAATATTAATAATAATAACAATAATAATAATAAAAAAAAGGAATTGAAAATGACATGTATAATTTTAACACTTATACATCTGTTTGTGCTAAATTTTTAGTTTGTGTTCACTTTTTAATTTTCACTGGGTTGAGTGGACAAAATTACATTGATTTACTGAGCAGATCTGGAGGTTCATCCTGATATTGGCAAGCAATTTTGGGATGCAAAAATATGGCCAAAACATGTGCTTGTTAGATACACATGGTTAGTCATTTTTTTTCATTTAATTGTTCCCATGTACTGCTTCAGTTTCTGTCCATTGAAGTTGAAGAACTAGCATTTGTTATGCCAAATTAGTAGTGCAATTTCTACCCGTTTACTTTTAACGGTGTGGTTATATATCCAAACGGGTCAACTCTTTAAATTTAGCCAGAAGGGGAATGGGTCAAACGGTTGGAAAATGCATAGAATCCCTATTAAGTTAATATCACTCAAAACTCAAAAGATACTATTATTGTAATAATATTGTTTTAAGAAAATTTATGAAGTAGACAAAAAAGTTGTTTGGGGGTCTACCCCGACAGAAACTGAAAAAAAACTGAACCCAAACAAAAACCGACGGTTTGGTTTTGCATTTTCACAAAACCGAACTTTCGGTTCGGTTTCTGTTTGGCGTGTAATAAAAACTGAAAAACCTACCCGAACCGAACTTATGAGTTTTCATGTTTTTGTTTTGAATTTTAAGTATTTTCGAAGAATTTAATAAACAGTGTAACCCAAGTATTTTAGTTCAAATGTGTAATAATCATTTAACTTATTAATCAACAAAAACATTTAGGTCTGGATTCATTATTTTGGGCCAATTTTTCTTCTGGCCCAAAAATTTCAAAGCCGAAAACAAAAACTGAAAAAAACCCAAGTCAAACGTTTCCAAATACCAAAATTTCGGTTTTCAGTTTGGTTTGAGCCCAAAACTGACCAATGCGAACCCCTACTTGACCCGTTTTATATTTTCTTTTATACTAAGGCTGAGGGGTGCGGAGCGCGAGAAGGGGCGCGAAAGCCCATCCGCTCGCGCCCCGGGGCGCGAGCACCACACCACCGAGGCGTGAGAGGGGCGCGAGCGCGGAAAAAGAGGCAGGCGCGGATGGGCTAGCGGCTGGGAAGAGCGTGAGGGAGCCTGGGAATGCGTGAATAGAGCCGTTGGGCTCTTTATGTTTATTAAAAAAAAAAATTATTAGGAATTAATAATAATCTATAAAGAAAACTTTGCTCTATTTAAAGAATCCAATTCCTTTCTGGGTTTTGTTCACGACCCACCAAACTCTAATGGGTCGAAGGCAGATTGACCCACAACCCACGCGTTGGCTCGTTCTCTTCATTGCTCTGTTTTCTTGCTCGTTTGCGTTCATGTTTGTGTACGTGATTATTAGACCCAATGAAGGGGTTGAACTGGAGCCTGTGGAAGAAGGTGTTGATGGTGGGTGTTGTAGAGGAATTGATGGGTTTGAGTTATGGGGTCCTGCTGTGAAATGGGGGGTTGTTTTTAAGGTGAATAGTTCTGTTGAGTGTTGTATGGCTTGTAACGGAACAAAAACAAAGAACGAAAAAAAATTGGTATGATCGTTTTTGTTATGTTCGTTATAGTACCGGAATTAAAACAAAACGCGTCGAGTCTACGCAAATTCAGTGAGTTTTAGTCATATTCGTTAAGGTAGCGGAACTAAAACAAAAAATAACTCCGATCAGATTTTTTAATAATACGTTTTTTTAATACATTTATAAAAAAATAAAAAAAAAACCGCTCGCGCCCCCTCTCGCGCCCCTCCACACCAGGGCCAGGGGCGCGAGCGGGGGCTCCAACACCCATCTTATCAAGTTTCTCTCTCTGCCACACGTCACAATATTATTGGCTGGCGCCCCCACTCGCGCCCCCTCTCGCGCCCCCCACACCCCTCAGCCTAATGTATGCGTGTTTTTAGGGAGGAACAATCTGAAATAGATGTAGCTTCTGGCTTCTATACTCTACTTGGATCAGGTAAATGTAATTTCAGATCACATATAAGAATATAAAAAAATAACTACATGATGGCTTGAAATTTTGGCTTTATTTTAAATTTTAAATTTTAGGAATATCATTAGTTTATCTTAGTCATCTTGCTCATGAACAGGGCTACTTATGCCATTTGTTCTTTCTATATACGTTCTGCAATCATCTCGCGATAAGATAGAAAGGTAAGACTTTCTCATTTTCTTCATCTTTGCATTATATTTCATTTACATTTAAGGGTGTGAATTTCATACACAACACGAACCTAGCATGAAGTTTGTAGGTTTGGGTTTAGTCTAAACGGGTACAGGTTAGTTTTGGGTCAAATTCACGAACACGTTTAGCTAAACGGGTCATGTTTGTGTCAACCCGCGTGGTTTATCTGTTTATCTCGTTTATTTATTTTAAATTGTGTTTATGTAATAACCTAAACTATTTAGGCTTTTTTATGCAACCAGATAAAAGTTTAAAAATAAATGGCATTCAACTTAATTGCTTCAAAAATATAAATATAAGTATAAATATGTTAATTTAGAATTTTAAAGGTATTAATATTTAATATGCACTCACTGTAGTAAATGAAAGAGAAAATTAAATAATACAATCATAATTTAACAAAGGGATCGAAACGTGTTCGCTTCGTTGTTTTTTATCATTAATATCCAAACTCGCCTACTAAACCCGCATGCTGCGATGGGTACCAAACAAAAAATATAGCCTCAAAATATAATGTTTCGATTAACTGGTTACTTAAATATGTGAGTTATTAAACAAATAAAGAATAAAATACAAAAAAAAAGTTACTAAAAAAGAAATAATAAGAAAAAGCTTATGGGGTTCTGTTGCAAATGTTGACACCTTTGTGCCAAAATTTTAAAGTTAAATAACTTTACTATTACTTTGGCTTTTCATTAATAGGATATGTATAATGTATTGAATAACATTTTAAAAATCTTTATTGTTTTAAAAAAGAAAACTTAAATGTTTAATTAATTTGATTCTAGGTTTGTTAGAGAGACAGTAGCCGAAGTAGCTTGCCCGGGAACGTTGCAAAAGTTGAATGAGTCCAAAGTTTCGGTAAGTATTTTCTTTTTGACCGTAAAGAAAATAATCTAACAAAAGCGTTGTATTATTATTTATATGTTCGTTTGTATGATTATAGTTTGTATAGGTATCACTTGGAAGAACACTCAAAATTAGAGATCATTTGTATCATTAGGCTATTGAAAATTTGAAACGCATGTTTGTACTTGTGGAATCAAGCATTGTAAGTTCAAGCAAAGGGAAGCAAATTTTTGGAATAGATTCTCGATATCTTTTTAACTTGGGGTCATTATATATATATCTTTTTTAAATATGGTTTTTAACTAGATGTGCTTGTTTAGTCATCTTTGATGCAGATCTGAGCTATGAAAGCCACACTGTCTTCATATATAGTTGTCAGACTCTTCTTGATCTTTGTTAAATCAATACTTATTGTATGCGATTTATCATTGACCTCAACCACGCACACTCTGGCCGGACGTCGTATAACGCTACAAGTTCAACTTAATTTAGTGATGCTGCTGTTAGGGGTTTGCTTTGTAGACTTCCAAGAAATCGTTAATTATGGCCCCGTGTGTGAAGACGTAGCCTGTTTGATATCATGCTTCTAATGAGTTGGACGTCTCATTTTTGTGGTCGAAAAGACCTCGTGTCATGCAAATATACCAGAAAATGTATTTTATTCCATTATGGTGTCTACGTGTTGGTTTTGAGTTGTATCTCGCTAATATGTGTATCGAGAATGCAATATCAGGTTTTGTGTTAGTAGTTAGTACATTATGCATGTACAAGATGTTAACCTATGGTGAAAATGAATGGCATGCTCAGAGGAATCTAGTAGAAGAGTTATGAGCATCTGGGGAAGAATGTCAAATAGTTTCTGGAAGTGAACACTTTGATAAGATTTACAACTCGCTAAATTCTTTCGGACAAACATAGTGCAACATATAGGATCATGACTTCCGCTTAGAACGAAATCGCTACCATGTTATCAACATGTTATTGTAATCAGATTCGTAAATAATAACCATTGTGTGGAAGCAACATTATCAGTACGTAGGATACCCAATGCCTACTATTACACCAGAGTGTAACTGTTTCATGTATGATGATGTGCCACTCCATATTAAAATAATTGCTATCACGTAACTTTTTATTTTTATAAATGATTATTACTTTTTGTATAAATGTTTTGAGCAATTGTAATGCTTAACATTTTTTTTTCTTATAGATAAAAAATTAAAAGAAAAAACTTAAAAAGTATAAAACGGCTCCTCCTCCTTGAAAGCCAATTGTATAAAAGAAAACCGGGACCAAACGCAAGCCGCGAAAGCCCAAAGATTACAATGAAAAGGAAACAAAACAAAGCAAAGCAACCAAAGTGATTACAATGAGAAATGAACAAAATTAAACTTGCATTAATCCCTCCAATCGATATTTGATCTTCGTCTCTGATTCTTGACCCAAAGATACGAAGTAGTTTTAATATCATCCACCTATTTGTTAACCGAGATGGGCCTATTCTTGAATATATCTTAGTTAAGAATTAACTGAAAACTTGTTCTATCAAATAAAATCTTAATTAGTGAACATGTTTCCTTTGTCATTATTATTATACGATCATTATTAAAATGAGGTGTGGGTTGTGGTGGAAATAATATAAATATATATATTTCTTTCTCTAGAAAACAATAAAATTTTAAAATGTAAAAAATATACACGCTTTGCATAAAGTCTATAAAGACACTAGAAAAATATAAGTTCTATACATCTCCTATATAAAGTGGAAAACACTTGAAAAATATACATCTTAGTTGCGGTGTGGGCTGTGTGAAAATAAAAATATATCTTTTTTCTAGAAAACAATAAAATTTAAAAATATAAGAAAATATGCATACTTTACAATTTACAGAGTCCTATATAAAGTGGAAAACACTAGAAATATATATAAGTGATCTACACAGTAAAGTAGAAAACTATGTATAGTAAGAGCACGCTAAACAACAGAAACTTTAAATTTAGGCTTAAAATAATTTTAAGATATATAAAGTGATTGAAATGTAATGTTTATTAAACTATCTAGAAATTAAAAGAATATATATGAACAAATTTCTTTACGCATATGATGATGTAGTTGGGTAACCAAAAAAAAAAAAAAGCCAAAGCTTCGAACCCTAACAAACACGATGCGTGGATGTCTTCGAGGCTTGAATGCTTCAGAAAGTCAAACAGCATCTCCTAGATTTGACTGCTACAGTGCGCCATGAAAAGAGTGTGCCGAACTCATAAATCAAGGCGTTATTGTAGCACGTGATGGAAAAGAGGATGGTCTATTGTTCATCGGATAAAGCCCCTCGCTTCCCCAAAAGGGTAAGGTCTTCATGTGTGACCTGCGTCCCAAAAAGAAGAAAGGCGCATTGTTGCTTCAAGCCTTTTTTGCACTTGGCGAGCTGTCCAAGTCAAGCATCTCTCGCAATATAAAAAGGTGCCTAAAGCACATCAGGTGTCATCATCGTCTTCCATGCTCATCAATACTCATCCTCTCTTATCTCATTACCTTCACACATCAGAACAACTAACTTATTCTCACGTCGGAGATGGATCGCAGAAGGGTCCCTCATGCGGTGAGCTAACGGTTGTGTGTTTGTTTTGCATAACTCTTTACTCTTGTAGATATCGGTATCTTCCTTGTCCCGTTATTTGTTGTAGTAACTATATAGAAACTACAGATGTGTAAGTCATGCATATATTATATTACCTATACATGTGTAGGTAAAAAATTAAAAAGTTATAAAAACACAAGAAAACATTAGTTTTGTGGGGTTTTTTTTATGTACATAACACACATTTGAATATAAAATGCTAAAAATTGAATATGAACATATTTTTGTTTTTGCAATAGGTTAATGTTTTGAAAGAGAAAGAAAAAGGCCATAATAAAAACAAATTTGATTTAGTTTGATAGGGTTTAGAGGTATGTTTAATATTTAAGGTGTTAAGAGGTGAATTTAAGATTACATTCCATAAATAAAAAGAAAGTACATTCAATATTTCCGTCCTTGGTTGCACTACGATTGGTGTCTTCGTTTTAAATCACACACCTACCAATTGCTGACTCACAATAAAAGCATTAATTGTGTAAGTTTCGTATAACTGTATCCGGCACTTATATACATGTTACTACAAACAATTTGCTCCTGCCTTTTACAAACGGGGGGCTTTAAATATACCAAAAGTTTTTATTTGGTATACCAAGTCAACCCTATTAATCTACTACTAATCATTCAATCAACTACTAATCATATCAATCATCATTTTTATTCTATTTTATTTAAATATAACTACTAATCATTACATAATAATTATTTAAACTACTAATATCTATTTTTTAATTAGGTTTTTTTAAAGGCTATTGTAATTAGTTTTTTGCAATACTAGTATGAATAATAGTATATTAAATATTTTATTATACAATTATGAATATTACTAGTCTTCTAAAAAGTACTCAAATATATAAATACGAAAATACAAGTTCATTATGAATGTAAAAACACTAAAATAATTAATCACTTAAATCCACAAACCCACTTTCAGGACGATAAAGTTGGCTGTACAGTTCTAGACGCGACTTATACATTGTTTCCCACCTAACTGCAGACCGGCTAATATTGTTAAGATTCCAATAAGGCGTGATAACAGGCATTGGGGATTCTCCTTGTAACTCTACCATGACATAATGGGTCTTACCAAATACTAAAGCAATTGTAAGAGCTCTGTGATGTTGACTTTCTTCTGGACCACTCCAAAATGGGAAAATAGTGGTACTGCCTGACATGCTTAAAGAATGGATGATAACACCAAATCTATTGGCAATCAGAACACCTGCCTCAGGCATTTTCATCCAGTGTTCTTCTGGACAAGGTGACCCAAAAAAACACAAGTCATGATACAATGAATTTACATCCCTGACAAACATATCTTTATAAATATTTTAGAAAGTTGTCCCAATCACGTGCTGACCTGATAGATTGCCTACAGTTCTTGAATATGTTGCGACTAATGTGCCATCTACAAAGTAATTGAGTAGCATTCGGGAAAACTTCTTTGCATGCATTCACTAACGTGCCTTCCATATGCTGTACAGGCGGATGGTTATGTTCATCACATATCATCGTTAACGTCCAGGAATTATATTCTATTGAATATTTCCCTTCTAATTCGAATGGGCAGTCAGTTTTTTTTGTGCCAGAAACTTTACTTGAATCATTAACTTTATATTTTCCGCCACGATCACACATGATTACAACTTTATACACGAACCCATTAGGATATTTGTTCGATCTTTTAGTGACGACGACAACACCAAGAGAGCGTGCCAAGTTTTGTACCCAATTCATCAATTCTTCATGGGACCCGAACACCTAAAAATTAATAAAAAGTTAATAAAAAGAATAGATAATACACTTAATAATAAAAAGTTAATAAAAAATGTGTATATATAAGTTAATAAAAAAGAATAAATGATACACCTAATAATAAATGTGTATCATTAAAAACATGTATATATATTAAAAACCTAATTTGTTAAACTAGAAATAGTCAAAGGGTTATAATGGTAAATATTAATATTAAAAACCTAATTTGTTAAACTAGAAATAGTCAAAGGGTTATAATGGTAAATAGGGTTATAAACTTCTAACAAACCTACGGCCACCATCTCCACTGAAAAAAACCTAAAACTAATTTCTCTCAAAACTCACCCGCCGTCGCCTAACCTACGGCCACCATCTCCGGCCACCATCGCCTAACCTACGGCCACCATCTCCGGCCACCATCGCCTAACCTACGGCCACCATCTCCGCACCGCAGGATACTCGCCGTCTCCACCGTCGCCTAACCCCTTTGCCGCCGTCTCCACCGTCGCCACCATCTCCGCCTAACCCCTTTGCCGCCGTCTCCACCGTCGCCGTCTCCACCATCGCCGTCTCCACCATCGCCACCATCTCCGTCGCCACCGTCTCCGTTCTTCGCTACAACCGCCGGCGATATCGAAACCCTAACCACAGTCTACCACCACGATTTTGAAAGAAAACCTAACCCAACACTGATTATACCTGATGAGTGAAAAATTGTGGTGTAGTCATGATAAATTCGTTATCTGCCATGGTAAGAAATCGGAATATTAGTTTAGTTTAATCCTAAGAATTTTGTTATTGTTATTGTTAAATAATATTGAATCTGTTCATAAATTTTCAACTGTATTTTTTGTTTTGTAATGGTATAAATTTTCAACTGTATTTTGGGTTATGTAAAGATTTAAATTTTCATTGTTTTCTAGGTTAAGTCACCTGCATGGCATCTATAATATTATTATTTGATATCAATCATATAATAATATTAATATTAATTTGTTTAAGAATTAGATATTAGTCACCTGCATGGCATCTATAATAAATGCTCTCTATATTTTGGGTTATGTAAAGACCTATAATAAATGCTGACAACTTTTGGTTTAATGCTGACAACTTTTGGTCTTTGACTTTGGTATATTTTTTGGTATATTTAACATAACCCTTACAAACAAGGTAGGGGTGTACGTGCAAGTTTACTGTTTAAAATAAGGGTGGTGAGGTGTTCTACTCGCCCCCACACAAGTTCATCAAGTATCCTAACACACTGGCCTGCCTAAAGCGAGTAGTGAATGCGAGCTGGGCTTGCAGGTTGTGAAACTCGGGTCCAAGCGATGAAATTTGAACGTTGGTAGCAGTCATTTGACCGTTATGCATTAATTAACGAAAAAATTCACTTTTTCAATCTATATATTTAATCAATTTCTATTTATTTGATACACAACCTAATTAAACAACACTACTAATCCTTTAATTAAACCTCATATGTTTCTATTGAAATGGCTCAATTTGATTTAAGTAAAGCTGGGTTGCCTTCCGGCTTATCCGATTCTAGTAATATTTTGCTACATTCATAAACTAAAAAAAAACAGCACATTCAATGTACCATTTTGGTATTAATGTGAAACTCAGCTACCAACTAATTTTATTTACATGGAAGTAAAATCTTGATGAAAATGCACTATTTCATGTTCTATTAAAATCATGGAATTATAATGTAAACAATATCAATGTATGGGTTTATGATGTCGGAGACGTGTGTAGTTGGACCAGGACCAATCCACATAGAGAAATAAGTGGGAGGCACATAAATAATTTTTATAATCTATTTTCATATATATGGGAAAAGTTAAAATACAAAGTAAGACAAAAATGAGAAGTGTGAGAAAGATTTAAGGCCATACGAAAAAATCTCTTAAAAAAATAAAAATAATCATAACTCAAAATATAAATAAAAAACAAAAAAATTTAGTAAACCAAAATGTTTCCCCCGTCATTCCTGTTCCAAAAAAAAAACGACGAAAAGACACAATGCTAAGAAAAAAAGACGTGGTGCCGAAAATGAACAAACAACACAATTATAAATAAAAAAGACACAATATGTCACAAAATATAACACAATACGACATAATGTCAAGAAAAAAAGACACAATCAATGACAAAAATAAAAAAACACAATAATAAATAAAAAGACACAATGATCTTTTTTCCTTAACATTGTGTTTTTTTCATTTTTTTTATTAGCGAGGAAGACGGTATAAACATTTTTGTGTTTTTAAATTTTCTGTTTTTATTAAATTTTGAGTTATGTGTTTTTATTATTTTTTTGAGTGGGTTTTTTTTTCTTTTTGCTAAAAGTCCCCGTTCTTCTCATTTTTATCACTTATTGTAGAATAACATGACCATATAACAGGAAATATATACATGTATTATTATTTCTATCAACTTCCCATGATGTCTTCTCGATTTGAGTCCACTTGCATCGTTCAACACTAGCTGCTACCTCACACATCTGTTGCACCAACACCACAAAATGGTTAGCACAAAATGTATGCAACCGAGTTATCGAACCCTTAATGGTCCATTGGTCCACACAAGATGTCTTCACACGGACATGCTAACAATAGCAGTGTTAGGTTGAAGGTTTCATATGAAAACTTAAAATAAAATCTTTTGTACGAATTAAATTTCAATTGCTTGAGTGGGGTAACGGAATTAACTTTCTACTTGTCCGAAACATTCTCTTATATCTTAGCTGTGGCCAAGGTCCTATTTGTTGATAAAATTTTGCAATCTCCTTTAGTGAAGTGAACATTAAAGTCCTTGATTGTCTAAAATTTTGCATTTCAGTTGCTTAAGAAGATATATCATTGGATATTGTTTTTATGCCAACGGCATAACCTCCTTTAGCATTGTCACCAAAAGAAACATGACCACCCCTATAAGGCTTGAGAGCTTAAAAAATTCGCTCGTGGATTTTTATTTTACTTTTAAAGGCAACATTGTATAAAGAATCGTCCTAGCAAGATGCTAGGACTTGCTAGGACTTTAAAAAACAATATTACATATACAGTAAAGGATTTTTAATCCATTTGGCCATAGATATATTGCATTGCTTATTCCTACTACTATACCAACAAAAATAAAAATGCAAAATATTCTCTAAGTAGTGTTTGTTTGTTGGGACATTCTTCTCAAACACCAAATAATTTCTAGATCTCCATCACCAAATAACATAATAACCAACATGGTGTTATTTTTTGTAAGTTATTGAACTTTCAACAATTCCCTCCACTTAAT
Source organism: Bidens hawaiensis (assembly GCF_021521415.1). Lineage (NCBI taxonomy): Eukaryota > Viridiplantae > Streptophyta > Magnoliopsida > Asterales > Asteraceae > Bidens > Bidens hawaiensis. Next base: position 1,954,212 of record NW_027491253.1, read on the forward strand.
CATCTCAGTCGGTATAGTAGACGAACCAGAAACTCAACAAAAGACCAATCCATGACGCATCGAAATTCCAAATCCTAATAGCAACTAAGCACATACTAAGGCCCTGTTCTTGAGTTTTTTTAAAGGAGGGAAAGGAAAGGAAAACTAAGGATAGTTAAAAAATGGGTGTTCTTGAGTTTTTTTTAGGATGGAAAGGAAAGGAGTAGGAGGAGTTAGGAGGGATTAAATTGATGTTTTTTCCCAATAACTTATCCTCTCACAAATGGGCGGATAACTAAGGATAAAAAACCAAATTACAATATTACCAACTAATCTTTTCATCTTCTTCATTACTTCAACCCATTTTCTGCTTCTTTCTCTAACACCTTTGATTCTATCAAAATCGCTGCTATCAAAATCAAAGGCTCCAGGTTTGTATTCATCTTATTCTTCATTATTGCTATATTTCTATCGTAAACAAAGAATTTCATATGTTTGACCCTTTGCAACATTCGGACTTCGATATTCAATAAGTGAACTGCATCAGAGGTTGTAAATATATATCTCCTTTGACTTTCTATGATCCTTTAGTTGAATAGCATCATTAGGTTATTTTTATATGTTATAAAGATAAACCAAATAGAGGTGTGTGTACATCGAAACATGTGATTGCATCTCAAATAGTCTTTGACTTTTCAACACATTATCACAAACAAACCAAACAGAGATACATGCTATCATTTTGTATGTGATGGGTTAAGCTTGTTATAAGTATTATATGTAGTTAATAATGGTTTTTTTATGTACTTGTATTATAATGGTTTACATAGAAATATGCTATACTGAAACAGGTTTTGATCTTGTTTTTATAATGGACGATAACCTATCTCTTGCGGTGAGACGACACCATTTAGCTGTCGTTCATTTGGTTTGTCTAGTGGTAGCTCTTATAGCACATCGTACACATCGAGTGGAAATCGTGTTAGGGGAGAAGAGATGTTACATCGACGACGAGTACGTGAAGAGATGTTGTATGAACTTGCAACAAGTGGAAAATGCCGACAAATAATTCGTATGAGTGAGAATGCATTTATGATATTATGTCAAAAGTTAGAAAGTGATGGTGGTCTCCGATCAACTCAACGTATGACTATTGAAGAACAAGTTGCAAGATTTTTGCATATAATTGGAAATGATTTTAGAAATCGTTTCGTCTCTTGGTTTTATTATCGATCTGGTCAGCAACAAGCGTGCATTTTCATAGAGTCTTAAATGCAATTATATCATTAGAAGACCAGTATCTTATTCAACCTACCAGTGATACTGTGCAAAAACAAATTCAAGAGAAAAGAAGATTTTATCCATTTTTTAAGGATTGTATAGGAGCAATTGATGGAACACATATTCGTGTGAAAGTACCTAGTAAAGATGCTCCGAGATATCAAGGTCGGAAAGGATATCCAACTATCAATGTATTAGCTGCTTGCACATTCGATTTGAACTTCACATATGTTTTAAGTGGCTGGGAAGGCACAACGTCTAATTCAAGAGTCTTAAAAGATGCACTTACTAGGGAAGATAAATTAAATACTCCAGATGGTAAATTTTATTTAGTGGATGGCGGTCTACCACTCAAAAGTACACTCATAGCACCTTATAGAGGTGTTAGGTATCATTTGAAGGAATACTCAAAACGTGCACCTCAGAATCCAAGAGAATTGTTTAACCTTCAACATGCATCACTAAGAAACTCTATTGAAAGGGCGTTTGGCGTTTTAAAGAGAAGATTTCCAATAATTAGAAGTACAACCGAGCCGTTCTACTCATGTGAAACACAATCACAAATATTTTTGGCTTGTTGCATTCTTCACAATTATCTACTTGAAGTTGATCGTGATCGAGAACTTGAAGATGAAGTTGCACAAGAGCTGTTAAATGCCACACAAGATGTAGAGGATCATGCTCCAAACGCCATGGATGATAGAGGGGAACAAATAAGAGAGTCTATAGCAAATGAAATGTGGAGTCAATATTTGTCGCATCCAAACAATGAAATTAACATGTCTAATTAATTATAAGCTATTTTGGAGTTTTTGGAACTTGAAATTTGTTAATCATAGATATTGTTGGGCCTTTAGAAACTCACTGTATTCAGTTTCTTTATGAAAATGTTAGTGATAATTCAGTTTCTTTATGAGATTTTTATATTTGGCTATTATTAGTATAGAACAAAATTGTTGCAGGGATTACACTAATGACATAAATGGTAATGGGTATTATTAGCATATGGATTTGCTAGTTGTATACTTTAGCATATATTTGTTTCTTATAATGAGTGTTTATGTTAGACATTTTACTAATAATACATATTTGTGAATAAAACTCTCATATGTTTATGCAGAAATTAGCCATGAGCAAAAAAGATGGAACGTCCACCAAATTTCATTGGACCGCTCCAATGGGCATCACATTTTTGCCGGCAATGATTACGGAGAAAGACAACGGTAATAGAATTGATGGCACGTTTACTCCCCAAGCTTACACCAACATGGTGGAGGAACTAAGCAAAGCTTTTGGAATGGACCTCACAAAAGACCATCTAAAGAATAGACTAAAAACACTCAAAGATCATTTTTCTAAGTTCTATGATGTTTTTAAAGGGAATTCAATGAGCGGTTTTTCATGGGATCTGAGCACCAAATTACTTGATGCAGAGGAAGAAGTCTGGGAAAAATTGATCAAGGTAGACCTTGCATATAGTTGGACATTAAATTTTTTTTTAATTATCCTTTATCTGTAATTTTTATGATTTTGTAAACAGGAGATTCCTGGAGCTGCAAAATGGAGGGATAAACCAATTCTTCATTACCACGAGATGCTAGAGTTGTTTGCCAAAGATAGAGCTACAGGTGCTAGAGCAGAAACTGCAAAAGAGAGAAACAAGAGACTGAAAGAAAATGATCATACACCGGAAACAATTGATGAGATTGATCAAATGATGGAAACCAACGATATTACCTTGGAGAATATCACTAGTGCAGACGATATTCATGTTGTATCAGAGACACCCGATTCGCAAGCCAAGTATCCAAGTTTTTCGAAGAGTAAGAAAAGAAAGCTTGAGAAGGATGATGAATTTACAACAACACTTATGAGTTCAATTAACAATGTTGCTGATGCTATTGGTAAAAGCACAAAGGTATTCAATCACATTTTAATATTACTTTTTTTTTCCTAAAATTTATATATTTATCTTCACATGATTTCGCTGCTTAATACATGTTGTTTGTTACTATTTTAGGATTTATGCAAGGTAATGGAAGGTTCTCGTGCACGTGTTTACTCAGAGGAGGAAATCTACAAAGAGTTGGAGATTATGGGCATAGTGTCAGAGGAGGAAATCTTCGATACGTATCTTTTTTTGGTTGAGCGCCCGGAAAAAGCACGGGCTCTTTTTGGTTGTCCTCTTAACAAGCGGGTGAATATGTTACGTAGAATGATGGGAGCATGAGAATGAGATTTGAAACTTGTTTTGAAACTTTTGATTAAACATGTTTTTTTTTGGAAACCGAATTGAACTTTTTTGAAACGTTGCATTTCTTGTTAAAACTAATTGGTTATTTTTTGGAGACGTTATGCTTATTAAAAGTGTGTGTTTGTTTTTTTTTAATCCATTATGGATGAGGCGTAAAATTGTAAAAGTGTTATTTTCCTTTTCTTTCCATCCAACTTAAGAACATAGTTATCCTTTTCTTTCCTCTAATTTCCTTCCAACTCAAGAACACACATACTTAAAAAAAATTTACTTCCCTTCCCTTCCCTTTCTTATCCTTCCATCTCCTTCCCTTTTCTTTCCTTGGTTAAAAAACTCAAAAACAAGGCGTAAGAGATTTGTACCCGACAACTATGTCGATAGAAATATCCAATCGGTAGCATGCTCCATTAATACCATTATACCAATACACTTTGGTAGCTAGGAAGTTGCTTATTATAGTTTTGTAACATCAGTCCTTTGAAGTAATTATCAACAAGTTACGTCTTATAGCACTCTCAGTTAGTGTCAAGTAATGTGGCGTGTGTTACATTAGTCTTATATGTAAAGCTCAATGAAGTTTGTCTAAGTGTATTTCACAATTCTCATTGACATCCTACATGTTAGTGAGATGAAACTTTTGTTTGTTTGTGTGAGCGTATACACTAACCATGAAAGTCGGCTCTAAACTTCAGTGTTGATTGCTACAAAGATTCAAGCACTTTAGTCGAATTCGAAAAATCATATTGAAAGATAGAAGACAAGCCTTGGTGATGATATATATAGTCTCGGTCTACGTGTTAACAAAAAAAAAAAAAAAATACTAAGATTATAAAATCTGATAGATATCATCGATTAGGCGTTTTTGTTTTATTTAATTGAATAAAAAGTAAAAAAAAATATTATTTTTTACTTATAATTAACTAACTGTACTTATACCTATTTAGACGGTTAGAAAATTACACCTATTTAGATCATCCATAATGCATTACTAGGCGGGTGCCCGTGCGATGTGGCTGGTGTTTGAACGCATACCCTGTTAATCACGTAACACTTATGAGTGTTTAGGGTTATGGTTTGGTTTAAAACTGTGAAACATTTTAAACCGAATATCGGTGTGGTTTTACAGTTAATATTTTTACTTTTGGTCAGTTTCAAAATTTTCAAACCGTAGTCAATGGTTTGGTTCGCGGTTTATATCGAAAACCGGCCATATAAAACCAGACCAGACTGTAAATGTTAAATGCATTTTAATTTCTTTTATTATTTAGTATTAGATATGTTTTGTTATATATATATTAGATATCGTTAAAAATACAATTGAACAAAGTTTTTTTAAATACAAGTAAACTTGGATATAACAACTTTATATTAATCTAATTCCAGTATGATTTGTGGTAGTCTTGGTTCTTGTTATTATTTTGTGTCTTAGGTCTTCCAATTAAGTGGCTAAAGTTATCATTTTTCATCTTATGGTCCTCTAAGGTATCATATAATTGTTGATGCTTATTTAAGATTGATGGTACAGTTAAATTAATAATTATTTTAAACATTATTTATCATAGCTTAAATTGTGAAACCAAACCGGAACCATACCGTAAGTAACAATTTGGTTTCAGTTTTCAATGGTTGAGTTTTGGTTTAGGACGACAAAAAACGATACTAACGTTAGGCTCACAAGTTTGATTTAAAACCATCAGAATCGGCATTGAATGCCCCTATGTAACAAATTAATTTGTTTAAATTTTAAAAATTATAACAATTTCATATTCAAATTAATGATAATAAAATGTTCGTTTTTATGGTATAATTTTTCTACAAAAATATTAACGTATGAAAAAGTTAATGTCGTTTAGAAATCATGGGTGAGAAGTTAGTTTAAACTTGAAATTAAAAACATAATATGGTTAAATATGAGGGGTAAACTTGTAAGCTAGATAAATTATGGTTATGTTTAAAAGAGAAATTTACCCCTATTAACACATGTACTTTATGCATTAGAATTTGTAAAACTCTTAAGTGTTTTAATTTACCATTGTCTCATTATTATATATAGTATAGATATGAACATTGTAATGGTGGAGAAAACATCTACACCATCCTAAAGTTTTATGAGGCGCTTATAAGAGGCATGTGCGTTTCTACAATAAAGTCCTATGTGTCTTACGTTGGTAATGACTGAAAGGGGCATAATACTATAATAGGGCATTAACCATCGCACATATTTTTGGATATAAAGAGTGATGATGTGAAGGAAAATGTTTCTTACGAAACATTAACCATTACGTGTGGCTTTATTAAGTTTTTATAAGCAACTCTTTTAACACATGTTTAAGTAACTCTTTTGAATGTAAGTTTCCCTTAAAATTGTAAGAGCATTTTCAATTCGTTCCCTAAAATTATGTGAGGGGATTTGTAAATTATATAGTATGGTTATGAGTGGTTGTGAGTAGAGGAGAGAGAAAATTTATATGAGAAAGTTAAATTTAGGGTTTCACTGTACATACTGTATAATTTTTTAATATTTTTATAAGTAGTTGTGAGTGAAAAGGAGAGAAAATATGATGATAAAGGTATAAAAATTATTATTTAATTAAACAGGAGAGAGAAAATACAATGTTTTTTAGTGTAATCTTACCACTTTAATAAAAGAAAATGTTAAAGCTTAGGTGTGAAGCCCACATTTATCCTAATTCCTAATCCCTCTTCTCATTCATTCTAGCTATTCATGAGTCATGGGTCAAAACCATTTTGTCAAATAGGTTATAACATAGTGTGGATTTTATTCATAATTGAATTAAGTGTCATTTTCATCCTTGAGGTTTGACCAACTACACAACTTTAGTACATTTTTTAAATTTGTTGCAAATCAACACCTAGCGTTTCCAAAAACATGTTATTTTAGTACTTTCGTTAACCCCGTTTGTTTTTTCCATTAAGTCTGTATTAAATTATTCATAAGTACTTGTAAATCAACAACTGAAATAACGGATCTTATTTATCTTTATTATTTGACAAAACCCGTGCAATACACAGGTTCAAAAACTAGTTATATGATATATATGAATATAGGGGTAAGGAACGGGCTGAGAATGCTCTAACAATTTAATTTACAAAGAATTGTTGATTATAGTTATTTCTGTTTTAGGAGGCTAATATTAAAAGTTGCACTTTTGAATTTTGTCGATAGTTTGAAAAGGCCGCTAAAAAATAGTTTAAAATAAATATTATATTATTTAAAGAAAATTTTGCATTAAAGTGTTCGATCTACCTCCATGAGCATCCTTAATAAGACTCGCTAGGAGTTGTCTAATAATACTAACTTTTTTTTTTATTTATTAAGAAACAAAAACTTTGTTTTTAGTAGGATTGGGTTTGCTATCCAAAAAGGGGTTACGGCGCAGTTTGTTGCTCGCTTACCTGCCACTTCATTGTAAATCGTTTGGTTGGTACTATGAATTAACCCACAATAAAATATCCTTTGTTATTGTTTTTTTTAAATGTTAGCGAATCCTTCAAACAAGCTATTGGCTAAATTCACAACATCAGGATATTCTCACCTTCTAATTTGAGTAAAACCATCACCTAAGGCCAACGCATATAAACACTGTCCGAAGGCATAACAGTACGGTGAGGTAAAACTCGTTCGGTTTAAGGATCCAACTAGTGAACGACACCCACTTGCATAGTTTCTCATCATTACCTGGTGCAACCGAAACTAAATTAATGATGGCGACATGAATATACCGAACATGAGTCACGTGAAACACCAAGTCTCCTTCTTACGACTCCATCACCAGCTCATTGGCCAAGAGTGCGTTAAATAATTACCTTTAAATTATATAAAAAAAATTCTCTAAAATATCCTTAAATTTAAATGTGTTTTAAACACATTTAGTAAACGAACTCTTTTCATGTAATCTCGTTTGTATACTGGTTTGTATTCGAATTGATCTATTAAATAAATGAGTTATCTTGTTCAACCAGAATTTGATTATTTGCATTTTATATTCGTGTAGTATATATTAAGGGTGAGTATTATACTGTTCAAAATCGTTAAACTGACCCCTCTGAACCCGAATATATACAGTTTATCTAGTCCAGTTCTCGATACTAATAAACTAGATTATTCGTTACCGGGTCAGCCCAGTCCAAAACTATTAAATCTTCCGGTCCTTTTTTACTTGGTCGTCAGTGGCATTAGAGAACAAATCACAATCGCAAATCAAGTCCAAACTTACCAAACTCAACCCGCTTTTACAGTTTATCATATCTGCCTCTCGGTTTTCATATTTGCTCTTTTATAGTTCTAGTATTAGCCCGATAATCATCCACAATATTTATGATCGTGTCATGTATTGTTGCGCCTATCAAATACTTTATATTATTCATACTGTTTATATATATTTCTTATACAATAAAAAGAAAAGCTAAATTTGTAATTGCCTTTAATCACCTTTCAAAAGTCTATATAAACACCCCAACCCTACACCCCACAACCCACACCTCACTAACACATTCTAAAACAACACACACGCATACTAGTAACAATGGCATTTGTGAAGATCTCCTTGGCGGTTGTCATGTGCTTCATGGTGGCAACTGCACCATACACGGTGGACGGAGCGGTGACATGCCAGACGGTTGTGACTAGCCTAACACCGTGTGCCACCTACCTCACTAGAGGCGGTCCAGTGCCACCGGCATGCTGCAGTGGGATAAACTCACTCTACAAGGCTGCATCAACCGCCACCGACCGTCAGACCGCTTGCAAGTGCATGGAACAAGCTGCCGGAATGGTTCCCGGAATCAGCCTTGACGCCGCCAGTAGCCTCCCTGGGAAATGTGGTGTCAACATCCCTTACAAGATCAGCCCTACCACCGACTGCTCCAAGTACTAAATATTCACATAACTCTGACATATGCGTGTGTCTTTTAGAAATCGTATATATACATAATTGTGTGTCAAAAGAAAAAAAATTCTTACAAAAAAAAATATCAAGAGGCTGTTTTTGCTACGTGCTATTTTAGTAAAATAGCCTCTCTATCCTTATAGGGTAGAGGTAAGGCTGTCTACATCTTACACTCCTCAGACCCTACCATAGCTTTGCTATTGGTGGGATATACTGAGTACGATGATGATGATGATGATGATGATGCTATTTTAGTAAAAGTTTTCAAACTATAGGAAGAACAAGAAAGAATATATTAATATTTCATATAATCTATAAAACTTATTATGTATGGCATTACATCTATTTTTTTATCCTTTTACTTGCTGATCTGACTTATGAACAATACTATTGATTTAAAACATGTTACAGGGTGCATTAATGAGGATACGAACGTGGACATGACTAAGGCAGGATGTAGAAGCAGTAGTATATCATAATAATAATAATAATAATAATAATAATAATAAATATGGCGATTTATCGTTGAAGAAACGTGGATCGGCTCACTGGTAGACGATCAACTTTCCTCGGGTATGATTATGCTATTTCACTGATGGTTCTCCGGAGTATGAATTCTTCCACCTACAAAATGAACAGCACCGTAAACTTACCCCTCAGAAAGGGACAGAGGGGTCCTCTTTGGGGTAACCCTCCGGTGTGAGAATAAGAGATTGTAGGAGAAGATAATAAACAATCTGAGAGTGAGTAGGGAATTGGAATGTATTTTCTTGCTTACTGTTTTTTCTCTCCTTGTGGAGGTGGTGTGGTATTTATAGTGCTAGGGTTTCCAATGATTGGCTCAGATCCCATTAGGGCCTTTTTGGCCTCCTCCTGTTGCTTTGCGCCACGTGTCCTTAGGACACCTGGTGCTTTTTCATTGATTATTCTCTGACCCAGGTATTTCACCTGACCCATGTGCAATCACGTGGTAGCACATGGGTTTTGCTGAGTTGTCCACCTTTCATTGGTAGCTGTCAACATCAGAATATTCTTATTCCTTAAAGGATACCTTCTGGAAGGTTTGCTGACGAGCACAATCAAGGTTGTCCTTATCCTGATTTGGATAAGGACGAGGTTGATTATGTGCACGTGTGATATGCGCCTATCCTGAGGATGCGCGAAGTCTTCTCTTTATTCTCACGCGCAGATGTTTTGTGACATCTGACCCGATCCGACCCGACCCAGGTACCTGTTTCTCCGATCCGATCTCTTTCTTTTATGATTTAATATTTATTTATACTTATACTTTATTTTTAATAATAATAATATTTTCCTTCCCGCCTCTCTCTCTCTCTCTTTCTTTCCGCCGTCCCGTCCCTCTTCTTCTCTCCCTCTTCTTTTCCCTCTTGTTGCCGTCCCGCCTCTTTCTCTCTCTTGTCGTCGTTCCGCCCTTTCGCCTTAAACCCCCCATTTCTCTTAACTCTTTGCTTGTCCTTTGATTCTTCCCGCCTAAGGTTGTCTGCGCAGCTCCACGCGCCAGACCCCTTACAAGGAAGCCTGCGCGAAGACCAGTTGTTCCTGCGATACGCGAGGCGAACTGTTCTCGCAGCGCGCTAAGAATTGTAGTTCTTCTCGCAGCGCGCTAAGAACGGTAGTTCTTCCCGCGACGCGCTAAGAATTGTAGTTCTTCTCGCGACGCGCTAAGAATTGTAGTTCTTCTCGCAGCGCGCTAAGAACGGAAGTTCTTCCCGCGACGCGCTAAGAATTGTAGTTCTTCTCGCAGCGCGCTAAGAATGGTGGTTCTTCCCGCGACGCGCTAAGGATTCTAGTTCTTCCCGCGGCGCGCTGTGGACTGTTCTCTGTCTGCCTTCGCCCTCGCGCGTGCGCTCGATGCTTTCTCGCGCTATGTTTTGAGTCTTTTCTTCTGTTTAATCTAGCCGTTTGCTTTTGTGTTGTCTTATCTTCTGTGCTGTTGACCTGACCTATCTTATGTCTGAAAAGTTACTTTCGGCGCAGCATGCGCACCAACCCCATTGGTTGACAGAAAAAGTGACTGACATTATCTTTTGAGATATGCTTTTCCATGCTTGACCAGTACCTTTATCTGACCCTCCCATGCCTGTTTACTGTTCCCTGTCAGCTTTTCCTTTGCCCCCTGCAGCTGCCATATCTTTTGATATCTTTTGCTTTTGGAATCTTTTGCTTTTTAGGAGATCTTTTCCCCTTTTTATGGGATTATGTTTTCTAGGGTTTCCCTATAAATAGTATTGTTTTCTTAATAGTTTATCACTACACACACAAAACACTTAATCTCTCCTGCTCTTTTCTCCTTGCCCTCTGCCGATTGTTCCTCTGCTGTCTCCTCTCTCTGCCTTCGTCCTCCTTCCTGTTCTGCCTTGCTTTTCCGGTAATATATATTATATATAATAATTTACTTATTAATTATGCTAACTTATAATCAAGACTTAAAACCAATCATTAAAACAATAATCTTTAATTATAGGTTAACTTGTGCTTGTTTAAAGTTGGTTCTTGCTTTATCTTACACCGCATCGTTTATCAAGTGAGTAATCTCGTACCTAATCCCTTTTTATTTTTAATGTTTTGGGATGTTCATGTGTTCATACAAACTTAGAGTCTTAAACTTATTTATGAACTTTAGTCGCGCAGTATTCCATGTGTTGAGGACGTTTACTTGGCTGTTTATTTGTATGTGTATCATTAACCGCTTTGTTCGGCCTATTCCGAAGTTTTCATGGATCCATTAGATGAACACGGGAGACCTATCGTTTACGGTTTTCTTTGTTTACACTTGCACAGATGTTTTCTTGTTTTTGTGCTCATTTGGGAGCACGAATTGAACTATGAACTATGATCTATTTAGGCTTGATCACAATCTGATTACACCCTTGTTAAACACCAGACATACACGTGTTGCGCGCAGATTTATTGTTATCTATGTATTGTATTAAACTTGATGCCTCACCAACACGCAAGTGTTTGACGTTTTATTTTAACACATGTTCAGGTTTGCTGTAGCTACATTTGGAGCTTGTGGACACGTAGGACGTTTTTACTTTTGGACCTAGATTAAAATGTAACAAGACAAGTTATTATTGTTCGAATATTTTGTCTTATAATATATTGATTTATGTTGATTTATGTTATCTTGTGTTTACGTTGCGCGTGCGCGAATGAATATATTTATTAAATATTGACACTCAATAGTGTCACGAGTAATGAAACAATATGTGGCGCCCCGATGTATAATCCGCCTTTGGTCGGGGTGTTACATGTTTCATGCGCAGATGTGATATGCGCAAGCATATGTAATATGCGCCACGCGCAGATGTGATATGCGTGAGCATGCGATATGCGCCACGCGCAGATGTGATATGCGTGAGCATATATGGTGCGCGAGCATGTGATACGCGTGAGCATATGTGATGCATGAGCATATGTGATATGCGCCATGCGCATAGGTTTTGGCTTTGTGCCTTCATAATATCTTGATTTCAAGCCTCTTGTCTATATCTTGTGGGTTGACCCGCCTCGCTCGATGTTGAGGCGGGTACATACCTCTTCAAGCCCCCCCAGTCTAATGTGTGTATTGTCTCGCGCGAGCGAGGTAAGATAGATATTAGACTTAATAGTTTGCTCTTTTAATAGGGTTTGTCTTTTCTTTTTATTTATCATCGTTGCGCGAAATTCTATCCTTTTGGTTGAAACGAATCGTCCATGTATGTGGTTGGTTGGTGCTGACATGCGTCAGAGATGAAGGCATGTGTCAGACTTTTCGTGTGCTCGAGGTGCTACAGTTGCCTTTCATGTCCCCTCACACAGTGTCAGGAACACGTGTCGCGCTCGTGTTGGCCTGCACCTGCGAGTGGGGGCGCGTGAACTCTGATCAGTGCCTGTTTCGTTCCCTTTCATGTCCCCTCACACAGTGTCAGGGACACGTGTCGCGCTCGCGTTGGTCTACACCTGCGAGTGGGGGCGCGTGGACTCTGATCAGTACCTGTTTCTCTCTCTCCTGGGCCTATAAAAGCAAGCCCTTTGAGTTATTATTCTTCATCTTCCTTGTTATTTCAGAGCTTTCCTTTCCTTCCATTTTTATTCCGATTAGGGCCTGTCTTCTGCTTCCAGATTTCCATTGTTGAAGTAACCTCTTGTAGGTTCCCTGGACGGATCACACGAGATATCCCGATATACACAGGTGCGGAATCCCTGTGTAGATCGTTACGGACGTAGAATATAAGCTTACGAACACACGAACACGATATGAACCAAACACACGTTATATTGATAACTCAAACCGTGTTACTTACAGACTCTCGATCACACGTCAATAGACTTACTGAATTACACGTAAATAACCAACTCGATCACTAATCTCTCAAACAACCAACCCGTAAACTGTAAACAGTAAACAATATAAATACACGACAACTTCGCCTCAGGCGAAGTTGTCCTTAACTTCGCTCGTTCAACAAGTTCGCCTAGGCGAACTTGTCAACAACTTCGCTTGGTTAACAAGTTCGCCTAAGCGAACTTGTCAACAACTTCGCTTCTAAACAAACAAATACATAAACAATATTACAGACTCGATTACAGACTTTAGACATATGAACTACTGACATCTATGCACCAACACCTCTGTCTGATTCTCAGTTGTATGTCTGATAGCCCAGACACCACAATCTCCCCCAGCAAACGCCGTGTAAAGTCATTGGTGATGTCTACTTTGAAGAAGACCGGCAAGGGGAAACGGGCTGCCGAGGCCTCATCGGAGGAGGTGGGGAAGGTCAAGGCAGTGAAGAGGTGGGATGAGATCCCCTGCAAATTGAGGCAGTCCGATTTTGACAGTCTCATCGCCTCTCAGGGTTTTCTCCCTGAGTATGGCTGCATGCTCCCGGCGGCCGGGCAAACGGCGGCGGATCCGCCCACCGGCTACATCTCCCTGTACTGCCACTTTTTCACCCACTGCAACCTTCGTCTCCCGATGACAAGGTTTGTGGGTGCGCTGCTTCGATTTTATGGGATTCACATATCCCAAGTCCATCCGTTTGGACTTGTGCGCATGACTCATTTTGAGTTCATGTGCAAATCTCAGCGCGAGGAGCCCACCCCTCGGCGCTTTCAATATTTTTATAAACCAAAAATCCAAGATTCTTGGTTCTCATTCATTCCTCGCAGTCAGAAGGTCAAGTGCTGCATTGTTTCTTTCAAGAGCCTTCATGACTGGTCTGAGAAATTTTTTTATATTAAGGCTGGTGTGATTCCCATCCGCATGACCCTGCGCGCGATCACTTCTGTGCCCGCGGATGTGAATGTTTTTAAGAACCCAACTGGCGCATGGGTTAATAAGTTGATTGCTGAACCATCCCCCGCCAAGAATATTTGCGAGGAGGCGCTGGTGGGGGTTGGCATGAGCAGGAGGTGGGCCGACAGCGCGACTGAGCCTGTTATCCAAGTTGACGGCTTGTGTAAGTTATTAACTCATTGCATTACTTCTGCGCGAATATAATTCGTTTTGCTGATATCATTTGTCTTGTTTTGTGCAGTAAGTAAGGAGTATGTCCACGCCGCCTATGATGAGCATATGGAGGTTGGCTCTGTCGCGCTAGGCGCTGGGGAAGTTGGCTTCCCCGATCGCTTCGATGACATGTTCATCCCTGTTGATCTGGGATTTTGCTTTGACAGCGACGCGCCTGGTAAGCCCTTGTACTTATGCTTATGCCTTTAGAATACCAAATTTGGTTAACATTTCTGTTGCACGTATTGTAGATGCGCTCGAGAACTACGAGCTGGAGCTCGCGGAAGAGGAGGTGGAGGAGGAAGCTGAGGTGCCCCAACTCAAACGTAAAGCTAAAGGGAAAACTGGCGCAGGGGCCGGTAAAAAACAGAAGAAAAATGATGCCCTTGTTGCTCAGGATCCTCCTACTCAAGCGAAAGGACTTGAGAAAACCCAGGAGTTTACCTCCAAGTTTTCCTTGTCTTCTTTGCCTCAAAATGTGGGCAGACCTCCTGTCCACACAAGGTATGGTGCCGCCACCTCCTCCCTTCGCGCTGCGAAAAAGGGAAGTGGCGCTGCGCCTGCTGTTTCCTCTTCAACATGTATACTTTGCTTATATTTTATGGTTTTATGAGCGCGATTCGGATAGAATTATTAATGAATCTTTGCTCACTCAAATGTTTGTAGAGCCGGCGACCTTGGTGGATCAACCTCAGGCACAACCAGGTACCGAGGCTGCGCCGGAGGTTGCTTCGAAGTCCCCCGTTTTACCCTCAAAAAAGGGGAGAATGGACTTCATGGCGATGTTTAACTCGAGAACGGCGGTGCGCCAAGGTATGTATTGCGCTTTTATTTTCTGACTTTTTTCTTTTAGATCACATCTTGAATCGTTTCTCTTTGTTGATTTTTTCATAGGAGTCATAGCTGGCGTACAAGCTGCTGGCGGCACTGCTGGCGCCGGCGCCAGCGCCGTTGGTTCTGCTCCTGCTCCTGCAAGCACTGAATCTCCCCTCATAGGGATTACTAAGGAGCAGGAGGCCGTTTTACGCGCTGATCTGGCGGCGTCGAGACCTCCCTCACCTCCTCCTGCGCGCAGCCCTCCTCGCGAGACTGGTTTTGATTCTTCCAGGTCGCAGGAGAAAAGGCCTGTTTCAGAGGAAGATGAGGAGGTTCAACTTGAAGACACCGACGGCGGCCGCGCAAGCCCTGTATCGCCACGAGATTTCGCGGCGCAGTCTTCTCGTGGGGCTGGCGCTGACTTTTCTGCTTGCTCCCCGCAGGTATAAGTTCGTTTTGCTCCGCTGCGCGGACTTCCATATTAGTGTTTAGATGACTTAGAACATTACTTTGTGTTTGTAGGAAGCCGATCACATTTATCGCCCGAGATGGAATATTACTGAGGATAGCTCATTTCAGTCCATGGGTGTGTGTGAAGACTTCTGGGCTCATTCTGTGCCTCCAGCTGAAAGGAGGTTTCAGGAGGACCGCGCTCGCGTGGACTTGCTCAATGACCATCTTTTCGCTGGGTCGGCTTTCTTTGCTGCCTCCCAAGAGCTTCGCTATGATTACGTAAAGGTACGTGATGCTCTTGCGGAAGCCAAGCAAGAGGCTAAAGTATCTGCTTGGAATCTTTCTGACGCTCGAGACAGAGCTGAGAAACTCCAAGCAGAGCTCAGCGAGAACCGAGCAAGTGCCAACGCTGCCTTCGTGAAGCGCGGGCATGAGCTACAGGCTGCGCGGGAGAAGCTGCAGGCGGCCGAGGCGGACGCGGCCAAGTACGCGCGGCGAGTGCGCGACTTGGAGCTGGACGCAGAGGCGCGTGACCAAGCTCTTGTGCAGTCTATCACTGATAAATCTTCATTAGAGAGTGAGGTTGCGCGCCTGAAGAAGGAGCTAGAGGCCGCGCGGGCAGAGAAGGATGAAGCCCTGGCGACGGCAGCGTCTAGCTAAGAAGCGCTCGATGCTGCGCGAGCGGAAAGGGAAGAGGCCTTGGCGGCAGCAGCGTCCGACAGAGAGGAGCTGAAACAGACCAAGGAAACTGTTGAGTTGTTAAACTCTCAGATTCCTGCTCTTGAGACGTCTGTTTCTTCCCTCGCGCAGGATCGCCAATGGCTAATCTCACAGGGTATGACTCGTTGCGCTTATGCGCTTATGCCTCGCGATTGGTGGGTCGAGCTGAAGGGTTTAAGGATGGCTGTGAATATAGCATGCTGAAGAAGAATCCATCCGACTACCCTTATCAGCTCGACGTTGTCTGCGCGGACATGGCCGAGATGGGAGAGAAGTATTTGAATACTCCCATTCCCATCCTTGAGCAGGTATTTTAACCTTAATGAGTTTACCTTGACTTATTTTCTTAGTCTTTTTGTACTCACACTTTTCCTTATGCTTTGCAGATAGCCTTGCTTGCTGATCAGCCCGATCTCGGCGCTCTAAAGAAATTACTTGACGAGTGTGAAGGGGCTGGTGGCGGCGATGATGGCGCGGGCAATGCTGCCTCTGCTAGCGGCTCTGGCGTGGCCAAAGGACCCGCTCCTGACACTATTGTGATAGAAGACGACTCCATTCAAGACGAACAGCTTGACTATGGCAAGTTTAGAGATGAGGAGCGGGCTGCGCCAGATGCTGAGGGTGGTAATGATGAGGGCGATGAAGAGGCTGACGTCGACATAGAGACTTGAGAAGCCCTTCATGTTTTTTTTTTTTTTTTTATTTGCAGTTTGTATCTCATCATTTTGTAAATTTGTAACCTTCTATGTTTTGGAATGAAATTTTGTTTTTCCCTTATTCGCATCTTGCGCATTCTCCATTCATCTCTTTATATTGCATGTTTGCTTGTTGAATATAAGATATGCTTGCACGTTGAAATAAGAACAAGGTTGTAAAGAAATTAATTTACTTAATCCTTGTCATATTTTAAGTGATTTTTGCAATATCCTGACTATGTTGACACGTGCCTTGGCGTTTCATTAATTCCTCTTTTGCGCGACGTTATCGCGCATTTATTATAGGGAATTATGAGTGTTTTAGCCTTTACGTGTCAGTATGTGTTACTCTGATATCCATTACAATTCCATGCGCGACCTCGACCTGAGACCTTAACAACTATGTTTTGGCATGTGCTTTGCCTTAGTTGTGCTTAGGTATTTTTATGGTCTAACTGCGCAGCATGTAGGATGGATCTTGTGAGTGATTTGAGCTAAGGCTCGTATTATTGGGCTAAGGCCCTGAGCTAAGGCTCATATTATTGGGCTAAGGCCCTGACGTTTAAGAGTTAAAACTCGTTAACGCGTTTGAGCTTGAAGCTCGCGCATGTATGTTTTACTTCGTTTTATTTTTGTTTTGATGTCAATACAATGTTGTCATATTGCTCAAAATTAATAAAGGGAAGTGTGAAACATGTATGCAAAAAGTAATAGAACACACATTAAGAGAAGATAGCGCGTATCATTATTCATAATGGCTTAAAAAGCCTTGATTACAAACTTGACAATTTTTACATGAAACATTTTCTAAGCTGTGCTGCGTTCCATGCGCGCGGGATCTTCTTTCCATTCAAATCTTTTAAAGCGTATGCGCCTTTTCCCAATTCTTCCGAGACTTGATAAGGTCCCTCCCAATTGGGGGACATCTTTCCCGGGGGTATCGCGCGGCTAGCTTCATTGTTTCGAAGGACAAAATCGTTCTTCTTGAAGTGGCATTCTTTCACGCGTTGATTGTAATACTTTTCTAGTTTTTTCTTGTATTTGGCTTCACTGATGATAGCCGCCTCTCTGCGCCCTTCAAGCAAGTTGAGATCCAACCTTCTTTCGCGCTCGTTATCAATCTTACTCATCATGAGCACTCTATGGGATGGGCATCCAATTTCTGCTGGAATCATAGCCTCCGTTCCATAGGTTAGGCTGAACGGGGATTCGCCATTGCTGGTTTTGCTTAATGTCCTGTGCGCCCACAGGACATTAGGTAGCTCCTCGACCCATGAATGGGATTCTCCCTCCAACCTTTTCTTCAGCCCATTTAGCAAGCTTTGGTTCGCGCGCTCCACTTGGCCATTCCCCTGAGGGTGGTATACTGAAGTGAAGATTTGGTTGATGCGCAATTCCTTGAGCCAGCTGGATATCTTCCTGTCAGTGAATTGTTTGCCATTGTCGCTCACAATTTCCATGGGCAGGCCAAAACGGCATATGATGTGGCCCCAGATAAATTGCTTCATCGCCTCGGCTGTGATTTTTGCTAGTGGCTTGCCTTCAACCCATTTTGTGAAATAGTCTACTGCCACTACCAAAAATTTTACTCGCCCTTGCGCTTGCGGTAGGGGACCCACAATATCGATTGCCCATTTGTGGAAAGGCCATGCGGAGGTCACCGGAATCAAGTTGTTCTTTGGCCGCATGGTGTTTGGCGCATAGCTCTGACACGCTTTGCATTTTTGGATCTCTTTTAACGCGTCCAAGTACATGCCTGGCCAATAGTAACCTGCGCTCATTGCCTTGGCAACCACCATGCGCGGGCCAGCATGTATTCCACAGATTCCTTCGTGTATCTCTCTGATCATATAGTTTGCTTCTTCAGCATCTAGGCATTTCATGAGCGGTCCAAGATAAGAGCGTCGATATAATGTACTATCAAGCAGTTCATAGTTCTGCGACTTGTGTCTTATCTTCCTCGCCTGTGCGCGATCGTCCGGTACCTTTCCCTCCTTCAAGAATTCCATTATTGGAGTTATCCATGATGAAGGGGTTGTATGAATTACAAGGACAGACTTCGCTCCCACCGACGGGTTGCTCATTACTTCTACCCTGACATCTTTGCCAAAGTGATCAAAGCTGGTTGATGCCATCTTGCTCAGCGCGTCGGCAGATTTGTTTTCACTGCGCGGAATATGTATGATTCTGAAGCAGTCAAATTGCTCGATGAGCTTTTTCGCCTGCTCTAGATACAGAGGCATGGTGTTCTCCTTGGCATCATAAAGGCCATTGACCTGTGCTGCTACCAAGTATGAATCAACATGGGCCTCTAGCTTTTTAACTCCGAATTTGTGCGCGATTCGCAGGCCAGCCAGCAGGGCTTCATACTCAGCTTCATTGTTGGTGCTCTTGAAATCCAACCTGATTGCATAAGTATACTCATGATTTTCTGGATCCACCAGTTTGAGGCCTGCGCCGGACCCTTCGTTGTTTGAAGCTCCATCAGTGAATAATCTCCAAACATTCTCTTCATCATTGGCTCGCGAAGGATCTACCTCGCGCTGAGCCTCTTCAATTTTTCCTTCAGGGATTTCTACGATGAAATCAGCTAAGACTTGTCCCTTTATTGCTGGACGGGGCTTATAGGCGATCGTGTGCTCTCCTAATTCCAGCGCCCATTTTGTCAGCCTTCCTGAGAGCGCGGGACGCCGCAAGACTTGCTGGATGTTGTAACCAGTCAGAACTTCAATAGGATGACCATTGAAATATCTATGAAGCTTGCGCGACGCGTGTGTTAGTGACAAAACTAACTTTTCCATGATGGAGTAGCGCGTCTCAGGATCTGTCAGCACCCGACTCACATAATATATCGGTGTTTGGATTCCCTTGCGATCCACCAACAACACTGCGCCGATGGCGCGTTCTCCTGCTGACAGGTACAATGTTAGAGTTTCGCCAGGAAGTGGAGCTGTGAGCGCGGGCAGATTTATCAGACATTCTTTTATCTCATTGAAAGCTTGCTCAGCCTCAGGCGTCCACTTGAATTGGCTTTTCTTTAGGCAATTTCTCAATGTGTTAACGAATGGGGTAGATTTGCTTGCATGGTTCGCTAGGAACCTGTTGATTGATACCAATCTACCATTCAACTTTTGAACTTCTTTCATGGTGGATGGCGAGGGCATGTCAAGGATGGCCTCCACCTTCTCTGGGTTCACCTTGAACCCATCCTTGGTGACCATTACACCTAGAAATTTCCCCTCTTGTACGCCGAAAGTGCATTTGCTCGGGTTGAGCTTCATGTTTACTTCCTTTAGGCGCGAAAGGGTTTCTTCGATGTCTTTGAGCATTTGTTTTTCCTCCCTGCTTTTAATCACCAAATCATCCACGTAGACTTCTAGGTTTCTTCCAATTTGCTCGTTGAAAACAACATCCATAAGTCTTTGGTAGGTGGCTCCTGCATTCTTCAAACCAAAGGGCATTTTTGTGTAACAAAAAACACCCTTGTCGGTTCTGAAGGCAGTCTTGTCCTCATCTTGTGGTGCCATTTGAATTTGGTGATAGCCCTTGTAGGCATCCAGGAAACATTTGAACTTGAATGGCGCCACCGAGTCCACCTTTGCGTCGATGTTTGGGAGGGGGTAACAATCTTTTGGACATGCTTTGTTGAGGTCCTTGAAGTCAATGCACATCCTCCATGACCCGTTGCTCTTCTTTACCATCACAGGATTGGCTACCCATGTCTGGTATCGTATCGGGCGGATGATGTTTGCGCGCAGTAGATCCTCAACTTGCTCATTCATGGCCTTCGCCTTCTCATCCCCCATGACTCTCTTCTTTTGAGCAATTGGCTCTACAGACTTGAACGTGTTGAGAGAATGTTGCGCTAGGTCTCGCGGAACTCCAGTCATATCAGAGTGTTGCCACGCGAAGACCGACATATATGTTGTGAGCAATCTTTTCATTCTCAACCTCGTGTCGTCTGATATCGTAGCTCCAATTGTGATTGTTTGCTCTGGGAATTTTGGGTTGAGAATCCATTCCTCTGGTGCGTTGTCTGCCATTAGAAGTTTCATTCTCCCTTCCCGCGGTGTACTTGTCACTGCGCACAAATGATCTCGGTATACGAACGTTACACCTGTTGGTGTTGGGAACCCCAACGCGCCGTGCGCTGGCGACGGTATGGCGTTGAATTGGGCAATCGTTCCTCTACCCAAGATCATATTGTGGCATGAAGTGGTGGGCAAGACCAAGAAGTTGACAATTTCGGCTCGCTTGTGTTTCTCATCCCCCATAATTAGTTCAAATTGTATTTGACCTAGGGGATGAATGATTTCGTTTGAAACACCAGAGATTGGTGCATTCACAATTTCGAGCCTTGCTTGGTCTGCTGGATCCAACTTCCTGAAACATTGCTCATACATGATGTCTGATTCACTGCCAGTGTCCACCAGGACTTTTGACACTTCATAATGAGCAATGTGTGTAGTGATGACTAGAGGACTGCTGATAGAAGGGCCTCTCCTGATTCTTGGGAAGATTACTTGTTGCTCGCGCCAATCTCCTTGGACTTGCGCGCTTCTCTTTCTCGATCGTTGCCCTTGCCTTCCTCCCTCGGCTACACAGATTCTTTTGAACTTTTTGTTGGCTGGGGCTCCTTCTGGTTGTTCATTTTCTGGTCTTGGGTTTTCCACCAGGTGAGCCAACTTGCCTGATTTCACATCTTTTTCAATTGCATCCTTCAAATGGTGGCATGCATCGGTGTTGTGCCCTGTGGACTTGTGAAACTCACAATACTTGCCACTGTTTGATGGTCCCTTATAGTGTAGTGGCTTGGGGCTTTTGAACTGGACATTCTCAGTGCTTAACACTTGTGAAGGCGTTTTAGTGAGGGGGTCCATATTCTTGGTATAGGTCTGTTAGGATCTCTGCCACCTTCCCTCTTGTCACCCTCTCCGCGATTACGAATGTCTTTTTGGGGCTGGGGTGAGCTTGGTTGCGCCTGCTTTTCTGCGGGAGAAAAATTGGTTTGTTGCAACCTGGACCATACAGAGTTTTGTTTGCCCCTTCTTTCGTTGTTGCGCGGTGCCTCTGCTTGATGCTCTCTTTCTCTTGCTCTATCTTGGGCAATTTGTTTTTCATTTCGCGCGAAGACTCGCGATGCTTCCATAAGCTTAACCCAAGTGGTTGGCATGCCATCTCTGCTCACGAGAGCTCTGCGGAGTTGATCACTGCGCGCACCTTGTATAAAGGCCACGCGCAAGAGTTGCTCAGTGATACCTCCAATGGCAAGAGATTCCTGATTGAAACGAGTTATGTAGTCTTCAATCGTTTCATCATTCCTGCGCACGCAGTGCATGATGTCATCAGGGTCGCGCGTGTGTCTGCGCTGCTGTACGAAGTGAGCTTGGAACTTTTCCAACAGCTCTTCGAACCCATCGATTTGTCCAGTCGGCAAGCTTTCGAACCAGACACGCGCCGCGCCCGTAAGGCAGCGAGCAAACATGTGACACCATGTTGGCATCGTCCAGCTTTCTAGGTTTCCAGTGTTATAAAAACCTTGTAAGAAATCGTCTGGATCTGTTGTGCCGTCATATTTGCCCAAACCACTTGGCATCTTGGTTTTGTGCTGAATGGGAGCCTTCGCGATGCGCTCAGTGAATTTTGAATGCTTCACCAAGGTGGCTGGCCTGTATGGTGTGGTTACGTCCACTTGCCCTCTCCGTCATATTCAGTAGTCGTGTCGATCTCTCCTGCTAGTTAGTAATGGTCAATGGTGTACTCTCGGGTTAATGATATATTTCTAGTATGTGTTTTTCTTATGTAGTCCTTTGTTATCGTGTACTTGCTTTTAATGTCGTCGTTAATGAATATCTACTTTTTCGATCCTCTTTTATTACTTACACATGCATGTTTTGCTTGTTCATGATGTTTTTTTGGTAGAGGAGAGAAATGATCTCATCCATTACAAACTGAAAACGTACCTTTAATGCACCATTGATGCATATGTCAATATGTGTAAAACGAGACCTTACTCAATGGGACTTTTCAATGTATTTCTTATTTTAGCAATAACCGGTTGGTGTTGCATTAACTTATGAGTTAATTAATTTGCACCTAGAATGTTACACATGTGATGTCACACTATTTATTGGCCCGTAAAAAGATAGATGCCTAAGAATTAACCCAATTATTCACTAATAAAAATAAAACAGATCTACTTTAATTTGTTCTTTTGTTCTTTAATAAATCATTAAGTATCACTTCAACTTTTACATAATCATAGCCAAATATATGATATGAACCATCAAGAGGGTACAATTAATTTCCTCTCGCGTTTAAGAACATTTCTTAAATTGCAATAGCAATCAAGGAAGTTTGTATCATTTGGTTTAATCTTCGTAAGGATAGATCGCAATGAAATTTGACTAAAGTTTGATATCATCATAGTTTAAAACTGTAAAGATTGATCTAAGAGTCTTAGGAATTGTGAGCCATCACCGCGATCCATAACAAGACAATCCATGTGCATGGTTGGAAGATGTTCTCTCTACAAGAATGCACATGTGACATGCAGGTGTGACATCAGCTTACATTTCGAAAATTAAGGGTGATTTGAATGTCTAGTTAAATGATAAATGTTTTTTGTGTAACGAAAAATACCACAAGAAATAGATTTATAGAACACACAAATAGTAATATTCACATCCTTGTGCTAGTCCTAAAATCACCTATTTGCCTTGCCAAACCTCGGTAATACATATACCTCTATTTTGGTTATATCAATCACCGGGTGAAGCTTCGATTTGGCAACATCTTCATCTTGTTACATTTAAGTAAAATGAAAGATACACTATGCTTCATTAAGAGTAATACCCACTATTAAGACCTTCGATACTCCATTTAAAGGAGTCATAACTCTTGTGACTAAATATGACCTATTAAGACATTATAAACAAATACGTTTCACTAGGATCATATATTATTTATTATGACATAATCTACAACCCAGTACGACATCTTAAACCCCATGATGCTTCATTAGGAGCTATATGGTCTTTTAAGACCAAATATGTTCCCATTATGACATGCTGCTAATTCATTGCAACCTAATACGAATATACATAACACAATCTAACATATTAAGACTAGCACCTAGTTAAGCCATATGATACTTCATCAATGGCTATATCTCCTAAGGCCTAATATGACCCATTAAGATACGTATATGCTATTGCAACTTATTAAGGTATATCATACCCACGTTAAGACGTATCATGTTTATCAAGCGTTAAGACCTAACATGGTGTATTAAGACCATGTGCGCCATATAAACTCATGATCACCACCTAATATGAGTCATTTATAGTAAACTATACGTTATATTAAATCTATGATTACGTACAAAGAGCTATAAATTAAGACTCAACATGTCCCGTTTAGACAAGCATACACCATTATAGCCAATTTGAGCTATTAGAATTCGTTAGTACCTAATTTGAACTATTCCACAAAATCTAATCATTTAATACATAATATGAGCTCCTATTTATAACTTTAATCTATAAATACTTTTCTTGCAAGGTTTACTATAAATCAACTGTTTTTATTTATTAACTTTATTTATCGGTTAACCTTATATATTATAACATACTAAAAATGCAGTTGAATATAGAAAATTCAAAATTATCCAGCTTATTTTTCCAAAACTAATTTAACAAAAAAGATATTTACTTAAATCTACAAAAAGCAAACAACAAACAATAATAATAAACACACGTCACACGTAATGCAGGACGAAATGGGTTTAGAAAAAATCATACGGAAGGCATTACATGTGGTTTGGGCTAAGGTGGAGAATCGGAGATGATGCGACAAGAGATACAAGAGAGGGAGCACACAACGCTTGACATGACCGTTTCGATTTAACGATGCAACAAAGAAGAATGAAACAAAACATAAAAGAAGAACGAGAACGCAACATTTAACCACAAGTCTCAAAAGTCAAAACATCTTCTTCACCCTTTTCATGAGACGAGACTTGACTTGTCACCATTTCCACATTCAACTCAAAAGGCGTCTCCATCAACACACATTATAAATCATTCATTACCCCGTCAAACCCTAGCTCACCGGCAATCAACAACCACACTAATCCTCCAAATTCATCAAATCATCCGTGTTTTCACTACAGGTATATCACCAGTTCTATAGATCTCACCTAACTAACTATTCACTTGCTCAATTTTCAACTTATAGTGTCTTATACGTCATTTCTCGCCTCTGTAGCTGTTAAATGTCCGGCGGCTCACCGATTCCAACTCGCCGGACTACCGTCCGCGTGGTAGTCGTCGGCGATCGCGGCACCGGCAAGTCAAGCCTAATTGCGGCAGCTGCATCGGAGAGTTTTCCGGAGACTGTGTCACCTGTGCTTCCTCCTACTCGTCTTCCGGCCGATTATTATCCGGATGCTGTTCCTGTCACGATAATTGACACGGCGTCTAGGTTTAATTTGTGTATTTTTTGTTATTGAGTTGTTTGATTAGTTGAATTATGCGGTTGTTTATTGTTAGGTTTGTGTGTGGATTTGTTAATGTAGTTTGGAAGGTAAGGCTAAGTTAGAGGAAGAGTTGAAGCGAGCGGATGCTGTGGTGGTAACTTATGCTTGTGATAAACCGGAAACGCTTACTCGGCTTCAGACGTTCTGGATTCCGGAAGTTCGTCGACTGAAGGTTTTGTATTAATTTGTATTTATTTATTTAATGATGTATGTATTTAGTTGTTTGAATATTGGAAGGGGAATGCGAGATTTGATTAGTGTTTTGTGTATGTGTGTACAGGTGAAGGTGCCGGTGATTGTGGTTGGTTGCAAGCTAGATTTGCGTGATGAGCATTATCCAGTGAGTCTAGAGCAGGTGATGGCTCCGATAATGCAACAGTTTAGGGAGATCGAAACTTGTATAGAGTGCTCTGCAGCTAACCTTGTGCAGGTATGAAATTTGGTTTAAGTTCAATTAATAAAGTTCGAAGCAAACCTATGCAATGTGTTTTGATGCTTTATGATTTAGCGATAAACCTATAGTCGCACTGGGAATTTGTGTTCCTTTCAGTGGATTTTCTTGTGAATGCATCTAGATCATAAAGACAGTTCCACCAGATTGAGCTTGTTGTATTGGTAAAGTTAGGTCATTTTGTGATATTTTTATCTTATACTGTTCCTGCATGCATCTGGAGAAATTAGAATGTATGAGTTTTGTTTGCTGCATCTTTAGTCTTACTTTCTCTCAGGAGTAGATATGCAACCTTATATATCTTGTTTTGTAGGTACCAGAGGTCTTTTACTATGCACAAAAATCAGTGCTTCATCCAACTGCCCCATTGTTTGATCAAGAATCTCAAACTCTGAGACCCAGATGTATAAGAGCACTAAAAAGGATATTTATTCTTTGTGATTGTGATATGGACGGTTCCCTAAATGATAGCGAGTTGAATGAGTTTCAGGTAATTTTCATCTGCTATATTGCATGATAAGAAAGTTTCATACTTTTGTCTTATGATGAGTTATATATCTTCTTTTCTGTTTTCATGGCAGGTTAAGTGTTTCAATGCACCTCTACAACCTGCTGAAGTAGTGGGTGTTAAGAGAGTTGTTCAAGAGAAGGTCCCGGAAGGGGTCAATGACTTTGGGCTTACCCTAACAGGGTTTCTTTTTCTCCATGCACTATTTATCGAGAAAGGTCGCCTTGAGACAACGTGGACCGTCTTGCGTAAATTTGGGTACAATGATGATATTGAACTTCGTAAGGAGAATCTTCCAGTTCCATCTAAAAAGGCTCCTGACCAGGTTATGCTCTTAAAAACTCAAGTAAAATGTATACATGATCAGTTTTGCTGATATTCTAATACACATATAATATCTAAATTGGCAATAATCTTTTATTGGTTTTGTGTCCATGTAGAGTGTTGAGTTGACTAATGAAGCTCTAGACTTCCTTATGGGGATTTTTAGTTTGTTCGATTCTAACAATGTACGCATTTCTCTCACGTCGTATTCTTAGTTCTTTTTCATCATTATTAACTACATTTTAGATCTTTACTGAATGACTGCTTAGTTAATATTCAGTGTTTTTATTTCTGTATGTTAAATAGCTTAAAAACAGTGATATACTCATTCTCTTCATTTACTATGACCCATGCCTTTGTAGTGAACTCCCTGTTTTATAGCTTTTGAAGTTATTTGTTTATGTTATTATTATTCTTTGAACTGAAGGTTACATACTGAAGCTTCTAGCTGATATAAATGCATATGTCTCATATATAACTGTTTTCACCTTCTAGGATGGAGCTCTACAAGATTCTGAGCTTGATGAGCTGTTTTCAACTGCACCCGAAAGGTTGGTTGGTTTTCAATTTTATGTTTGCGTTCATTTGATCCTTCATGGTGTCGGTTAGGCCATTGCATTTGGTATTTTTTTCCTTCCGTTTGACCTTGTTTTTTCTTTAATTGCATATGTTTCATTCATACTGAGTTATAGATTCGTGTAAAGCATGATTGATGAAGTTTCTCTTCTAATGCACACATATAAATAGGCATGTAAACGAACCGAACAAACACGAAGGGAGCTTATGCGTGTTTGTTCTTCTAACTTTAACCGAACACATGAACAAACACGTAGAAGAACACTAGCAAGTGAAGCATAATGTGTCCATCTTCTGTCCTTATTCCTTTTTTGGAAGTTATGGCATAAAGTCATCTATGCCATATGTAGAATCTACAAAAAGCCAGATGAATTATATAACTTTCAGCACAAACGCTACCTATTACAGTTTTTGATTTAAGTAAAAAACATTTGTTGTGACTCACTCCATTGACTAGTTATAAGCTCAATGATCATTTATTCTAATCTATTTTCTCTTTTCAGTCCTTGGGATGAAGCTCCATACAAGAATAGCATGGAGAGAACTGAATTCGGGGATATACGACTTTCTGCGTTTCTCTCTCAGGTGCGTGTCATATTACATGGGGGATGTAATACTTGAATATACATAAATGGCTTATTACTAGCTATTAATATAATTTCTCATCATCTTGACTTTATGTTTTTGAAGTTTTGACCGTATCTAACATTTGTAAGTTTAGATCACTTTCTATACATGCATTTGAATACAACTTTGTTGAAAGAGTAATTTCATATTTTCCATGTTTAGCCTACTGTATAAGAAGATCTATTTCTATACTGTAGCAAATTAATGGATCTAAAATGGACTCTTTCTCATTTGTTGTAGATGTGGATCCTTTATTTTTCATCCTGCTGTTATCGGTAAAACATATGCTATATAATCATCTTGCTGTTATCAGTAAAACATATGCTATATAAAGCCACATATATAAGTAAGATATACAGAAAAGAAACTTGGATCAGTATAGGATCAATAATGCAAGTCTATTCAAGCTATAACTTTAACGGGTCAAATGGGTAAAATAAGAAGTATAGAATGAAACAGCCAGTAACCTTCCAGATCATTCTATTCAATATTACGGAAATAATATAATCTTTGTAATCATATTTGACAGACAATTTTTCAAATATTTTGGTTGAAAAGCTTAATGGCAATTATATTGGCTTTTAGGTGTTGTATTGTTTAAATTGTCTATATAGCTACGCGTATACTGACATTGCATTCATGATTTCAGTGGGCCTTGATGACGTTACTCGATCCAGCAAAAAGTTTGGCCTATCTGATATACCTAGGATATACTAATGACCCCGCAACAGCACTCTGTCTTACTAGGAAAAGAACCTTAGATGTTAAAAAACAACAATCAGAGAGACATGTTTTTCAGTGCTATGTGTTTGGACCCAAACATGCTGGCAAGTCTTCCCTGCTAAATTCCTTTGTTGGAAGGTAATTCTCTAAAGCTTTTTCTATTTCGAAAGTTTGCTAAATGTTCTAAAGTTCATAAGTTTGTTTCGTCTGTTATATCTTATGAAGGTTGTTTACTTTCAGGCCTTTTCAAAACTCGCATGGCTCAAATAGCTATCAATCTTATACAGTTAATGCTGTTGACCAGCTTCGGGTAAGATTTCATTCTTGAAAAACTGAAAAAGTGATTTAGAAGTGTGCTTGATACCAGTGTATTAAAAAGTTATCTTCTGATTTGATTATTTTTTAGAGATGGAAAATAGGCTGGCAGGCGTAGTTGAGTAATAGGTTAAAGGGGTTGACTTTTTATCTGAGTCAAAATTTAACGAGTTGGGTCAGGAACTCTTAACACTTTTTTGACTAAATCTATAATTATTGAGTAATAGATTAAAGGGGTTGACTTTTTATAATTACGTAAAGTGCTTTAGGAGATTTTTGACCCATTTGACCAAATCCACCCGTTCTCTCCAACTTTTCTATACAGGGAACTAAGAAGACTCTTGTATTGCGTGAGATTCTAGAAGATGATGTCAAACAGTTTCTATCTAGTAAGGACTCCTTGGCTGCCTGCGATGTAGCAGTTTTCGTTTATGACAGGTCAGCTTCATGCTATACGTTAAAAAAACATGGTGACTGTTGAAGTGCTCATACATATGTTGGAAAAGTCTACATAGGAATAAAACAGAAAACATGTTCATAAGCCTTATAATGTTGAAATTGTTATATTTACATAACAAATGACCTTATGTCAGTTCAATCTTGTGGATTGAAGAACTTACAATGATATCTCTTTGTAAAAAACCTGCAAGTATACGGTTTTAAAACTATATTGTGAATTGAAACTATAAAAATCCTTGCTACAAGTACAGACCAGTAATAAACAGGCAGATTGGGTATCAGGTCAAAATGGGTTCAGTTTAATACAGGCAACTTTTATGTGAAAGTCAAAAGACTCAAAACAGGGATACATGACAGATTGGATTCCTGACCCACCCGTCAACATCTTTCTCCCGACTTACTAACATTTTTACAACAAAAGGTATATTAGTAAAAAATGATATAATCTTTTTTAGGCAAAATGACTTCTAATTACCTGTTTTGAAACACCACGTTGGATTGCTGACCCATCAACAGTGCCTTTTTTGACCAAAATCTATGCTATTAAAAAAATGATATTATCTTCTTAAACATTCTTAAACAAAGTGACTGCTAATTTACCTGTTTTGAAACTATATTATTGAAACACACACTGAATTGGTTGGTTTCATATCTTGCTAACTTCTAGTATCTTACCTGTTTTGACTTGTTATTGATTAAATGCTACCGAATTGACCCATTTCCATGTAATTTGGTTGACAGTGCCACCTAGGCATGGAAACGAACCAAACGTTCAATGAACTTTTCCTACATCGTTCTACAAGTTCGTTTATCTATGTTTTTTAATAAACGAAGGACACGTAGAATTTTGTTTGTTCATTTGGTTAACCGAATGAACATAAATACATGCATTGCTCGTTCTTTTATGTCCGTTAAGGTTCGTTTACATTCGTTCCATTTAAATTTGTTTTGTTTGTTCGTTTATATGTTAATTTTGATTCTTTAGGTTCATTACAATTGTCTAGTTTATGAAATTTTAATATCATATATTACTTATTACAATTTGGTCTACTTTTATTAATTTTTTAGGCTCAACAGATTGATGTTTACATTTATTTTTAATTGGTTTTTGGGTTTTGCTCAGTTATGTTTATATGTGTTAAGCTCGTATATGGTCACTTGTGTCCGTTTGCTTACTTAGTGAACCGTTCGTCTGTTGTCTTAATGAACGAACATGAATGATATACTACCAAATTAACGGTTTCAAAATTACTACTTCTAGTCTTGGCCTTTTGGGTAACATAGTAATATTCATATAATATCTAATTGGTTGTTACAGTTCGGATGAATATTCCTTAAAAAGAGCATCAGAATTTCTTATGGATGTGGCTAGGCGAGGTGAAGACACCGGTTACGGTGTGCCATGTCTTTTTGTTGCTGCTAAGGATGACGTGGATTCTTACCCAATGGCAACCCGGGATTCAGAAGCGGTAATTAACTTATCTTTAAAAAATTTCTTACCATGAATGGACGTTACACTCACTTCAGTTTGCTCTAGATTTGTCGAGAATTGAAAATAGATGCACCCATTCGTATCAGCATAAAGAAACGGGAGATGAATAATATCTTTTGGAGGATTGTAAATGCAGCTGAACGTTGTCATTTGAGTATCCCAGAAACCGAGTATGGAAGAAACATGAAGCAGTATCGTCGTATTGTTAATCGCTCTCTCGTGCTTGCTTCGGGTAAAACTTCAAAATCATTTTAACTTAACATACTAGTAACTTAACCCCTTGAAGGTCACATGGTTCGAACCAAATCAAAAACCGAAAATTTGGTTTTTGAATTTTTGAAAACCGTTTGGTTTCGGTTTAGGTTCAGTTTTACCAATTAGGCATGAATTTTCTGGGCCGGAAAAACTTTTTGGCCCAAATAAGAAAATCTGGGTGTAAATCTTTTTGCTAGTTAATGATTAATTGATTATACAGTGATTATACATTTGGTCTAAAATATTTAGGGTACATATTTATTAAAAAAGAAAATCGATTAGTTTGGTTCGGTTTCTTTGGTTTTAGTTACATGCAGAACCATAACCCAACCGAAAGTGCGTTTTTTATGAAAAAGTAAAACCAAGCCGTCTGTTTTTGTTTGGTTTGGTTATTTCGCTTTGTTTGGCTACGGGTTGCTTTTTTCGGTTTTTGAACACCCCTACCTCTGGTTATCATGGTATTGGTGGGCCCCATGAGATTTCCCTATGCACTACGCTTACCTGACTCTCGGGAAGGATGCAAACGTTTAGTTATTATAATAATTTCGTATTCAAAATAAAATATTTTTGGGTCTATTAAGCAGCTTTGGCTTTGTTTGATTTTTTTTCTTTCAACATTCTAGTACATAGTTTTATTTATGTATTTACTTTCCTTATTTTTTCTTTTTTGTATTTTACGTTTATATATTTCCAATTTGAATTGATGCATTTTTTTATTATATGTTTTAGGAAAAAATATTTAACATCAATCTTATATTTATATTTTGTTTCTGTTTAGTAAGTAGTTTTAATATGGTGAAGTTAATTGTTTTTAAAATTTAAATAAGAGTAAATGATGAATGAGGGGTGTGACATTGGTTGAATGAGTGAATGAATGATGAGGGTGGTGACGTGGCGTTGAGGTAGTAGCATAATATCAGAAACTGCAACCTGTTATTTCTTTTTACCTTATATTACACTGCTGTTTATATAACTTTAGCTACAAATTTGCAGTTGGTGCGGCTGCAGCTGTAATTGCATTGGCAGCATACCGAACATATGCTTCAAGGAAGAGTCACTCCGCTAGTTAGATTAAACATTAAAGTATCAAAGTATCAGCTCCTGTATTATAGGATCCAGAAATAAGCGGTTGGTCGATTGCTTAACATTTTTCCGTCCGTTTTAAACTGCATTTGTACAAAGAATAGTTTCAACTCTCCTAGGTCCTAGTTCTTAGCTATGGTCGGTTGGTTGTTTATTTATGTTTGCAATTTTTTCTGTCTATTGAAACTCGGTTTTTGCTAGTATCTCAATTTCCTATTGATCTTGAAAAAAAAGGTCCAATAACTGAGGCGAAATTGTTGGCGTGCATAGTGAAAATGACATCCTAAGGTTTGTATGTTTGCACCAATTGGAGATTAATAAAAAAGGGTAAAAGGTGAAGATATTGTTGTCCAGATTTTGATAAGAAAGAAATCAATATAGTGGTGGAGGTGATGGTGGTATATGTATCAATCTCTGATTGGTCCATTAGATGTTTGTTGACCCCAAAAAGATTTCATATTTCTCAATTATTTTGTTTCAGAATTTAATGAGGGAGGGGGGGGGGGGGGGGTAAGTTTGCAGTGTGATTGGATTCGGTTTGGATGGACGATCAAACGAAATTCATCTGTTGGTGTGGATTCAGGTGTTTTGGTGAGTTTTTTAATTTTGCTTATTTGTTTATTTGATTTTTGAGAAGCTTTATTTTGAAGCTTTTAAAGGACCTTTGTCAAACACTTTTTGTTTTTCAAAAATCAAATAAATTGATAAGCAAATTTGAAAAGCTCA
Source organism: Bidens hawaiensis (assembly GCF_021521415.1). Classification (NCBI taxonomy): domain Eukaryota; kingdom Viridiplantae; phylum Streptophyta; class Magnoliopsida; order Asterales; family Asteraceae; genus Bidens; species Bidens hawaiensis. The sequence continues at coordinate 1,986,916 of NW_027491253.1, forward strand.
TTCTAACATCCTCTTAGGTTAAGAGTACCGGGGTAAACGATTTTTGTGTGTGATATTCGTGTGTGATGACACAATAAGCCTAAAAGAAAGTAAAAAGTACGGAAGGAGGCTCTAAATTATTATTTAAGTGTTGATTATGTTCTATTATCTTTGTATTATTATTTAATTATTATTTTATTGTTAGTTTTTATGTAGCAATGTTAGCAAGAGGTTGAACGGGGGCCTGTTAGTGCAAGCTCTTATTATTCGACAACTCGTGGGTTGATTTTTGGTCCTGTTTCTAGCACCTTTAATTTCAAGGCAACTTTTCCCATTTTAGGACCATCATGTAAGAATTGCTAGGGGCCTGCTTTCACAGTTATAGAAGGTAAACGTTGTTAATTGGTTAAGGTATTAAACAAATGAAAAAAGAAAACGTAATAACTGTTGAATGTTACTCGTAATAGCAACTTCATCTCATCTTAAAATTTTATATTGTTTATATATTTGCATGTCAAAGGAGTCTTTCAATAATGCTAGGCTGCTAGCTTAAAAATAAAGGGAAAAAAATAACTGCAACTTTAGAAAGATGATTTAAAACACCGATAATTAAACATGATTCTACTTCACTAAATTTGCATTGAGTTTTTAAATTAGCAAACCGGGTTGATGTTTCTATAACAACGCGTTATCAATCCTACGAAAACTCTAAAAGACATAATGAACCAAATCAAGTATGACCTAACTTATAGTAATATGGTGTATTGGCAAGTAACTAGTTTCTTTAACACAAGGAATTAACGGTGAAAATTTCTAACACTTATGTTTTAATCACTATTTAGTTTAGAAGAAATTTTGGCTTGCAACACTGTTAGGCAACAATGCGGAAGAGGCAACACGAACATAAATGACTAAACAAGCAGCAGCAACTGAAAATATAAACAACAAAATTCGTATGTTGTGGTTTGGTTTGGTTTGGTTCTAGTGTGAGACCTACATCCGGGCCGCTACTAGAGTTTTTGTTATTAGCACACCAAAGACTACAATTACATAACATCGTATATTGGTATTAGTATATACTTAATGAACAAGAAACCAATGTGAGCCCGAGTCTGTGTTTTCCTTGTCACCAATTTGAGCCCAAACCCAAAACCGACCCAAAGCTTCCACAAATTCGAACAAACATCAATTAACAACTAACTTTAGAGAAATTAGCATTAAGAAAATGAATGTGAGCAAGCAAATGGTTTGAAAAATCAATAAGGTGAAAAAGACTTGCAAAGGTGTATTATTATTATTGGCATTTTGTGTGCGTTTTTAAAACAGGCCACGCTAGGAGAAGGGGGGGGGGGGGGGGGGGCTTCTAGTGCAGGCTCTCATTATTCGACAACTCCTTTCTTTGATTTCCACTCTGGATTATTTGTTATAATATTTTTATAAAATATACTACAGTTAGAACATATAAAAATTCTTTAATAAAATGAAACTGACTCGCCCCCTCCCCCAAATTTATAAAAGATGACCATATATCATAAGAAAATTACTATTTTGACTCATGGGGTTTAATTTCTATAACTTACTCAGTCCAAAACAAAATTTTTGGATGAATTAACCACCAGCGTTAATTTTTGTTAGTAGTTTTGGCCTATTAAGCTATAAATTGTAAATTCTTTTATCTATATATTTTTTTGAGTAAAGTATGATTTTTGTCCCTGAGGATTGGTTACTTGTGCGAGTTTCATCCCTCTTTTTTTCAACCGGAATCTTGAGATTTCACGATTCTTGCCAGTTTCATCATATTTTTTAGCGTTAAGTTTGGGGCATTTCGGATGAAACTCACGTAGGTGATCAAACTTAGGGACGAAGATAACATTTTACTCGATTTTTACTTTAATTTCTTTTAGATTTTTTTTTATCACTTTTACTTTATATATTTGCTAAATTATTTTAACAAATTAACCAACTTATTTATTTTATAAAGGAATATACCTTTTCTTTTTATCTAATTTATTGATTTTTGTTCGTTTGAATAAGTTATGTATTTTTCTCACTTTAAGTTGATATATTTTTTAAAAAAATTATTACTCTTTTTTTTTGAACGACTTGTTTGTTTAATTAAACATATTTTTTACATTTTCTTATAATGCACTTATTTTATTTTTGTTTATTTGATTAAACTATTTACCGTTATCATTAGCCTTTAATTACCGTTATCATTAGCCTTTAATACTATCTTGAATATATATAAATGAAACCTTTTAAATCTTTGTGGTTGCTTCCTACAATCTCTCAAGCCACCAAATTGTTTTATTTGTAAACGGAGGCTTCTCATGCAATTAACCCGAATTCTCGGGTATGGGTTTTACCAAACCCAGATAGCCTTTAAACGGGTTATAACATCTAATTAAACTAATAATCAATCTCACCAAATATTTGATATGAAAATCCTATAAAATAGGGATATACTAAAAATTAATATCTTTTTTTTAATATTATTTATAATTAAAAAACAATTTTATATGAAAAAAAAATAAGCGGGCCATGGTTTCATCAAACCCAAACAACTTTTAAACCGTGTTATAACATCTCATTTATTTGTGAAACCTTTTCATCATAAAATCCTAAGTATATTGTTAATTTCTTTACAATAAATAAAACTATAAAAATTAATATCCTACTTTTATATACAAAAAATATTATTTATAATTAAGAAACAATTTTATAGTAAAAATAATAAGCGTGCCACGGTCTTACCAAACCCAAATAGCTTTAAATCGGATTATAAATTTCATTTATTTGTTAAATACTTTCATCATCTAATCCTAAGTATATTATTAACTTCTTTACAAAAAATAAAATTAAAATCCAAAAAAAAAATATAAAATATTAAAAAAGAAAAATGTAAAACAAACCCGTAATAAGAGATATAAAAGCTAGTTTTTTATATATTAGATAGTTCCTTGAAGTTTAAAGTTTATTTTGAAATCATACACAATCTTTGAGTTTAAAATTTAAAGTTACTTTATTTACAACAATTATAAAAATAGGAATATGTTTTTCAGTTGTTTGATGTTATAGTTTATATTTTTGTTTATTGATAATGGTTTTTGTACTTAGTTGTTGATATCATACCATAATTTCTGTCAAATTAGTCATGAATTTTCCTTATCAAAAGAAAAATAAAACTTTTTTATAAAAATAGATAAAGCTCGGGCTATATTGTTATTCTAAGTAAAATTATAAAATCTGAAAATGATCTTTGTGTGTATATTACGGGCCTTGGGTTGTATGTAATGATGGGTGGAGTTTGATGGAGAAAGAAATAACGAGAAGAAGCCAGAGGGGTTGGATTTGCAAAATCCAAAAGCAGAGTAAATGAATGGCCCATTTTGATATTGTTTGGTGGGGACACAATTGTATCAGATCCTCCCCTTTTTATGGAAAATCTTTTCCTAAAAGTTCTTGTCCATTGCTCCCTCCATGCATCTCTACACACACATACATATAATGATACTAGGCGCGTGCAACATACGTTGGGAATCACGTGATTTAGTAATCACGTAACAAATTTATGGGTTTTCATTGTTCCGTTTGAAAATATGAGACCTTTAACTGGTTTGGTTTCACGATTGAAACCTAAGCTGACCATAAATGTTGAATGCATTTTGAAATTTTAATTATTTACATATTTAGCATTAGATATGTTCTAATATATATATATATGTGTGTGTGTGTGTGTATACATACATACATACATACGAATGCGATGGCGAAACTTGAACGGAAAAAAGGAGGGCTGGACTTGATACGTATAAAAATTTTCACAAACGGTTGCCACAGAGGGACAGGGGGTTGTCAAATTTTCAGTGAAAAAAACGTGAAGGGGGGGGGGGGGTTGTTGGACCCGGGCTCCATATAAGATTCGTTGTATGCATGCATGTAATGATCTTATCAATGGTATTTAAACTGTTTAAACTTTAAAGATTCAACTACGCAATCATTGGTTTTTAAAAGTTTAATTTTCATTATAAGTTTGATGTTTAAAGAAGCCCAATAGTATAAATAAATATTATTATTGAAATTATAAAAATGTTTATTACTTATGCAATGCAATTATCGTGGTGCCCAACATCGTGATTGATATTTGCCATTCAAAATGTTTCTGCCCACCAACAACCATAGCAACAATTGATCGATCAATGTCAGCCACTGCAACAGCAACCCCCCTGGTCATGTCTCTAAGTCATTCGGGATGGTTGGTGAAAACGTCATCAAGAACGACAAGTCTATTAGAATGTGCTTTGTAATACCATTGTGACTCTCACATTGATTGTGGGTATGAAAGATATGCTCATAAGGAATGTTTGACCTCAAGTACCAACAATGTGTATTGGACGCCTTAAATGTTGATAATAATATAACTCCACATTAAGATCATGTGGGGGGTTCCAAGATTGGTGATCTTCTTGGAAGCATTATCATTTGTGCAAGCGAAAAACAAATATTTTGTCTTCTTGAGTAAAATAGTTATTATACGAAGTCAGAGATAACTAAGTAAATTTTCATCAAATAATTATGTGTTTTGTTCAATAAAATCAAACTATTATATTAAAGCAATACCTAGTTTTCATATGTCATTGAACTAAGCTATCCACGTAGGATTCTACCTTAACAATTTCAAAATTATAATTTACACATAATAAGCTATTTAATTTTAAAACTATTACCATTTATATAATTACTAACAAAGTTACAAATTTAACTTTAAAGGTTGTATTAAATGAGGTTTTATATATTTATGAATTATAAAATTTTATTTATCATTATATATATTTTATGAATCCATAAGGTATGCTATTATATTATTAAATTTAATATTTTTGATGCATTTTTTTAACCACCCGTGTATTAACGGGCTATATCCTAGTTTTGTAGTATTTTAGTAAAGACATAGTTCAGCTATTAAATGAGAACACATAGTTGTAACATCCGGTCAATTTTCGTGCCCAAATTTGAACATTGTGAAAGCCAAAAACAAATATGTTATCTTCAAGAGAAAAACATGCATATTTATTGTTATGAAAAGTTAGATATAACATGTAAACATTAGATGAACCGTCTGATGCAAATAAGAATTATAATAAGGTCCATCTAAATATCAAAATAGATTTACTTTTTCATTAAATGATTCCCGTAAACGAACTCAACGTTTTAAGCAAGGTTCAAACGTATAAAACTAGCTAGACCCTATAACATGTTAGGCGTGTGTGTGTGTGTTAGACTAGATCCCATGAGGTCTAGATGATTAATGCAAACTTATGGTTTAGCTATAGGTCAAGATTTATAAAGACGAAAGCTATTAATAGAAAGATTATCAGGTGAATGCGCTTTAGTCTTTCAAAGCATAAGTCTTTTAAATGTTTTCCTAACTAAACACTTGGTGCATAACATATGTTTAACGTGATATTATTCATACCATATGCGCGTGTACAAAGTACAAATAGACTTCCTATATACCATCTTACAGATGAACCATTGTAACAAGCCTGTAATAGACCCAGTTGTAGGCACACATTAATGAGTTAGCTGGGAGACGTGATTGTCTATCGTAATTGTACTCTTGTGCTAATAAGCTTACTAGAACAGTAAACAAGTTACAAGTCAACATTATAGCTAAGATTTGTTTCAAGCATTAAAATGGAAATGTTCTATGAAATGGTCAATTATTGGTTTCTAGCCAACTGTATTGCTTATATATTCTTTTAAAAGCATGTTTAAGATAATCGTACAAAATAGGTGGACAATGAAATATAGAAGCTCAATTATAGATAGATTGCTAAATTGCCAAGACCTTCCAGCTAAAATTTTAATTCCCTAGCTAGTACGAGTTTTGAAAAGAAACGTTTACAATTATTGTACTTGCTTTTATATATGAATTCATACATATGTGAATGCATAACACAGATTATTCTTTTTTTTTTTTTTTGGGAACGACAAATTTATCTCCACGTAAAATCACCTTAACCTTGCATTTACAAAGATTTTAACCCACCAACTCTATTTAATTTAAAAGGATGAACACTATAGCAATAAACCATTATGTTATAGTTGTGTATATTGTGTGTGTGTGTATTCGTATGTTTGAAACCGATATAAAATAACTTAAACCACAAATACCAAAACCAACATCTTGAACCATAATTCCGAATAATGGGATCCAATGAAGAATATATTGCAAAAAGAAAGAAAAAACATGAGGAACACATAAAAACTTTGGCATTTAATTTGCATCTATTCCCTCACCCTAACTGATCAACAATCATTCTTATCCATTTCATAATATTTTGTCTCACTTACACATCAAAATATATAAACGATTATGACATGACAACTAGGATTCCTTTACAATAAAATTAAATTGTTTGCTAACATTTTTCTATAATGATTAACGTTTAAATACTAGAAAATTGAATACAAGTTTTTAAGATTGAACATGTCACATATACATGTGTGAAAAACACTCTTTACGGCTTTACGCATACCTAATAATATCTATCTTAAGAATATATTTAAGAAGACCGTAGAAAAGTATTAGAAAGAAACATATATTTTGTATGTATATGTTGTGTTTTGAATGCACACATCATATAACACGAATCCATATTGTCTAGCAAGTAGGGACACATATGGTGTGTAAAATACTTGGCTTAGGTTTACTTCTTATCTATGCACACGGCTGCTTTGTTTTGTTGAAGATTCAATATAGTCAAATTAAATAAGCATTATTCTTTTTTGTTTAACGTAAAAAGCCATTCAAAACATTAATGGGTATGTAACAGGGGACCATATAGGTTCACTACTCGCGGAATTGCATAACAACCTTTAACGGAAAGTGGCCGAAATTGGTCCATGTAGACGCATTTGTCTAATATGACTAAGAATATGTCAAACTTATTCGACTTTGAACAACTATATGTGATTGTTATAGATTTAATCATTTTAAGAGTATTATCATTTATCAAAATGTTGATAAAGACCATAAATCACAATAAGATCATCAGTCAACCACGTGGGCGGAACCAATTAAATTCAAGGATTTGTTGATCATATGACAGGAACTTTTTATATATTCTTTAAAAAGAATTGAGCCTCTATTGTCCTAGTAGTTTAGTTGAAGCATATATATGTATAAAAAAAAGAAACATTTTATGAACCAATTGAAAAGTTCAGACTAAACTTATAAATTTAACTTTGAATTTTTTTTATTTCATTGAAAAATAGTGTTTACATCGATGCAGAATGAGAACAGCTATCATAGGCTTCACCGTTTCAATATTCTTGATGTGTAAATTCTTCTTAGCAAGATTGGTCAAATCAATTACAGATGCGACAGTGATTTGTATAAGAAACTATTCCATACGATGTGACGAGTAGGACCATCTTTTATATGCTTCTTTTCCTTCTATTTGTTGAAGTATTATTTTGTCTCCCTTGTATAGTATAGTGTACTAGTCTTGGAATATAATTACTTTATTCACTTCCAAGTAGAGGTGCACAAACCGGTTTTTTTAAAAAAACCGGTTCGGTTATTAACCGGACCGGTTTTTTTTGGCCCGGAAAAAAACCGGTTCGGTTAATAACCGGACCGGTTAATAACCGGTTTTTTTCTGTCAAAACCCTAACCGGTCTAACCGGTTAGGACCGGTTTAGAAACCGGTTAGAACCGGTTAATAAACCGGTTTTTTTATTAACCGGTTTTTTTTATTAACCGGTTTTTTTTTTTTTTAATTTCGCGGTTTCAAATACGAATATTTGTTTTTTATATTTTGTACTTAATGAAGACCATTATTTTTTCACAGTATAAAAAAACCGGTAACTACAAGGCAAACCGGTAACTACAAGGCAAAACGGACTAACCGAAGCCATTCTTTGCTTTCGTTGTTAGGGTTCTTTGCTTGGAAGATGAGTATAAGTGTGTGTTGGTGAATGTGTTTTCAACAAACCAAAGATTAAAAACACATAACTTTCATTTATAGTTTTTACATTAAAAATACAAACATTAAATCGTTATCGCATATTCGTAACTCAAAAATACAAACATTAAATCATTAACACTGAAGAAATCTCTGCCAAGAACTGTTGTTCATGATTTAACTCAAAAATACAAACATTAAATCGTGAACTAGCAGATGCTCCTGTTGTTCCCAATCGCAGTTTGTTCATGATTTGCCTCCATGTTTGCTGTTTCTTTAACTAAATTAGAAAAATCCAAATCGACAAGTAAATAAGAGCACATATTAGGAAAAAGAATGCTTAGACACGATTACATGAACAACTTGCTGTTTCTTACTCATGATTTGCCTCCATGTTTGCTGTTTCTTTAACTAATTTTCTTCGCTACCCGATCCCGAGCTATTTCTTAGTAATCGTCGTACGCGGCTTCTTCATCGGTCATTGGTTGAGTGTGTCCTTCATTGACCTCGTCTTCATACAAGCCCGCTTCATACTCCATTTCCCCCTCGAGTGAGCGTTGATGTTGTGCCCTATCTAAAGAGTCCAAGTAATCCTTGTAGCAAATCGACATCTCTATAGCTGGTGCAGTGAGTCGAGTCCTCCTAATCGATATAACCCTGCCAGAAACAGAAAAAGCAGACTCCGAAGCTACCGTGGAAGCTTGGACCGTTAGTAAATCTTTGGCCATGGCGGCGAGGATCGGAAACTCATCCTCCTTACCTCCCCACCAAGCCAGCAAATCAAGACTTCTAAATTCATCCGGAGTCATGTGTTTCACAAAGTTGGTACCACCATACCTTCCAAGTTCACTGCTTGGGGTGTTTACCCATTGACGTTTACCGGCGTCTTCCCAAATCATGTAGTACATCCCCATTTCAAGGTCGGTTTGGGATTGGGATTGGGCAACAGCTCTTAACGAGTCATGAATTTGGGAAGACGACCCGTATTTGTAAGGTAGACATCATACATGTTTGACAAGGTGGTGTTGAAAGCATTCTTTAAAGTTTGGCTATAATAGGGGTTTTGATCGTCGTTTAACCCAAGCTCATCACAAATTTTTTCTATTAAAGCTTCAACACCACCAACATTGATGCAAGGGTTTAACGCAGCAGCACATGTCAAAACAGCGGGTAGTTGTTGAAAATATTTTCTAAATTTTTCTTTCATTTTTACACCCATATCAAAATAAGGTGCACCCCTACAATCAAGTTCACTCAACTTTGTGCACATGACAGCAATTTTTGGTAAAGCAATGGGGCTTGTTGGATAGTAAACCCCGGATAAACTAGTTGTGCAAGATTTAAAAATTTGAAGGACCTCCGTAACGATCTCAATCAATAACCAGTTTCTAGGATCATATGGTGCACATTTACCCCTACTTGACAAAATTTGATGAAACGCAATTAATGATTCTTTTTGTTGGATGGCTTTCTCAAACATATTACAAGTCGAGTTCCATCTTGTTGGACAATCCCAATTTGGCCCCAACCATTGACAATTAGCTTCTACACAAAATTTTTTGTATCTTGAAAATGTTTTATTGTTGCTAAAAACATCTCGTAGCATTCTTTTAAAACTGTTTCTTTGCGTTTCGATCACGTTTAACCCATCTTACACGGCCAAGTTGATAATATGTGCAATGCATCGGCTATGAAAAAACGCTCCATCACAAATAGGTTTATACTTTAATTTTAAATGGCCAACCGCGGCCGTATTGTTGGACGCGTTATCAAACGAAATTGAAAAGATTTTTTCTTCAATTTTGTATTGTCGAATGACTTTATCCAAGATTTGAAAAATATTTCTACCCGTGTGCGGGTAATCAAACAATTGAAACGCAACGGTTCGTTTCATCATTTGCCACGACTCGGGGTCAACCCAATGAGCCGTCACACAAATGTATGAGTCGGGCGAACCATGAGGTACCGACCAAACATCCGTTGTTAAGTTTACACCAGTTTGTAAGTTTGAAAAGTATGAAATTAGTTCGGATTTAGCGTTTTTCCATGCTTTAAGACAATCTCTTCTAAGGGTCGAACGACTTACGTGTTGGTAGCGTGGTTGAACATAGTTTTGCATCATCTCCGTGAATTGAGGGTTGTCGAAGTGGTTGAAAGGAAGTGTTTGTTGAATCACAAAGTTTGAAAACTGTTGACGTACCGCTTCAACGTCGTACGTAAACACCCCTCCTTGATTCGTCATCTCCGGCTGCGAACTACTTCCCGCTTCGTCCTTCAAGGCCTTGCAAAAGCGCTGTTGTATATGCGTTTTTAAAGTGGAGTTTGCATCTTTGGCATAGAACTTCAAACAGTGCTTGCATCGAGCTTTTTGGCGACCGTTAGACAGTTCGCATCGACCGTACACATATCGAATGGAGGAATTGTCCACGAGAGTTTCGAGGGGTGTATGTTAGGGGTGATATCAAACGACCGACTATCGTACTTGAAGCGGTTGCGTCAAATGATTTATGGATTTGGCATTCTTATTTTGGTGTTCCTGGCTCAAACAACGACATCAGTGTTCTATACACATCACCGTTGTTTCAAAGCGTGACAGATGGTGTGACATTTGTCAATTTCGGGTTATTTTATACTTGTATTCTTAATGTAAGCCCGACCCGTTTTGTATCCCGAACCTTTAGATATTATCAAAATAATGAATTGTATGTTAAATATTTGTTTTATAGTTGTTAAATAAAAAAAACATCCTTTTCGGTTCTTAAAATTCCCCGAAGACGCTCAAAACGAACTCTAGGGACTAAAACTACCAAAATGGAGACTTGAATGACCCATTTGTAGTTTGTGCTTTCTTGGGTCTATAACCAACCCATTTTCATGAAACACCCTTTATGAAAAACCCATTCAACTTACCCTATATATACACACCCATCTTCTTTATTTGTGCTTGCTCATTTCTTCATTTCTCTCTCAAATTCTTGAATTCTAAGGTTGTTCTTCATAAGCTAATCTTTCATTTTAACTAACTTCTCAATACTTAAAGCTTGATGTTACAACATATATATAATATACACTCCTTGTTTACCTTCGGTCTTTCATTTTTCCGGTCTCGGCCGGTTGAAATGTCGGGCTAGTAAGGCAAGGTTACATGGAGGACTTTGTAGTCCTTGTTTATATATTTAACAAATCTAACCATATAACTTGTTATACTTGCTTAACTTCTACATATTTTAGTTTATTGTTCATATTTGTCAAGTTCCATGGTATTGGGTATGTGGTGCCTAGCCTCGGTTTCATCCCGAGTTGAAAACCGAACCAAAAACCGAACTTTTGTTTAAAAGCATTATTGTTAACTTTTTGAATATAAAACTTGAGTATTATTATTTATAAGTTATTTTACAAGTTCCATGGTAATTGGGTATGTGGTAACCATCCTCGGTCTTATTCCGAGTCAATGACCGAACCAAAAACCGAACTTTTGTTTAAATGCTTTATTGTTAACTTTTTGAATGTAAAACTTGAGTATTATTATTTATAAGTTATTTTACAAGTTCCATGGTAATTGGGTATGTGATAACCATCCTCGGTCTTATTCCAAGTCAATGACCGAACCAAAAATCGAACTAAACCAAGTTCACTCGCTTAAGACACACAAGTGTGTTTTTAGCCACCAAAACTCATATTTTTCTTCAAGATTATATTTTAAATCAATTTTAGTTAATTTCTAAACATACTTGGCATGTCGGTAACCAACTTGATCTTATAACAAGTTCGAACCGATAAGGTTGTATACTCGCTTAACGAACGTTAAGGTTCTTCACAATAGAACTACATACTTGGTTAAGTCTATTTTGATTTTATTGAGTTATCTCATAACATTTATTATTTTGGGAAGTTAACTGTGAGCTTGGTCAATTATCAAGTCTCGAACCGACAAACCCGAACACTCGTTTAAACCTCGTTTTGGTATTCTTATAACCAAAGGTTTTGCAATATCGCATTTTAACCCACATTATTACTTAACATACGTTGAGTAAAAAAAGAAAAAAACTAATGAATAGAATACCGAGACCCGGTTTCGAGTAAACTTATTTTACAAAACTCGTTTCTTTAATTTCTCAAATATTTACATTTTAAATCCTAAACTTTATTTATTTACTTTATTTGTCATGTTTTTTATTTTAAACCCTTCCAAGACTACCTACTAACACAAGACCCGTTTAATATAGGTCTTGCTCGTTAAACCGATCTCTCCGATTATTCACGACACTATCTTTCAAGTTACTTGTTAATGTGAGTACTTTTTCATCCCCATTTTCCATCTTTCGTTTTAAGAGTGGCATTTCATACTTATTCAAATTCAAATGATTTATACTTGAGTCTTAAACCACAACACGTATTGTATATGTTTACTTAAATAAATGCTCGATTTGGTGTTATATGCTTTACATGATTATGTGCAAATTCTTGAATGCTAAGGCGGGTAGCCTCTTGAATGCTAAGGCGGGTAGCCTCATCAAAGTATGATCATACGTTAATTCCGAGTATATATGGTGTCCCCATATAGAAAGGTGTCGTCAATGTATTCTTATTGACGATTTCATTATTGTCGTCAATGTATTCTTATTGACGGTTTCATTTATCTAAATTGTTGCTATTATTTATTGTTTTCATATACTAGTTGTGGATTTCATACTATATACTTATTGTCCAAAACTATGAAAATTGCTCACCAACCTTCGTGTTGACAAACTCTATTTTATGCAATGTTACAGGTTTGATGTTAGCTTGATTGGATTACTTGAAGAAACTTATTATCTTGGCTTTAGGATATTAGAAAATAAAAGAACAAGTTATTTGTTTATCTATCTATTTGGCATTTTGTATGAACAATTGTTGTGTTATTTATGATGATATGGATTTAAATGAGTTGTTTAAATATTCTAACTTTATAGTGTCATTGTGCAATGAGCAATCATGTCGCGCCTCGACGTTTCCTCCTTCATTGGTCGGGGTGTGACAGATGGTACCGCACCCTTCTGTCCGTATTTTGTCAACGGGAGATATTACAGACGTGGCTACTTTCTTGTCGATGATATCTACCTGGCATGGTCTGTTTTTGTGAAAGCCTTTTCGTTTCCTGTCGAGTTCAAGGAAAAGGCGTTCAAGAAGTTGCAAGAATTGGCAAGAAAAGATGTCGAGAGAGCTTTCGGTGTCTTAAAGGGTAGATGGTGCATACTTAGTCGACCGGTTCGTGCAATGAAAAAACCCATGATCTCTAGCATATTATATGCATGCATCATATTGCACAATATGCTAATAAAAGAAGATGGACGTGCAATTTCTCCAGATTGGGTGCCGGATCCTCCTACTCAAGTTCCCGTTCCTGAGAACGTGCAATTAGAGTTGCGGAACAAAGATAATCACCATCGGTTGAGATATGATCTAATTGAACTTGTAGGTTCTTTAGGTTTGGAATTTCCGAATTTGGACGAGGAGTAGATTGTTTAATGTAACTTTTATTTTTTTTAATTTACTATTGTTTTTAATTTTTAAGTTGTAAAAAAATATCAAAAAAAAAATTCCATCACACCATACCACCACCCCCACCAAAATTTCATTACTAGTGATGAAAAATGGTAAGGTAAGATAACACACTTGTATTGGTGGGAGCAAGTGATCACCCCCAGCCCCCTAAGAGAGATTTGGTTTTCAAGACGAAACAAACTTCAAGTTTATAAACATATATGTGTGAGGAGTTTGATACACTGTCGTGAGACGCGTGGCAAGTGAAGTAGTCCATTCTGTCCTTGAAAAGGGAACCAAGTAATTCTATCAAAGGAAACGAATGGAGTTGTACTCGCAGACATGAAGATCCAATCTTTGATATTCTCACCTAGCTATTTTTACCATTCAAAATAGCTAGTGGAATTTTGCATTCTTTTCAACAAGGACGAAAAGTTATTTTAAAATGATTCAAGGTTTACTTCTCATCAAACTATGAAATTTGGATGAGCAATCTTACCGAATACCAGTACGGTATCGTTACCGAACCGAACTAATACCAATCAAATATAATTGGTATTGGAATCAATATTCGTTTTTCATGTTTTCAGTTTCAGTATTTTCTAATATTATCGATACCGAACTAAAACTACTAGTACAGGGGTTTTTTACTTTTTTTTTATTGATAACTCGTGCAAACAAATTATGATATAACACCACTCTTTATCAAGGGCAGACTGTGAAAAGAAAAAAAATTTAGCATTGTTATAGTGTAAAATCCATAAATCCATATAAGTATGTAGCGATAGTCAACTAGGAGTATTTATGACCATTTTGAGAAAATTTTCTGAGTACTGAGAAGTTGTCGTGTCTGGTGTCTCTTTATTAAACGCATACTATATGTTGAACTTTTAGACACAAATGTAATCAAGGGTTAACGACTTGTATGCGTGATCTAGCCATGGGCGGCTGAATTTGTTTTGTAATTTCTGAACTTGGTTGATCCCTTGAAGTTCAAGTTCATATGTTTTAGTGAGTTTATCATTGTATGATATGATAATCAATCAATTGAATTAATTTCAATTTTAGTTTGACATGTTTAGACAAAATAAGACCAGTTTAGAAATAAAAAATACACTAATTTTCTTTTATTTTTTTATGTAATTAAAACTATGACACTATATATGGTTCATCGTTTCTCATTCTTGATATATAAAACATATAGCTGTCACGTTCTCAAACCACCAAAACCAAGTGTTAAATGAGTCGTTTTCATGTTTTATACTTGTCTTGATCACGCCATCTCTAACTTGTTAAACATCATAAAACGCGATTATTCTCTCCCCTTAGGAACGATAACGCTAAATATTTTATTGCAAACAAATAAATAAAAAGTTATATGCATCATATAACTCCAATTTTTTTATGGCTCACATGCGTGCGTTATGGTACAGCAACTGATTCATGTGCTTTACAACTATTTTTTCTTAGATAGAAATATTCGACTCTGGCCACCATACAAAATAAGATGAAAATATATAAAATCTTAGTCACTAATATAACATTTTATATATGCCATATATATGGTTTATTCATGTAATAGACAACATGCATGCATGTAAGAGAAATATTCATTAGATTATTCAACACTTGTGATTAATTAACATGATTAATGAATGCATAGAAGACTAAATTCCAATCTAAAACATAACCTTCTCTTATAAGGATTAATGTAGCCCTACCTTCCTTGAAGGTCCCCAACAAATCATGCCCTACAAATATGATCTTGTCTTTGTCAAATTTTAGGTAAAGTTAAGTATCTTTCTAATCATAAAAATTGTGTATGGTACATACTCTAGACAAGCTACCGGTCAAAATTGTTCATGACATCGATTGAAACCCAATACTTATGCATGCCAACATGTGTTTCGTTCATTTTTAATTACGTTGCATATATTTTATATTAAAGTGCCCGATTTACTTAGTTTATATGAAATAACTATACATAATTATAAACAAACGTTAAAAGTAAAGATATCCACCTCTTATAACTAGGGGTGTTTTATCGGTTCGGTTATTGATTTATTCGATTTGTTCGGTTTTGAGATTTTTAACCCCTAATCAAAAATCGAACCTAATCGAATTTGGAATGGGGATAATCGAACAGTAATCGATCTGAATTTAATTTGGCTTGGTTTCGGTTACAAACGAACAAATTGATTCAAACCGTATTAACCGAATTCATCCAAAACAACAATTTTTTTTATGTTTGTGTTCAGGATTTGGACAATTGTTTGGGTTCCGCACTACATCAAAAAGTTCAAACAACCCAACATACACATCATAAAACCAAAAGTTAAGGGCCATAATAAAACATCTAAAGCAACGAACCTCTAAATGGTCTTAAACATACAACCAGTCAACCATAAATGTGGCTCAATATTTTTTAAGCCCTTGTACCATTTAAGTGTGTAGTCCATATTCATATCCATATTTTGATTTTTCATATTGGATGTTTTAGGATGATTATAGTAGCTATAACGTCTATAAATTGTCGGACATGGTATGAAAATGGATTCAAGTATTTAACTTGTTTTTAAAGATATTCAACTTTCCATTTTTTTAACTATTACACATACGCACACCTTGGAGTTTTTAAATTATTACCTTTCAATTAATATAAACAACTCGTGAAACATGTCTTATGATATATTAAGTGACCCAACTTTAAACTTTACCTATGTAATATTAAGTATATATTAACTTCACACGTTTTGTATCAATCCATAGTTAAGTTTTATACTTTGATTAATTAAAGATTATAGTTATAATACCAACAAATGTGTAAGAAAGTAATCAGCAAATTTTAAAATATATTTTTTAGGTAATTATATGTAAGGGGTTTATAAAAATCGTACCATGTACTTGTAGTTGATGATGGCATAGTTAGAATCTTAAAAAGGAATGTGTGGTAGGCAAAATCACATGCAGATGGATGATTATTCATCGGCTATGATACCGGTGCATGCTCCAATCATGGGCCCTATCCCCCTGCCACTTCCCACGTTTATGTGCTCGACTTGTACGCCCAACTAACATATCTGTACCTGTACCCAAAGGTACCCTTACCTGAAATTAGTAAACCTAGGTCCCCTACATGTACCCAATTTTATGGTTCGGGTATCGGTACGGGTATAGGCACTTTCGAGTACGGCTTTGGTTGCACTTTGTTTTTTTTTTAAATATTTACTAAACTTGGTATCAGCACTATACAGTACCAACAAACAATTATCTATAATACCACAACCAAAACCGTAATAACACAACCAAAACATAATACTAAAACTAAAAATGAAATAAACCAGAACATAAAATCTATTCATAATCAAGTAATGAATTCCAAAACATATGAAGTCTTCCAAAAATTTTTCATCAAAATTAACTTATGCAAAAAAAAAGTTAACATTCATTTAATTTTCGCTATGCATCTTTCCATTTTCCCTTTCCCTTTTCTTTGTTTATTGCTTTCTCGATTTCTAAAGATAACAAGAGAAAAAGTAAATACATGTTATTTAATGATATACACAATTACACACGCATGAAATAAAAATATATGAATACACAGTATATAAATATACGCATATAGATCAAGAAGGACTAATTCAACTGATATATTAGGTTTTGAAATCACGCTTAAAAATTAAGTCATGAGTGTTGGAAGCATAATAAAAACCCTTACATATTCTTAACGGGTACCAGCACCCGTAATACCCATACTTTTTCTTGTGTACCCGAAAGTACTCGTACCTAAAATCAGTAAACTTGGGTACCCATACCCGTACCCAATAGACACGTACGGGTACGGGTATTAGGGAAAAAAATCTCATCCATACCCCACATCATCTTCTACGTTTTCTTTTAAGTCTTTAACATGATGTAAACAAGTCCGGCCCAAACTCGGTTAGGTTAGGCAAGGCTGAGGGCAACCAGAGGAATAGCCCTCCCCCCCCCCCCTGATTTTTAAACAAAAGTTATATATGTGTATCGGATTTGAATCGAAAAAAAATAATCCTCATTTTAAATGTGTAAAAACAAATGAATCTGAATCGATAAAATAACGTCCACGACTTCAGACAAGAAATCATACATTGCTAAATTGCTATTTATCATTGTTAGGACATTAGGTATTTAGCTAATTTCAGTTTCCATTTATCATTTCCTTTAAGTATCACACAATACAAATTAGGTAATTTACTTATTATGTTTGTTATTCACTTGAATGATAATGATAATACATAATGCATTACGTTTATTATCAAGCTTTTGAATTAAAATAATTTGTCATTGCTAATTCTTGTTATTGTTGTCGATCCCAAACTCGGGCAAAGTAGAAAGGTTTATAACATAAAGTTTTTAAAGGGCCCACAACTTTTTAGTTCGCTCAGGCCCTCCAAAGACGTTGGACCGGCTATGATTCAATACATTAAATAAAAGTTATAAAAATAGTAGAGTCGTTTAGACTCGCGAGCCTTGTGGAGCTCAATAACAAAAGCTTCGGTTTGGCCTTGAACTCTTTTATTAAATGAGCTCCAGTAGGCAGTAGAAGCTCATTTAAGTTTAGCTTGATTCGAGATTTTAAAGAACTAATCACGAGTAGCTTAGAAGTTGTTTGACTCATTTGCGACTCTACTTCTAACATACTATACTCCTAAAATTTCCAACTTAGTTATTTTTTACACATATTTATATATAGCTCTTTGCTAGGGTAACAACGAGCCTAGTCAAGCCTGATAAAACACAAGTTTGGCTTTTTTTAAATTGATAAATTTTGAGTTTGGCTGATTTCAAGCCTTATAATTTTAACTCAAGTTTGGATTATGACATGTATCAGTTCCGACTCTATGCTCACAGTGCATCAAAGTTCAGCTTGTTTGATTATAAGGGTTAGATGTGAGGCTCGACGTGCCTCAAGTTTTTACTTGACTAAACATGTTGATTACTAAGGACTTATCCCATTTACACCCTTAATATATCTTCCATGCAAATACAGGGTAGGGACATAACAGCGTACGTTGTGCTAATCAGTTGTAGCGACACAGACAGGTATACGGTTATACTCCTTAGTTATCACAGTAAACAATAAATTACATATGTTTGTATTTATTTTTGTAGTTATTTACATAAGAATAAATTTGGTATGTATATCTTTATTTTATCTTTATCTTTATATATAATCTATAATATATATAAACGAAAACCTTAAAATCCTACGTGTCGCGATATGGTCGCTCCCCTCTTTTATGGAAGCCATAAGATTGCTTGATTTTTAAATGGAGGTCTCTCATTGATTTAACCCAAATTCATGGATATGGGTCTTACCAAAACCAGATAGCTGTTAAACGAGTTATAACATCTCATTAAATTAAAAATTAATCTTACCAATTATTTGATAGAAAATCCTATAAAATAGGGATCTACTAAAATTTAATATCCAATTTGAAAAGAAAAAAGATATTATTTATAATTAATAAACAATTTTACAGTAAAAAAATTAAGCGGGTCATGGGTCACCAAATCCCATTAGCTTTTAAACGGGTTATAACATATCATTTATTTATAAAACCCTTTCATCATCAAACCCTAATTATATTATTAACTTTCTTACAATAAAGAAAATTAAAATTTAAAAAATAAACGAATAATGTAAAACAACCCCCATAATACGGGGGATAAAATCTAGTATAATAATAAAGCAATAAATTCGTAAATGAAAATGTACGGATAAATTTCAAGATAGCGACTAAAAATCTTGGAAACTTCATTGGAGCTTCACATGCAAGTGGTACCGTCTATTGTGGGTATCATCGAATGGAACATGTTTAAAGAGTAGTCTATTTATTTATTTATTTATTTATTTGAGAACATATGATTTGTTGTACATGTTTTTTGTGATCCAAAGGCCACACATTATTTGAACTTATGTTTGCCCAATTTCATTGTTTGCATGCTAATCACGTTTCACTTCTCTTTGATAACTTCATAACACTTGAGATTTATAACATTTTGCACTTTTTTTTTAACATTTCAACCCTCCTAATATACAAAGTTCCCTTATAACACCTTCTTCAATGACAAGATTTTCATTTTTGAATGTTAATCGCAATTGGTTGTAGGGCTTTTCATAAACCGATATCAAGCTGATTAAACTACATTTTTCTCAAGATATTAAACAGGCTTTTTCGAACGAGTCTCGGTAACGAAATATAAACAATATAAACACTTATGATAATAAGACCAATTCTATTAGAAATAATGAAATATCCTATAAATAGGATATCAAAAATAATTAGAAAACCCACAAAAATCACACTTATAATATAACAATCATTGAGAATATAAATAATTATCTAAATTCCAATCATTAAGTTGACTTATATTATTTTATTTTCAAGAAATTGCCACCCAAGAAGAACCCCAATTTGCAAACACTTTGTTGCCATTTCCACCCTCATGGCACCTTGTTAGTCTACTCAAACTCCCTTCTCTGGCCATCATCCACCGGTTTCCGTCCATGTCCCGCGGCCAACCACCGCTTTCCTCCTCCTCCACCTCCACCTCCTCCTTAGATTCCACATCATCACCTTCACTTTCATAAACTTCCACTTCACCCCCTTCACTTTCATAATCTCCCACTTCACCCCCTCCACTTTCATAACTTGCACAACACTCCCTCAACAAAGAAAGCTTAAGCCGCCCATTTGTACGCTCCGCTTTAAAATTTGTACCGCAATTTAAAACACTCTCAGCCTTTATAACCAACCGCCCACCCTCGCGGTGGTGCCTCACCTTCACCGCCCCATCGGAGTCGCTGATGGAGGTCAACGGCGGCGGAAAGTCAGTCCGGCGAATTTTCCCGTCAAAATTCCGGCACGTTGACCGTTGACTTCCTCTCAATCTCTCTCTTTCCAATACTGAAATTGCACAAAACTCATCACCACTTTCACTAACTTCACTCCCGGTCTCACTCCCTAAACTCTCCGTACACATTTCTAAGCTCTTGGTACTCAATGCCGATGCAGAGCGTTTGACCATCGGATGAACGTAAACGCCGTCATTTTGATCAAGATTCTTGATATCCGGTGAAGGGTTATCAAGAGCTTTGAGAAAACTCAACGCCATTAAATAAAGAGTTGAAAAGGCGGGAAATTTAAGAATTTTTTTATTAAAAAAATGTTTTTTCAATATATAGGATTAAAGGGTGGAAATTAGATAAGAAGATATTGTGGGTAATGTTGTTATGGCATGAAAGAGAGGTGAGTGGATGAAGGGTATATTTATAGGTGTGAAAAGAGAGAGACAGCTTTTTAATGCAACTGGAATTTAATTATTTAATGGTTTTATTCCACTTTTTTACTTGTCCACATCTTCAAGTGGAATACCCATTCTTCCATTTGAGTAGCAAAAGATTGAATATTTTTTTATTCTTTTTTTTTACTATAATATTGAGTTTAGCAAATAAATGAGAGAACCCAAAATAGGTCGACGGGTATTCAGCCTGCTTGGAGAGTATTTAGATATGGTAGTTCTAAAAAAATTAATTTTTAAAAAATTATATATATGTCAAAAATAATAAGTTTATTGTTATTTATAATAAAATACGTGAACATCAAATGAATAAATGGCCAGCTTGGGCATGAACCACATGACCAGGCCATTTTGAGCGGGAAAACTCAAATGTAAGCAGATGCCTTATGGAGTCCAAGTAACAAATGTTCTAAACGGAGTGCTGGTTTAACGAATGCAGAGGGCTAAATCAAAACAATATTTTGTGGCATTTTCATGAAAATTGTTAATAATTTTTTTTTTTTTTGCTTATTACAAGTTTTGAACTCATAACCTATACTCTATTAATATCTCTATATATACTGTTTTTTTATGGACTTGGGGCCTTAATTAAATGTGGGCCTAAAACCCTAACTTGTTTTCGCTGTCCCACGAGCCACCCCTGCTAACACGCTACACATCACATTCTTTGCCATGTCTCTTTGATATTCTGATATCTTTTTTTCTCCGTTAATGCTTTTAAAATATTGTTAACTTATTTTCAAGTTAGAGGTTGCTCACATGAGGCCGCTTATGCGGTAACGGTTCTTTAATCAAACAAACAAAAATAAATAAATTATAAAAAGTGTAAAATATATATTTATCAAACAAATAAGTTGTTTAATTAATTAATTAAAGAATTCTACAAATAAGCTGCTTAATTATAAAACATCGTTTTGTTACACATAGTAAAGTCGAAGGTAAATAGACTTTTTTTTTATTTTTGTTTCACTTGATAATAATGGATATATTACATTGTGTTAAAAATTTTTAAAAAATAATTGCTTTTTCTTTTTTTTTTAACGACTAAATATTTATACCATATAGGACTTGTAATCATGACCTCCTATTTTATAACTTGACCCCCTTACAATTTATGTGAATGAGAAAAAAAAACAAAAAGAAAAAAAGGGAAAAAATGATTGACTACTAGGGGTGAGTAGAAAACCGAATTAACCTAATTGAAACCGAATTAACCAAAAAGACCGAATCGAAGCGTTAACCATCGGTTAATTTTTTGTTTTTTTTAAACTGAAATTTCAGTTTCGATTCGGTTATCCATTTTTAAAAAACCGAAAAAACCGATTGATGATGATAAAGATTATCAAGATGGTTAGGAATTAACTAAACTTTTAAGATAAATAAATAAAACAATGAATGAAGATCGGGGCTAAACTTTTAATGCTTTTTAATTTTTAAACTCTATCGAGCAACTTTGCATTCATATAGTTCTACGTAACATGTGCCTATTTTTGTTTTTTGAATTCAATATATATATAGATTGTGGTGCTCTAACACGTTCTCATACAAGCTTAAAATATGCATTTTTATTATTTTTTTTTACAATGTCAACATATAATTGAAAAAACCGAAAATAACCGAACAGAAATCGAAATTAACCGAAAAACAGAAAACCAAATGGTTCACATATTCAAATAATCGATTACTTCAGTTTCAGTTTGGGTTTCACCTAATAACCGAACCAAACCGAACCGTGCTCGGCCCTAAGTCCACACTGTGTTTCAACCTATATTTTGCTTGCTATTACAAAAATAAAAAAAAATTTGTCACAATATCCATCAAAAAAAGATTAAAAACTGAGAACTTGGAAATTGTGAGGCACTTTGGAAAGGGGAAAATTAGTTGAGGGCTATAAATGTGAAGCCATAAGAAATTTGATTGGTATTTTGCGAAACGGTAATTCTATTTTCACGCTATTTGCAACAACTTGATTTGACCCTTTTTTTTATATAATATTTTTTTTTGTTGTATATTTAATTTATCTTAACTTTTAATATGCAATAGTGCTTGTATAATTTACATAAAGTACGTTTTCAAAATTTTATTGTTTTAACTATCACATGATCGAGTGAAGAGGTAATTATCACATGCAAACCATTTTTTTATTTAATATATAAAGTACGTTTCAAAAATTTTATTGATCAAAAAAGGATGGTTATATCGTTTTACTATTTTGATTAACTATGATTCCTTCATAACACTTACTTTTGGGTTGATTATATCATGTTTCACTGCATATGTGTCGGTGAAGTGGTATTACCTTTTAATAGCAAGAAGAATATAATATAGAGTTTGACAATCGTACAAACACACCCTCTCTTATTTGTTATTTTTAGTTTTTATATTTATTCATTTTACATATAACATATATCATTTTATTTTGTTTTTGTTTTGCTTGTAATAACTTTTCGTATATAATGGCTAGTGCTTGTAAATGTATTGTGGTAATTAGTTTATTTTTATCCATTTTGAATTAATTTATTTGGAAATAAAATCCAACGTTTGAGCATTTTAATTGGAAGCGGGTGGTAAAATATTATTGGCAAATTAGAAATAAATAATCTTATCTTTTGTGTATTGGTCGAAAATAATCTCACATTTAAAAATTACTCCTAACGGCCCAACCTTTCAACTATTTTTGTCTTAATCGACCCCGTTAAAAAAAGGTTAACGTCATTAAGTTTTTTTTTCGAGTTTTAAACCGATACTTTAGGGCTTTCGATAGGAAGAAGTGTACGAGTCAACTGATGTAAAACTCATATTGAAATGATGATTCAGATGACTTGATTTTTGTTAATTGTAAATTCAAACACCCAAACTGAAGCACTATTTCGCTGTTTGGATCACCGTTTTGAGATAAGTTTTACATTAGTCGACTCGTATTATTCTTCAGACCAAAAGCCTTAAAGCATTAGTTTAAAACTTGGAAAAAAAACTTAACGACGTTAAGTGTTTTTTAACGGATGTCCAGTGATAGAAAAATAGTTAAAAGGTTGGACAATTGGTAGTGATTTTTAAAGGTGAGATTATTGTCGGCCAACATACAAAAGAAGAGATTATTTATTTCCAATTTGCTAATATTTTTTAACACTGTTCAATGTCGTATATTTTGATACTAACTTTAGAGCCCGTGTTACACACGGGATGATCCAAATTATAAATTACAAGTAAAGCAAATAATTGCATAACATATAAAAAAATGTATTACATCTATGCTTGTATCCATCCTATGTGTACATAAAATAATTTTATTTATATCACAAAATACTTTTTTTAAATGAACTTAATAAAAAAAATGAACGTGCAGAAACGTACCCGATAACGCTCTTTGTATTGAAAAATTCATTCTTAGTGTCATATATGTATAATTGAAAGAATTTTGATAAGTACCCAATTTTGGGAATAAGACTTCTCATACAATAGTAGTTCTAACCACTCAGCCTAAATACAGAATAAGTGTTACCTTTATTGATATATTTATTAATTTACCACCCATCAAAGGAAAATAGAACATTAAATTGTAACGACAAATGTTCTTCAACAACTATGTTTTACTGAGCTACACCATGAAAAGATTTTGATAAGTTTTAGGGAGCTTCTCGACTTTGTCATAATGACAACATAAAAGTAACATGTTAACTCATTTTTGTGAATATTCTGCTTCATTTGAGCATAGTTTTGCATGAGATGCTTCCCATACAACGTTCTGGCCGTCATTGAAGGAAAAGTTAATACTTACACAGATATTTCAAATTTGATAAAGTTAGAAGAATTGATAGGTTTGGGAGTGGCATGTCAAAAGTGTTTGCAATCTTTTCTTATATTTTAATAGTTGAGGGAAAATTAGTCAACTGGCCAAATCCCGAACCTTTTGATTATTTCTGTAAATATCCTTGAAAATAATTTTGAAACCCGAATCATGTTTAAAATTTTAACCTTTATCCGTTTGACATTTTCAAGTCAACACTTTGATCCCGTAAAAAATTTAATGATAAATCTATTTGGATCCTAAAACTTTTCAAAATACTCATGTTTCCCATTTTTGACCCGTAACAAATTTTGATCTAAATGTAGTAAGTTAGTTACCTGTGCCAAACAATCTATTTATGAACTTTTAACTCATAAAAATCAAATTTAAGTTCAAAAAAAAAAAAAAAAAAACTAAACAACCCTTGATAAAAAAAACTAAGAAATTAAATATGATAAACTTTGTTATGTCTTAAAGTGATTGATATATACTATCCTTAATTTTTAACATGTATATAGTTACTAAATTAACCAAAAAATAAATGGATAGATTTAAAGCATAGATTTATAATTTATAAATTTATATGATAATTTACAATAATAATAATAAATAATAATAGATAAACTGATTGATTTTAAAAAATGGATTGACTTGTAAGCATATATTTATAATTTAATTATTAAAAAAATTACTTTGTAAAATGAAAACATATTCGAGTTTTGTTTTTATGTACAATCTTCTACAATATATACATATTGCAATATGTTAATGATAACATTACAATTATATGTTTTTCAACCATTGACAAACATGGGTTGTTATTGATTTTTGGATTTCATAAAGTATTTTGGAATATATAGTAAAATTATAGGTTAATATTTATTTTTATAAAAATGTATAGATATAATATAAATAGAGTATACAAGAAAAGTGAATAATTATTAATCTATTAAATATATTAGGGTTAATTAAGATCTTAGTTTTGAAGGGAAAAGAATTATGGGAATTAACTAAAAGATGACAAGTACCCAAAACTATTTAACTTTATTAGAAAACATTGCATCATTGTGCTGGTTAATAATGCCAAAATAAATTTGTATTTGTATTGCATACTTATAAGTATTAAAAATTATATAATATATTCTTTCTTAGAAAACAATTGGTCATTAAAAGTTTGTGATGCAAAAGCAATATGATTGATACAACTTTTTTCTTATGATCAAAAGTGGGACAAGATCCCGTTGGTGATTTGCTTGGTCATTACTTTGATTTGCAACTTTTTCATATTTGTTTTCATGTTTGCCTCATTCCACTAAGGTCAAAACCTATGTTGGAATGTTGGTTTAGAGTATAGTTTCACCAACCAACACACTTACACACACAAAAAAGGACCAATAAAGAAATTGTTTTGGGTAAAAAGAAGTTCGTGCTATAATGTCATTTTATAAATTATTAATTTGAAAACAAATCACTGCAATACATTTATCCAAACAATCATCTGTATTTTTTTTGGACAGCGTAACTGTTTAGTTTTATTATACCGTAAACAAATATACAACTGTTATGTGAATTTTTAGCTAGAATATAACTTTTACATCAATATCAATATAACATATTACAATAAAATATATAGTGAGAAAATTTCAAATATAATTAAAACTATAATAGGGGTAAACCCACGCGTCACAACGTGTTACTCGTGACAGAGTACAAAATGGGGGGACATGATTCAAACTTGCGTCTAGCGGGCGAGGAACCAACACGGAGACCAGTTAGCTATAGAGACCAAATGCTTAACTTTTATAATTTAAATTGTAAAACATTTTTATGGAAAAAAGTATAGTAGAGTCGGTCACATGAACTATTGGGAACCAAAGATGTTCAACCATTTTTTCTGTAATACAATCCACAATTTGAGATGCAAAAAAGTCTGAAACTTGATTTAAGTTGTATTATAATGTAAAAGCATCAGGTAAGTCTCTCCTCTTCTCTACTCCTCCCTTTTCCTCATCACAGGTGCCTCTCAAATCGCCACCACGTCACCGATTTCGAAACAAAGACCTACAGGGGAGTTCGTCCTACATCTACTCGCACACTACCTACGGAGTATATCACTTGCGTCGAGAAAAACAAAACGAGTACCTCCGACAGTGTTCCTTCTTACCCAACAATACTACTTACAGGTATTAACAGTGGGCTGAATTCCTTCCGGTTGAACAAAATAACGACGACAGCGACGAGACCAAGGATCCGGGAAACCTTTTCTGGACTATATCACATGCTCGGGTAAAAAAAAAAAATCAGGTTGTGCATATCTATCTACTTGGTTGAAAACTATTAAATATTTTATTATTTTATCATAATTATAGCTTAAACTAAATCATATTTAAAAAAAAAAAAAACTTGTATCGTGAAGGGGCTGCTTTTATGATACATATTTGTTTAAATTTAAACAAATATTATTATTATTAGTTTTTGTTACTATTATTATTATTATTATTGATTTGATGTTCTATTGCTTGTGTTTGTGTGATTAGTTGCAACCATAGAGCGTAGGAACCGTGACTATTACTTGAGACCATGTCCTGAAACGAGGGGTGTAGGAAAGAGTAAAGATAGGGAGCGTATATTGCGTTTGGCTTCTTGGAATGTAGGAACATTAAATGGTAAGTTGCTAGAATTGGTAGATGTGCTTAAAAGACGTAGGGTTCAGATAGCATGCCTCCAGGAGACTAAGTGGAAAGGACATAGAGGGGCTGAGTGTAATGGGTATAAGTTGTGGTACTCGGGGTCTGATGGAGCTAGGAATGGAGTGGGGTTTCTAGTGGCTAAGGAAATACACACTAGTGTGGTGGAGGTGATATGACATAATGACAGGATTATGGTGTTGAAATTAGTACTAGGAGAGGAAGTTGTGGCAGTAGTCTCCGCCTACGCGCCTCATGTAGGCCTAGGGGATCTGGAAAAGAGAGAATTTTGGGATTGCCTAGACGCAGTGGTAGGGGGCATACCTAGGGGGAGAGGATTTGCATAGGAGGTGATTTTAATGGACACATTGGTAAGGCTAACGATGGTTTTCAAGCCGTACATGGGGGTTTCGGTTTTGGTGATAGGAATGACACCGGAACAGATCTTCTAGAGTTTGCGGTGGCACATGACCTAGGTATTATAAATTCTTATTTTAGGAAAAAAGATTCTCATTTAATCACTTTTAGCAGTGGCGGACGCGACACGCAAATTGACTACCTTTTGATGAGGCAAGGAGACCGACGTTGGTGGAAGGACTGCAAAGTCATACCTGGGGAGGCAGTTGTGACTCAACATCGACTACTAGTGACAGATATAGCCTTCAGAAATAAGCTGACTGTTCGAGAGAAGAAAGGTACACCGAGAATTCGATGGGGAAATTTGAAGGACGAAAATCTCCTACTGTTTAAGGATAAACTCATACTGCATACGCGGGCTCGACTAAATGGGGACTCAACTCATATATGGGAAACTATGGAGACAAAGATCATCCAAGTAGCAAAGGAGACTCTCGGGGTCACAACAGGAAAGACAAGTGGGCATAAGGAGTCTTGGTGGTGGAATGACGCAGTGCAAGACAAGATAAGGGACAAACAAGGATGTTTTAGGGAGCTAATGAGGTGCACGAATGAGGAGGAGTGAGTGGAATTGAGGGACAACTACAAAACGGCCAAGATAGAGGCGAAGAAGGCGGTGGCGGAAGCAAAGAAGGCGGCCTTTAAACGGATGTATGAAAATCTAGAAACAAAAAAGGGGGAACATGCTATGTTTAAGATTGCCAAAGCCATGGAGCGTAGAAGGCAAGATCTAGGACCGGTGAAGTTCATAAAGGATACAGATGGGCATGTACTGGTCAAGGAGCAGGACATCAAGCTAAGATGGCAAACCTACTTCCACAATCTTTTTAACAATGGGAGAGCTTACCAAGAAGAACATGACAACACAAACTTTCAACGACAACAATCGAATAACTGCTACTGCCGACGGATCACACGAGAAGAGGTGAAGGATGCACTTAGGAGGATGGGAAGGTCTAAGGCGGTTGGCCCAGACAACATACCCATCGAGGTGTGGAAGTGTCTGGGGGAGGAAGGAGTCATGTGGTTAACTACTCTGTTCAATAGTATTCTCAAATCAGGTAAGATGCCAGACCAGTGGAGGAGCAGCGTTGTAGTTCCTATCTATAAGAACAAAGGAGACGCCCAATGTTGTGGTAACTACCGAGTAATCAAACTACTAAGTCATACTATGAAGCTATGGGAAAGAGTGATTGAGGTTAGACTTAGACGAGAAACTCAGGTTACGGTCAACCAATTTGGCTTCATGCCGGGGCGTTCCACCACAGAGGCAATACACCTTATAAGAAGATTAATGGAAAAGTATAGGGAGAAGAAGCGTGATCTACATATGGTGTTTATTGACCTAGAAAATGCCTACGACAGTGTGCCACTACAGGTGCTCTGGGAGTGCTTGGAGGGTAGAAGAGTGCCCAGGAAATACATAGAGATAATTATGGATATGTATACCAGGAGTGAAACAAGTGTCCGTGCGCCAGTGGGGGATACTGATTTCTTTCCTGTAGAGGTAGGTCTTCACCAGGGGTCAGCGTTGAGCCCGTTTCTTTTTGCAGTAGTCTTGGATGAGTTGTCAAAGTCGATTCAGGGGACTCTCCCGTGGTGCATGATGTTCGCAGACGATATTATGTTACTTGCTGAGAAAAAACAAGATCTAAACATGAGGCTTGAGGAGTGGCGAACAACCTTAGAGACAAAAGGATTGAATATTAGCCGATCTAAGACGGAGTACCTACACTGTGATTTTGGTGGGATAAACGACAATGAAGACGCACAGATCACAATTGAAGGGCAGGTGGTCCCGCAGGTAACGAAGTTCAAGTATTTAGGATCATTTGTACAGAGCGATGGGGAATTAGACAGTGATGTGACCCACCGAGTTCAGGTAGGATGGTGTAGTTGGAAAGCAGCCACAGGTATATTGTGCGACAAGAGTTTCCCGACTAAACTAAAGGGAAAATTCTATAGGGTGGCAGTTAGACCTGCAATGCTATATGGAACAGATTGTTGGGCCATCAAGAAGGCACAAGTGCGGAAGATGGAGGTAGAAGAAATGAGAATGCTACGTTGGATGTGTGGGCACACAAGGCTAGACCGAATAAGAAACGTTGTGTTTCGCGAGAGATTAGGGGTGGCGAACATAGCAGACAAGATAAGAGAGGGGAGATTGAGATGGTTTGGACATGTAAAGAGAAGACAGACGTCGAATCCTGTTAGATCCGCAGAAAACATTACTATAGAGGGGAGGAGGGGTAGAGGACGACCGAAATTGACTTGGGATGAGAGGATTAGGCATGATTTGATAGACCTAAACCTCTCCGAGGACATGGTTGAGGACAGGAATTCGTGGAGAAGTGGAATTAAAGTTAAGGATTTTTAGAGAGAATTCAATACCTTAGGGCTTAGACTTAACTTATTTAGGTCACATACCATAATGGTATTTCCCTTACATATATTATTATTATTATTATTATAATTATTATTAGCTTTTATATAGCTGTTAAACTGTGATCTTATTATTAATATTTTTATAATTAGTAGTAGTTTTTATATAACTGTTAAACTTTGATTTCCTTTATTTTGCTTCATACACATGTACTTAGAGCCGAGGGTCTCTCTGGAAGCCACCTCTTTATTTCTTTGGATAGAGGTACGGTGTGCCTACATCCCACCCTCCCCAGACCCTACTTATAGCTTTGCTGTCGGTGGGATTTTACTGGGCATGATTGATTGATTGATTGATATAACAATTTTTCTTCTAGAATTTATATATAATTCATAAATTTTGTTAAATTTAATAGAATTTATTAATTACAAAATAAAATAACATCATATAAATACATTTATAAGTATATATGTTTGAATGAGGCACATTAGAAGTGGGTAGTCCAATCATGCCCAAGGGAACAAGGAACGCACCTAAACAATGCTGTTTGTCACTTTGTTGTGGTCGGTATAACAAATGCCACCTTTATATGTGGCTATCCAATACGCTCGTTCATGTTCACTTAACTTTAATTAAGCAAACAAGAACACAAACAAACATATGTTTTTCTTTCATCTTTGTTCATTAAGAATGTATATGGGTTTGTGTTCATCTGTTTTTTTTTTGTTTTTTTTTTTAAACAGCAAGGCTTATATTAACCAAAAAGAGAGTACATGGCAGTAGGAACTCAGCAAGAAGCTGAGGAAAAAGTACAAAGTGAACAAAAAACTAAACCAAAACACTTAATACATCATTCCGTCCAAGTTAAAACTAAACCATAACCTCCACTCTTTTATAGATGTTAATATTCCAAACAAACATTAAGGGCAGACATGAAAGCAAAAAAAAATGATTAAGTTCTTGTTCGTTAGCATATTACCTAAGGTTCGGTTCTAGAAATTGATTGGATTGATGATTAGCCAAGTGGCAATAGCAACAACTAACAAATAAAATTAAAAATATTTAAACAAATACGAAATCAGAAAATAAACAAAGGAACCTAAATGGACAAACATAAATACATGAACAAGCGTACGTGAACAAACATAAACAAGCGAACATAAAGAACGAAGATAAACGAACATTTGGGAACTTAAAGAACACTCATAAACGAACGTACACTGACGTAAAGAAAGAGCATAAACGAAGTTCAGCGACATATATGAACAAATGTGACATTGTTCATGTTCATTTATTTAATTACATTAATTTTTTTTTATTCGCGTATGTTCATTTATTAGAAGTCACTTCCTATCAAACAGTTCAACGAACATTTTATTAGTTTACTAGCCTAATTTCTAACTACAATTATGCTATACTTATTAAAAATTAATACAATGGAACTTTATTGTTAAATGGCTTTTGTTTGATGATTAGATTTACATCGTTTAAAAAGTCAAGTTAGTTGTGATATAGAAATGCATACCGCTGTCTAGTGACAATGAATTTGGTAAACATTTGTTTTCATACTTTAAAGGGCCATTATGTCATTTCATAAAAGATAGTGCATCAACGAATGTCATTACTTGCTACCATGTCATTTCATTAGAGAGTGCATCAATGAATGCTTTTACTCGTACGAATAATTAGACTCATAAATTAACCTAAGGTCCACTAAATCGTTTGGCTACGAGTTTGTTTATTTAATCAAACGACTAAACACACGTTACAAGTGTCTCGTTCGTGAACATACGTTTATGATCGTTATTACATTTTCCCGTGAGTTTCATTGTTATTAACATTTAATTTGGAGCTAAATATGTTTGTAGTAAACTTATCTACTTTGAATAGCAATAAATTATAAAAGTTACATTTTACTGGGCCCACCGCATAAATCCAGGTTTGATAACAGAAAACGAGTAGAATAAGAGTTATATTCCGATTTCGTATTGGAAAGGAAACTTGGTGTAAACAAGTAGAGATTGCAACTTGAAACATGATTACGTGCCTAAAAGGACATTTAATATTTAATATTTGAAAGTAGAATAAGATTATACCTAAAAAATGTAAAATGGATTTTGGGTCGTAGATCAAGGTTAACGAAGGACTTAAATTAGATAGATTGGCACGTGACATTCAGTTACCAAATTATATAGTTTGGTTTAATTAAACTTACCTTTAAATAACCATCACTAATGACAGTTATACCCCTTCAACTTATAACCTGACTTTAACCATATTAACGACTTTGTTTTACCACCTTGACCTTGACATAACCTCAACAAGTTTGTATCGCCAAGCTAGTAAGCTTATCTTTTTTATTTTTAATTTGTTTTAAACTACTGAAAAATTTTATTGCAAAAATATTACCATGCAACACCCAAAAATAAAAAAACATCAAGCAAATGTGAGAGGATAAAGAGTTTCGTCATCCCCTTTTAGGGATTCCTTTAAAATTGGGTTTAGAAGCTAAATGGGCCCAAAACATCATTCAAGTCCAACCCATGCGCCAATGGATACACACGCTTAAGTTTATTCTTATACTTAATAGTTGGTTACTTTTATGTAAATAAAAAAAATATACATAAAAGAACCTAGATGACTTCAGGGTTGTGATTATTTGGATTCTTAGATGCTTAAAGAAATAATCATCAGTTTTTATTCTTTAAAAGTAAAAATAAAATTCTTTTGAGATAAAGAATAATTTAGTGTTTTAAAACATTTTTAAAGAACCTTAAGAATTGGTTCTACTACTAAATTAGCAAAAGGAGCCGACATTTAGTTCTTTTTTAGCGATGGAACCCACTACGAAGTGTTCAATATTTTTATACCAACAAAGTCAAAACTAGCATATAATTAATATTAAAGTTAATGGCTATTTCTTTTTCTTGTGATTTGCTACTTTTGCCACTTAGTTCAAATTTTGAAATTTTGTCAATTTAGTTCTTATAGTTTTAAACATTAGCCAATTACACCCCTCGTCTAACGATATCCAACTATGCCGTTAGTTTAAGGGTATTTTTATATTTCTCCTTTTTATTTTGAATTAATGGTAATTTTCGTCCCTATGGTTTGATACTATAAATGTTTAAAACTATAAAGACTAAATTAACAAAATTTCAAACTTATGAATGAAGTGGCAAAAGTAGCAAACCGAAAATGACCATTAACTCTTAATATTAATATCTATTTATAAAATATAAATACAAGTATATGTTCCTGTGATTGTTTTACTCCTATATGTTAGGAGTATATAATCTAAAAGGGTGTTTATAAAAAAATATTTTTATGTAAACAACTACAATAATCATATAATTTTTGTAGGGGCTGTTTGATTGTAGGTAATGTAATAAAGGGGGGAATGAAATGGAAGAAAGAATGGTGGCGGGTGGCGGCAATGGTGGTGACAGTCAGATACTGGCGGCTGCGATGGTGGTGGTCAAGTGATGGCGGTGGTGGTGGTAAGGTGGCGGTGGTGGTTGTTAAGTGGTGTTGTCGAGAGAGTGAGGTGAAAGAGGAATGAAATGAGGAAAAATAAAAACAAAAACAAAACAAAACAAGAAAGTGTGAGAATGAATGGTTTTGACGGGATGATGTATAATTGTTGATTTACTCACAATGACCTATTCTATTGCTCCTATTATTTCTGCATATTAAACGCTGCCTATATATTTTGTTTTTAACATGATAAATGAGATAATCATCTAAACTCGGTTATATTTACCAAGCAATATCTAAAAATGCATCATGCAGTTTTCGTAGTTTTTTCGCACCCTAACCATCTAAATGTATGAAAATTGGGAGGCAATATCTGGAACCTTGTTATAGATCAATCAAGAGTGTTTGTTTTTATAAACGAAACAATGTGAGGGGTGACAGTTTTCTTTTTTTTCCTTTTGTATGTTTAAGTTGTTTACAGAACCTATTAACCAAAATTTGTTTGTCGGGCATGAGATTTACAAGACTTATTTAAAGTTTGGTTTCAAAGCATGCATCAAACATCATAATCTATTTACGAGTCTACAACTACGACTGCTAAGCAAACGATGCCTTTTAATGAAGTCACTAACGGACATCTAGGAGCTCGTGTAAAGTTGGATGATTACAGTATGTATATGTTACTTATGCATGAATTTGGACACGACATTTGTTTATATAGATTAGAGAATAAAAATGGACAAATAGCAAGGTATAGAACAAAAGTAGTTAAATAAGAAATTATATATAAAAATATAATCCTAGCCTTTTGCTACATGAATCATCTATAAAGACAAGAATATGCCCCTCACCACCCATCAAATTTGCTTTTATAAATGTTCATGCTTTAAAAATTGAACACTGAACTTAAACAAAAGTGATGAAAGATTATTCAGGTCAAGTATGTTTTCTCAATAATTTAAGCCAAACCTACTTTATCTAACAATCATACAATTGTTAATATTGAAAAATAAAATAACCAATAATGATAGGAGATTGACATGTAGAAGAATATATAGAAATTTACGTGTCGTTCTTTACATTGTATAATGTATATTATCTTTTATTGAGACATATTTATTCTTTGTCTTGATTGAATTTTCTTTTGAAACTCACTTGCAAAATAAGGTGTGCAAAGTTCCAATGTGATCGAGTCTTCAATCAACGACGATATGACTCAAATTATTCGAGAACTTCTTATTACACTACCGAGCTCATCCCTTGTCAGAAGTTTTGAAAAAGTTTACAAATCATTAGATTCAAAAGTTATTGTTTAATACCTCATCTAAATTTGAAAGTATGAGTGCAACAAGCTTGTACAATAATACTTTGTTCCATCACGGGATTCTCTTAAGATTCATTCTCAATTTGAGGTTAAGACTTATAATAGACTATTGTGGTGGTTTTAACTTAAAAAGCACATTAGCAGTGTTGCGGACGTTAAAGGGTGCCATGTAAGTGGATGGCCCCTTCTACCTTCACTACACATGACTATAATGTTAAACAAGTACATTAATTAGCATTGCACAAAGTCATATATATACAAAAATTCTTTTAAATTGATTGGCCACTGTTTTCTACACAGTTAAGTTTACGCGTAACACTTTATTATATGATCTTTCGTTATTGCTTTTGTATATTGGTTAAGTTATTTGTTATGTCGTTTGGTTTTATATTTTAGCTTTACTTTTTGTTGGCTTGATTTCATCCCACGTGCGATTCACAATCTCATCGTACATCGATCATTATTCTTTGATGGTTTTAAATCCATTCAACTCTAAAGGCACCTGGTGGACTAGTGGATCCATGTCGATCCACACTTGATTGTTTTGTCATTTTCATTTGACTTTGTGTTAATAATATCGGAAGAAACAACGTTGGAAAGTAACATGTTCATCCTACTTATTTTTATCGATTTTATAAGAAATAATATGCATTTATAATCCTCATGAACTGGATTTATAGTTACAATTTATAATTTATGTATGCAGTAACAAAAACAAATATTTTTAAATAT
Organism: Bidens hawaiensis; assembly: GCF_021521415.1. NCBI lineage: Eukaryota > Viridiplantae > Streptophyta > Magnoliopsida > Asterales > Asteraceae > Bidens > Bidens hawaiensis. The sequence continues at coordinate 2,022,542 of NW_027491253.1, forward strand.
GGGAGTTTTACACTAAGGTGTAAAACTCCCATCTTTTTTTATATATATTTTTAAAACCCCTTTTTAGTCATGTCCGTAGGTTGCAATTGGGTTCAGGAATTCGAATGGAAGGTCCAAGTAGTAGGTAGATTAATGATCTTTATATTTATTTTTGTAATATTTGTTAATTTGTTTATTTTTATATTTTTAAAACTGATTTGAAGTTCATTATTTGAAATATGTTTTTATCCTTCATAAAATACATCTACTAAAGTTTTACTATTAAAACAACTAATTAAAAAAAAGTATATTATGTTAGTATAGTAATATAAAAACTGTAGCCCTTCCAAACTAGATGGGAGTTTTACACTAAGGTGTATCAAAATTTGGCTATCAAAATTCAGTTCTAAACTATTTATTTGAAGGTCACGGTCCAAATTGTTGAAACCGATAAATCCAACCGCACCAGACTCCAATTGCACCAGACCATGTTGATCACTTATCGTTCGGTTTATGATCAAACTAATATAATATTTAAATAGTGAAATAATATTTTTTTCTTGAAAATATAGGTTCATTTTGAAACTATTTAGGAATTATTATTAAACACTAGAGAACCTATGATGAAAACGATAAACTAGGCTTAAGAACAATTATATAAACAACATAATCTTGCTATTTCTAAAACAATTAAGAAAGTAGAACAATAAAGAAATGAAAATACAAACAAACAAATACTTTATCGTAACCCTTACATAAACTACTTAAGCATTTACCACTCCAAGTGTTTCACTTATAAATCCTTATTTAAACAATATTTTCATAGTCTTATTATGCATATTGGTTATTTACGAATTATTTATGAGTCAACTATACTTACCCGACTCAACCCGACTCATTTCGAACCTCCTTAAAATTCATTTGACAACACAAACCTTAATCCTTTCGCTTCATTTGAAGATCCTTAAGCTTCGACTCAAGCTCATCAAGCTCATGACCACGAGGATCGTTCTGATCAAGTGGTCCAAGCATACGAGGAAAATCCTTAAAGATCCCTTTAACAACCTCAACACCATCATAAGACAAAAAGTTACCATTAACATTTAACAATCTAAACCCCGGTTTCCCCACAACTGCTTTAGCCAATGCCACGGCGCCACCTGTCTCAACCCCATTGGTGCTCAAATCAACTACACACAACTGCCCAAACCCGTCTCCAAGGGCATTAGCAATCATCACCGCTCCTGAGTCTTTTAATTCATTTTCAGATAAGTTTATTCGGGTTAAGGAATGTTTGTTTGAGATTAAACAATCAGCTAAAGCTTTTGCTGCGGCTTCTGAAGTGATGTTGTTTCCTGCCATTTCTATTATTTCTAGTTCCAAATCGGGCTGCATTAAGGCGTTTGCAAGGGCTATGGTTCCTTCATTTTCTAAATTTAAGTAACTAAGGTAGATTTCGGTTAGGTTTGTGTGATGGGCCTGACTTAATGAGACCCCTAGCTTTGGCCCGAACATGTTGTCACGTATGTCGAGTTTTTTCAAAAGGGTGCATGCGGTAAGTGCTTCAGCTAGTGCAACCCCCCCTACTGATCCAATCCTTGAGGAGGAACACCTGAAATTAAAATATAAAATTTGTTTTATGTTTAGAACTTTTTAAAGGGTTAATATCATTAAAAAAACAATGTTCTTTCTTATTTCTGTTGGAGTTTATTAGTTTTCATTAGTTCATATTAGTTAGTTGAAGTTTGTTATCAATTAGTTAGAATTAATTAGTTAGAGTTTGTCTATAAATACTAGTTTGTAATCACATTTACAATTTGAATGAGAATCATGATTTGAATTTTACAATTTCAGTGAAAAAGTCTCCTAACCCAGTTTTCATATATTAAATTCGCTAAACACGCAAATTAAAACCACGACAAAGTCCTTTTTTAAGGGTGCATAGGTGAGGCACTTTTTCATGTTTTTAAGAAAGTATGTTGGTTTTTTTTATTAGATTAACTCCTTTGTTTAAAGATCATTTGGATATCACGTTATGAATTCTAAATAAACTAAAGTTTTACCCGAAACCCTTTAGATTAGGATTTTTAAAATGAATTCCTATATCGCCTTAAAGATTTTAAAAATAATTCGTATATCGTCTTAAAGAAAATGAAAATTTTACCTGAAATCCTCTAGATTAGGAGACCCTTTAACGAGTTGAGCAATAGCAACCGCACCCTCATCTCCCGTCATGTTATGATGAAAATGAAGAATCTTAAGTTTACTAGTCGAAGGAATCAACTCGCATACCGCCTTCGCAGCTTCTTGCGATATCCCAGCATTCATAAAATACAACTCAACAAGATTCCCTTGAGACTTCAAAAGCCCTCCTAAAGCCCTAACCCCCTTTTCACCCAAAGCATTATTAGACAAATTCAAATAACTCAAATTACTACCCTCAAGTGCTGTTGAAAACATCTTCATAACCTGAACCGCCTCTGGCTCGGGCCGCCTCGACAAAATATCTGACAAGTCAACCTCGGTCAACTGGTCTTTGACCATTGACAAAACTGATGCAGCCACATGGGCTGCAGGGAGCCCGAAACTTCTATTACTAAAACGGATTTTAGTAAATTTGTTCCCGGGCTCTTTTAATGGTTTTAGTAACTCTTTAGCTTCTTCGGCATCTATGAAGGCCCGACGGCCTCTAGAGATGTCGAACACGTGTTCGTTGTCAAATGTGGTCAACTCTGCTATTGTGTCTCGGTCTTCTTTTTGTTTGGGCCCAGCTTTGATGAATTCGACCATGAGTTTGCTGGATTCTTTAGCATAGACTTGTATTGCAGATCCACCATCGGTATCAGTGTCTTTTTCAAATTGTTGGGTTGCGGCTGCAAATGCGGCTGATTCGATTTGTTTAGCATCATCTTCGGCTTCTTCTTTGCTTAAAAGCCCGTATTTTCTTGTTAATATGGATGGTGTTGTGAGGTTTCTTATAATACGGTCCACGAGTATTTGCCTCGTGCTGTGGCCTGGGGGCCAGAGCTTAACCGAATTCATGTCTGTATTAACCAATCCTGCAAATACAGGTATTGAAAGATCATGTTTTAGTGGTGAGTTTAAGTTTTAAGCATCACTTGAGCTGATAGGGTGTGCGTGAAACCAAAATAAGTCAATAACTTAATCGTAGCTCAAATAACTTAAGTAACTGATCCTAAAACTGAGGGTTTGGTTTAATGTTTTTTTAAACACTGAATATTCGGTTCGGTTTGGTTTTGTATGTACCAAAAACTGAAAAAACTAACCGAACGCGTAAAAATTGAATTGACTATTATAACGAACCGAACACGTGTAAATCGAAAAAACTGAACCCAACCCAACACAAAACTGATAGCTTGGGTTTACGTTTTTTCAAAATCGAAAATTCTGTTCATTTTGGTTTTGCACATACCAAACACTGAAAAAGTGAATTGAACCTACAAAAGCGAAACGACTTTTATAATCACACCGAAAACGCATAAACCCAAAAATCCTATTTTTGTTATTGAGTTTGTGAATAAAAAATTTATTTTTGAATGCTATAAGAGATTAATAACGATGCAGTTAAAATTTTTTTAGGTCCAAATGTGTAGTAATTAGTTAATCATCAATAAACCGTAAAAAAAAATACAAAACCAGAAAAAAAATTGAAGTGAACACATTGTGACAAATGAAAAGAGAACGGTTTTCAATAAAGCTAAATTCCAAATATTTGGTTTTTGGTTGAATTTGAGTCCAAAACCGACTCATGCACATCTAGACTTTCAAATGAACCGAGGGGAGCATATTCATGTTCGTTTAGTTTTAACCAAACAAATAATTAAATGAACAAGACATGCCACATATGTTTATATAAACGAACTTCCTATCGAACGGTTCACTTGAAAGTTGGCCTACGCACAAATATTCATTAAAATTGTTTAGCTCTTGCAGAAAACTGTTAACTTCAATCAATTTCAAACCAACGAAGATGATTACAAGGCCAGACAGTCAATCAATATATAAATTTTCCTAATCGAAATTAAATGAACACAACATTGCAAAATCGTAGCGTTTATATGAAAGCCGTGAAGATAATAATAAGAATAAGAATAATGAGGTAGACGAAGATCTAAATCCTGACGTCAATGTACGAGCATCATAAACACACAAATGATACATGGGATTTTAATTGTGAAATGTAGAATCGGCAATCAAAAAGAACATATATCGTACCGGTGGCGACGTTGACGGAGAATAACCGCCGGTGAATGAACGTCCTGTGGTCGGTTATCTACTTTTCTTTTTTGTCGGAAACGTGACGGTTATGGAGACGTTTGCAATTGCATGTAATGCAATGAAAATATATTGCAATGCTTAATTTTATTTTATAATAATCGGAAATATTTCTTTTGAACATTAGTAACATCCGATGGGCGTATAATACAGAGGAAATTTGATAAGAGAGAAAAGGGGCAATTTCATAAGTATTCATGCAAAATTAAGAAATATCAGTGTAAACTTTAAAATGTTATGGGTATGTTTGGCAATAAACTTTTAGGGGCTTCAAGCTTTTAAGAAAAAGCTTCTACCTAACAAAAAGTCTTGTTTGGTTCAACTACCCCATGACTCTTTAAAAGTCCATAATTTTTTCACACGTTAATATTTTTTTAAACACATTACATCATAAAAAAGAGCATTTTATTCTCTTTAATTTGAGTATGATATTGATATACTTCTTTACCGGTTATGATTGGCAACAAGTCGAGTCGGATGAACTCAAGTCATGTGTAAGACCAAATTAGGGTTGGAACGAGTCAATAAAAAAGGGTTAATTTAGTTCGGTTCGTGTCGGTACGGTTTTGGGTCGAAAGGGGCCAGGTCAGAACATGTTTCAGATTAAAACGGTGTCGGGTCGGAAAGAGTTTCAAATCAAAAAAGGTTGGTTTAAGAAACTATTTATTTGAAATCACTGTATATTTTAGTTTTGTTTCTTGATTTTCGCCACGATTACACGCTTGCTGCCTTTGCACGAAGTACACGTCTGCATTCGGGTTATGCGTGCACTAATATCAAGTGAATCACGTACCGACACTGATTATGTGGTTGGTCTCAGGTTGCGCGCGCACTCCGCCGCGCCGCGCTGGCACCCAATTAGTTTATTAAAAGCTCCAGCTACTCTGCAAAATACCTAAATATATCTAAAAAGCTCCAGCTACTCTGCCAAACACCTAAATATATCTAAAAAGCTACAGCTAACAGCTACCGACTACCAGCTTCCAGCTTCTAGCCACCAGCCACCAGCTACCAGCTAGTTTTGCCAAACATACCCTATATATTCTTCTTTGAAAATTGAAATATCAAATTTATCCTTTTATTATAATAATTAAAATATCATATACATCCGTAGTGAATATATATCTCATTAAAAACAATTTATAATATGACAGTTTTAGCTTGAGGTGTATAAAACCAGTTTTAAACCCAAACCAAACCAGTTTATAAATCGAACCGGGTTGGTCAACAGCTGGTTAAAACCGTTTAACTCAAATAGGTTCGATTTATAAAGTGGTTTAGAGGCAAGATAGGCCGGCATGGTCACATCGATTCGGTCCGGTTTATAAACCAGTTTTCCTCAAACTGGTTGGGTAGATCTTAAGGGGAACCGGTATCGAAACTAACGATGAGCAAAATCGGTATCGATTTGGTATTATCGGTACCGAATCGATACCAAAGTTTTGAGTTTTCGGGACCGGTAAGGTACGATACTGGTGTTACCCGAAATTTACCTTAAATACCAGTACTGTCCCGGTACCTGTATCGGTACTGAACCGAACCAAACCAAATATTTCGGTACCGGTACATGCACCAAAATTATACGATTTTCGGTACCGTATGGTAACGAGCTCATCCCTACCTAAAACTGGTGGTTTGTGTTGGTTTGGGAACTGGTATGGGTGAAACCGGTTTTTTTTTGTACACCTCTAGTATTACCCCCAAATCAAAAAACCCCAAAAGCCTATCTCACCACACCAAACGCTAAAAAAAACCTACTCCCCCCCCCCCCCCCTCCCAAAAAAAAAAAAAAAACCCTACACCATAAACTAAACCATAACCCCCCCCCCCCCCCCCCCCCAACCAACCAACCAACCCTCTTAAAATTATTTTTATTAATTTCTTACTTTTTTAGAGTAATATTGTCCTTGTCGAAAGTTTATAACAAAGGGATATATATGATATTTGAATTTCGTAGGGATATATAAGGAATTAATCCAAGATAAAACATAGAATTTCAATTCATTAAAAATATCAATGAGAATACTAGTATTTTTTTTAGAACATCAATTTTTATGCCATCGCATTTTCATTTTGGACAGCCTCGTTGCCTCACTCTGCCAGACTATGCTGTCTTAACCGGGTATACGATAGTTTCAAAGTTTGATTTGAACGTTCCCTTGAAAAACCATACCATCGGCTGCCATTTAAGAATCCTAATAAAGATGTGTCGTCCTTATAAAATATTGCATTTTTATTTATGCAATTGAATATTTTAAATTTAATAATATTGATACTCTCATAGAAAATGCAGGCAGGCCCCCAATAGTTTTCCGGGCCTAAAAACTGGACCAGCCCATCTATGAATAAAGATAACCAACAATTATCCTGCTTCAGCTAAGGTTTCACGGAGCTGTGATATATTTTGGGCATTTTGCAGCAGCCGCCTGAACAACAAACTCAAATCACAGCAGCAGCCATGGTAAATCTATCTCTAATCCTTCCGATTTTGACCATTTAAGTTATAATCCGAAGATGTTGTGTTTTGTAGAGTTTGGTAGCAAATGAAGATTTTCAGCATATTCTTCGTGTCCAGAACACGAATGTTGATGGAAAGCAGAAGATCATGTTCGCTATGACCTCCATCAAAGGTATAGGTCGTCGTTTCGCCTGCAAAAAAGCCGATGTTGATATGAACAAGAGGTACTACTTTTTTCACCGATAATACATGCCATATGATTCAACTGTTATACAACTTTTAGGTTAAATATTAAGCAATTATGTTAGAAATTTAATCTAAATAATAATGTCATTGGGCTAGCAGAAGAATCTTGATGAATATGAACAACTTGTCAAGGAACTAGAAAACATTTCAATTTTTGTTTGTTATATGTTAAGACATTATATTAGAAGTTTATATATGAATTTTTGTGTTAACATAAGTTTTGTGCAATTGTTTGAAAGCCATCTATGTTATTGTTAGAACTAAATATTTGCTCTTTGTTTTTTTGATTGTTGTATGAAATGAATCAAGGTTAAGTTTAGAAAATTATCTAAAAACACATTTTATGATTTCAAAAGTTTTATGTTAATAACTTTTTTGTTCAAAGCTTCACTCTTTGTCATACAACTTTTAGTTAATATGTTAAGCACGCACATTAGAAATGTACTCAGTTTAATGTCAGCTCGGCAGTAGCTAGACGAATATATAAACTATTTGTCACGGAACTAGATACAATGAATTTTTGTGTTCCTATAAGTTTTTCTTTAACAGTTTAATAGCTCTATTTGTTATTGTTAGAACTAAATGTTTACTCTTTGCTTAATGTTTCGTATATAAACTTGAATTTACAGGGCAGGAGAACTTTCAAGTGCTGAGATTGATAACCTCATGACAATTGTTGCAAATCCCAGGCAGTTTAAAATCCCAGACTGGTTTCTTAACAGAAAGAAGGATTACAAGGATGGCAAGTACTCTCAAGTCACATCCAACGCTCTTGACATGAAGCTCAGGGACGATCTCGAGAGATTGAAGAAGATCAGGTTTATATTATTTTCAGTTTTATTTATAAAATGTTTTAAAACATCTAGAAACTACACTATTTTTTAGAAGTAACGGTTTTACTTTATTTACTCAGAAGTAAGTGTGTGTGAATGAGCCGAGCTTTAGGTTTCCTAAGCTTAGCTCGGCTTGTCTTGTCTTGTCTTAAACTCTTTCTTTGAAGCTTGGTCGAACTCTAATTTGACTACATATTAGACATTAGTTGTTTAAATTTTCAATATATTTATATATATACATATAGGGTTAGGTTATAATAGGAAGTATAGTTTTTGTAGGAAGAATGGGAAATAATCTTGTCCATTGATTTTTAACATGGAAGGTTGAGATTAGTTTATGAGGAAATCAAGTGTGAACACAAGGTAAAGGGCATAAAAGGAATAACATATTTGTTGACTCTCTCTCCACATGCCAATTACCCCATCATTTTAAAACGTCCATAACTTTTTTACGACGTTTTTATTGAAAAACAAATTCACCATAATAACGAGTGTCTTTTTATCTTTTATATGAGTACCATATTGTAATATAAAAATTAAAAAAAAATTAGTGGGTTTTTTATAAATTGTGTTTTACCAAATTGTGTTTTACAAAATTGTGTTATACAATAGTATTTTTCATTGTGTTTTCTTTTCATTGTGTTTTTTTCATTGTTTTTTTTACATTGTGTCATACAATTGTGTTTTTTTTTTCAGTGTTTTTTTCCATTGTGTTTTTTTGGACTTTTCCGGCGAGGTGGTGGCGGTGAGTGACGGTTGTGGTGGCGGTGGAGTGGTGGTGGTTTTGAGATTAAAGTAGGTGGGTTTTGATATTAAAGTGTTAAACTAAAATACCCTCCTTCTTAGCCTTCTTAGGAAAATCAAACTTCTTATTTGAATATATTTATATATATACATATAAATAACTTTTATTTTATTTATATTTTAACGTTTTTTGTGTAATAATTTTATATTTATAATGTGTTATTTTATTATACAAATTGCTATATTTATATAAAAAATAGGCTTAGAAGCCTAGTATTTTTATGAGATGTTTTTCCTTCATAAGTTTTGAGTTTTGTTATTTTTGTTTTTTCTACAGTTTAGTTTATTCAAATTTGTTTTTGCGGTTTATATTTGAAATTGAATTCACTTTAAAAAATTTCAAATTTGAATTACCCGATTTAATTAACCTAAAAAATTCGAGTTGATGAAGACCCTTATTTATATAGATCTTTTTGTAATTATAATTTTATATTAACATGCGTTATTTTTTTATTATTTTTTAGATATTTATATAAAAATAATTATGCTTATATTTTAGATATAATAGGCTCATTAAGCCTGGACTCAAACTTGTGCTTTTTCTTTAAGCTGGCTCGGATATAAGCTTGGCTAGATTCAAAATAGATAGATCACTGATTAATAGTTATTCAAAGTTTTTTTTCTTTTTTTCATTTTGATTACAGGAACCACCGAGGTCTTCGTCATTACTGGGGTCTTCGAGTTCGAGGACAGCACACCAAGACTACTGGTCGTAGGGGTAAGACCGTTGGTGTGTCCAAGAAGCGTTAAGCTGTTTTGGTTCTTTTTTAAAAGCAGGGTATCTGTTTTGTTATGTTTGTACTTGTTTTTGGTGTTGATGTAGGGTGGTTTAATTATGAGAAATTGCATATTTTCGGATTATGATATTACAAGTTTTGTGCTTTAAAACTCAGCAGACTGATGGTTTTGGTTTAAAGTAACGTGAATTTAGTTATGCTTGTTGATAATTATGTTCTATGGAAGACATGTTAATTATTCTTGTAGAAGCAACATTCATGTATTTGCATTAGATTAAATTTTTTAAAAAAAAGTTTACCAATTCTCTTTAAAAATTTATAATTTGGATTAGGAATAACTAAACTGTTTTTCTTTTCTTAATTGTACAATGAATTTTAGTTTTACAGGATTTGTCTTGATATTAATTTTGTGACTTTTATGTGGGATTCAAAATTAAAGAGAGGAAAGAGAGACGTTCAATATATTTTTTGAACATTTAAAAGCCGTAAACTATACATAGAGGTAGTGAAAGAACCATAACGTAGACAAGAACACCTAAAGCCTCAGATATTGTGACGGTTACTGGTACTATTAAAACTCGTCTCATACCTGGCCCTTTTTGATCTCTTAACCATGCATAAGGTGTTTGTACCAAACAAATTTGGTGTAGTAGATAGAAACCGAAAACATTTTTTAAGGTATAACCAAACATTGAGCTCAATATATGTGGTTAACCGAAGTTGGAATGTCAAGATCAACAAGTAGAAAAAAAAGACTTGATTTGAAACTTGACTAATAAACGGTCTAAGCTCACTTATATGACCCCTGTTGATATTTAAAATTCGACCACGAAATTAGACCAATAAACAATTTAAACAAGTAGTGGCAATCTTGAACTAAGCACTTGTGAGAGGTTACCAAACGTCAAACTATATCTATTTCAACTTTAAAACGTCTATATCAACTTTGTCATCACTTTGGGTGTACGTTTTCAAAACTTAGCATGACATTTGAAGTGAAATAATAATCATTTTTATTAAAGTTGAACCATATGACAACTACCCTAGTTTTAAATATTTCTTCAAATTAAATATATAATGTTCTAGAAAATCCATTTGAGATATTGAAACACAATTATTTCTCCATGTTCTTCACCTTATCAATGATGAGAACTAGACGCAACAAAAGTACCATCGGCTCACGGACACAAACCCAAACCAACTACACAACTTAGGACCACCATGCTAGTAAAACAATAATTTCATATCAACCAACCCAATCATAAGTAAAGACTCACATGAACCTAGTGAGGGTAAAATGGTTGGGTCGGGTAACAAATCGAAACAAGCTATTTTGTAATACATTAGATAGGTCATGTTGGTTGAACTCTCCAAATACGTATATAGAATTGTGAATAATTGTGCAACAATGGTGATTGAAGGAGGCAGTAACCCTAAACATGAGGTAGTTGGCCTACTCTAGACGTAAAGGCTAAGGTGTCAATGTGTCGTCTAGGTTCAATGCTAGTAGGGATGACAATGAGACGAGTATAAAGGTATTGACAATTTTAGTCTAATACTCTATTGTAAAACCATATTCATGCTGGGCTTAATACGGTAAATATCAGGCATATGTAACAGGTATACTTGTTAGTTTGTTTAAATCACCCAGTGGGATTTCAATTTTCAAGTACATTTTTTTCCTTGTCATTCTAATTTATATACAACTTTATCTTTATAACAACTAAAGCAAATTAAAATATGATAAATTAGATACACATCGACATAACCATAAGATGTTTAAAAATATATAAATTTGATAATGATATAAATTCCAAACGATATGTTCATATGTATCATACAAACTCTACACTATATCATTAAATACACATCCAAAAGAAAAGTTGGTTTTCACATAGTGAACTACTAGAATGAAACATGGTAATACAAGGTTACAGGAGCATATGGTTCGGGTAATCACGGTTTTAACAAGACCTGGCCACATGCACACAGAGAAAAAAGTAAATTATTAATGTCCATGTTTCACAATTTCAAGCCATATATATATGAGTCCAATTTCTATGGTGATAGCAAACAATTCAGTACAATCGGGAATCTTGCTTTTGGGACTAAAAGTAGTTGAAAGGTTGAAACTTTTTACGAAGGTAGGACTTAGGAGTACCAAGAAACCTAAAGGAACCCATATCTCCATGTGCAAGCCCGATAAGAGCATAAAAGCTGGGAAGTTGTTGCCAACGGTACCATAAATGTAAGATTCGGCTTATCATATTAACCAATATCATCTATTCTCTTTGTTTATGAGGAGCTTACGGATTTATTTTTGGTTGTCTGAAGGAAACTTCTTACAACGTCATCCATTATGGATTTTTCTCAGCAAAAGTAAGCTAAAATGTGGAGTTCTGCTCTCATCCAGAAACAGTTGTGGCTAGAACACGTTGATGATATTTGAGGCGAGACATTTTTTATGATTGAATATACCCAGCGATAAACATAACTTATAATAAACATAACAATAAATAATGATGCCATGAAACATAATTCAGTCAATGATCATATGCATTATTACTATGTAACTCAAACTACTTGCAGTATGAACTTAAGTTTGAACTTAACTCGTACTAAAAATACTCCTTTTTTATTAAAATCGATTTACCCCTTCTTGTACCATATTATGATTCATGTTATGAAATGATAACAAAATAACACCCGGCCCATTATATTTATTGTAAGTTTTAACCATGTGTTTGTGTAATATTTTTAACTTTGATGCAATATAATAAAAAATAACTCTTATAATAAGTTATAAAATATTACTCTAATTATGTTGCAAAAACACTTGCGATCAGTTTTGGGCGATCGTCGGTAACACGGAAATCAACACTAACCAGATGATATCATGATCAAGGATAACTAAGTTAGAAGCCAATGATTAGAAGTAATTAAGTTACCATTAATAGAGTTCATGCTAACAAAGTTTCTTATGATGATAACCAAATCAATTGCCAAGTGTCACACTTTTTATGAAGCACTAGTTTGAGGCCCGTGTATTACACAGGTAATTAATGAAATTTTTAATTTTAACCATTAAGTGAATACAATCAGTAAAATGATCATATATTGTTAATACAATTATAATTTACATTAAGTTACAGAAATTACATAATTAAGATCACACAAATATGTCACAAATAAGTAAGACCTTCCTTATACACTGCTTTTGTGATTGGATTGGCATGTATACATTGTTTATCAAAAATCAAAATCTTTAGTTCATGCCTGCTTGTAACTCTTGATAAGGTAACATATATGTCTACTTATAACTCTTCTGTGTGACAAATAAGATTCTTCAAGTACATACCAACCTTAGTTAAATGATAATGGATCCATGAAACTAACAAAAAAAAATATTCATTCACATAAAATGTCATACCTTTTAATCACTTAATATGATGTCATTTGAGATCACCTGCTTATGTTTATCAAAAAAACATAATTATACCAAAAACTAGATTACCTGAACATTGCTGATATAATCATCCCTATAATTTTTAGAGCATGTTTGGGATTGAGTTTGAAATATGTTTATTGGCTTTTTTAAAAAGCCATTTTAAAATGCCAGGATTTGGGCTTTTAGAAAACTGTTTTTAACCTTTTAAAAATTTTAAAAAACAATAAATATTTCTATTAAGTTGCATTATAATAAGTGTGAATCTTAAGGAATTTTTTTAACATATTTTAATAATAAATGTTATGACTGTAATTTAAAAAAAAAAAAATCAATATATAGCTTTATTATTTTGAATATAAACCATAATAAATTAATTATGTATTAATCAACATATAACACTAACATAAACTCAATTTGTCTTATATAAACCATAACAAACACTAATTTGTCTTATAAGACATATTAAATTAACTATATTTAAATGTATAAAAAATACAAATCAAGTCAAAAAAATATATGTTTATAAATCATTTTGGTCAAAGTTATGCAAGAAAATATTGAAAAATAAATACTGATCTTTTTATTGCCAAAACATTTTATGCTACACAAAATAGTCATAAATAAAGGATTAATTTTATATATACCCTTACAAAATAACAGATAGTTCATATAGTAAATCTTTTTACATATGGATTATAGTTATAATATTCAAATTCAATGATTTAATGACAAACACTAATATAATAGGTATTCTTCATGTTTGTAATATTTATGCAAAATGTTTGGAGAAAATTAAGAAAATACACATTTTTTTGAGTTCAAATGCATATGAGAAAATTATTAAATCCAAATTTGAAACCAATCTTATATAAAAAATTATGCACTGTTGCCCGAATCCCAACTTAAATACAATTTTTAGTTTATCATACAAACCCAAATTCTTCGACAATGATGCACCTTTATTTTCTTTATTTGCAATTACCCGTGACTTTAAAATTTTATTCTAACAGACATGCAACTTCAATTTTTATATGTCCTTATTTTCTTATTTCACCATTAATGTTAATAAATGAACCAGATAGGATGTACATTTAATAAAAATTTTGAATTCATTTATTGAAATAACTTAAAAGACGAGGACCACATATTAAAATTGGTTGAAAAAATGTGAGGATGACTATGAGATTAACAAGTGGCAAAAGTTACAATTTTTAGTTTATCATACAAACCCAAATTCTTCGACAATGATGCACCTTTATTTTCTTTATTTGCAATTACCCGTGACTTTAAAATTTTATTCTAACAGACATGCAACTTCAATTTTTATATGTCCTTATTTTCTTATTTCACAATTAATGTTAATAAACGAACCAGATAGGATGTACATTTAATAAAAATTTTGAATTCATTTATTGAAATGACTTAAAAGACGAGGACCACATATTAAAATTGGTTGAAAAAATGTGAGGATGACTATGAGATTAACAAGTGGCAAAAGTGGTAGTCTTTTATTAGGGTAGAGAGATTCTCCATGTTTGGAATATTTATACAAAATGTTTGGAGAAAATTAAGAAAATACACATTTTTTTTTAAGTTCATATGCATATGTGAAATTTATTAAATCCAAATTTGAAACGAATCTTATATAAAAAATTATGCACTGTTGCTCGAATATCAACTTAAATACAATTTTTAGTTATCATACAAATCCAAATTCTTCGACATAAATGCACATTTATTTTCTTTATTTGCAGTTACCTGTGACTTTAAAATTTTATTCTAACAGACCTACAACTTCAATTTTTATATTTTTTTCATTTCACCATTAATGTTAATAAATGAATAGGTTGGGATTTACATTTAATAAAAAATATTGAATTTATTTATTGAAATGACTTAAAAGACATGGACCGTATATTAAAATTGGTTGAAAAAAATGTAAGGATGACTATAAGATTGACAAGTGACAAAAGTGGTAGTCTTTTATTAGGATGATAGATTCTCCATGTTTGCAATATTTATACAAAATGTTTGGAGAAAATTAAGGAAATACATATTTTTTTAAGTTCATATGCATATATGAAATTTATTAAATCCAAATTTGAAACAAATCTTATATAAAAAGTTATGCACTATTGCTCGAATACCAGCTTAGATAAAAATTTTAGTTTATCATGCAAATCCAAATTCTTCGACATTGATGCACATTTATTTTCTTTATTTGTAATTACCCGTGACTTTAAAATTTTATTATAACAGACCTACAACTTCAATTTTTATGTTTTTCTTATTTCACAATTAATGTTAATGTTAATAAATGAACTAGTTAGGATTTACATTTAATAAAAGATATTGAATTCATTTATTAAAATGACTTAAAAGACAAGTACCATATATAAATTGGTTGAAAAAATATGAGGATGGCTATGACATTGACAAGTGGCAAAAGTGGTTGGCTTTTATTAATGTAGATAGATAGATTTCGTTGTTTCAACTTGCCATTGTGATGGTTTGCAACCAATAAAACGAAACTCTTTAGTCTGTTTGGGTATTGTTTTAACAAAAGAAAAACATACTCGTTCGTGTGTTTCTTTCTGAATTATTCGATTAAAGTTTCAACTGTATGAATATTTTAATCTCTAAAGTGATTTACACAGGCCAGATTTATTGAGATAACTACCTACTATAAAAACAAAGGGTAAGATAGTTATTTGATAGCTAAGCGAAGAGACTAGTAAACTGACCCATCATTTGGTGACCGGAAACACACCAAGAATCCTCCCAAAAATATGTACTTCCACCGTTAAGATCCTTTTTTACTACATTACAAAAAGGATGCCGATGCCATCAATATAATACAATTATTTGTTATATCATACCATGACCCACAAATTTGTGTCACTAAAGAGTCCCCCATGACCCCATGAATCACTTTGTGTACCCCTTTTGCCATGATGCAACCCACTACTAATCCTACCTTTTTAATTTTTGTCTAATTAAAACTTTATCCCATTTAACATAAGTTTCGACACGAACCGAGAAAATAATTTAGTATTGATTATAATTTGTTGATATTTTACCGGGTCTTAAAAAAGAGACATGTCGTAAATACATAGTTTCTACTGGTTAAAAACTTTTATTACAAAAGTAAAAAGTTAAGATAACAAGAAAGAAGTGCTATAAACGTCTTTCTCTTGGATGGTCCAACACTCTTACTCCTAGTCTTATACTAGATGCCTATATCTATTTCAAATTTTCAACTATGTGATAAAATAAGTTAGTGAGACACTAATTTTCTTCAAATAGACGTTCCACTATAGAACATGGCAATTAAATATTATGTAAAACAGTTTTATTCACCAGAGTACCTTTTGTTCTATACTTCATTGTCAAACATTTCAATTCGTGTATATGTCATTTCATTCGTTATAATAACTTTTAACATGCAATTTTCTAACTCGCATAGCTTTATGACTTGTATGAAGTCTCTTGAGTTATTTTCATGTTTGTCGTTACGAATATGAAAAAGGAGAAGACAAATATCGTCATAAAAGTTTATTTTGTGCTGTGATGATTTATGTGGTAATGGAGAAATCGGTTGTCTATATTGATATGAAATAACATATTGTATATACATTAATTTAATGTTATTAAATTATTAAATTGATGAAACATTATCAAATACATTTTATTCTTAATATGAAAACAGTGAGAACCAATTTGCTGTTATTATTAGGTTTATTTTTATATGTGTTTGCTGTTATTTTTTGTTCGTAGTTGTTAATTTTCGATTACGAGACATTATAAGTATTTGCTTATTTATATTTTGTTGTTATTATTAGATTTCTTCTTTTGCTTATATAAGTATTTGTTGGTATTTACTGTTATTATTTTGTTCTTGATTTTTTTCTTTTGTTGTAATTTTTAGGTTTTTTTCTTTGTTATTATAAATAATTGTTTATGTAGATTGATATTGTAGTTGATATTGTTTCTTACATTCTTGTTTATTTATAAATTGTTATTATTTTCTATATTCTCGTGTTAAAACTAAAATGCACATGAACCTTCCCTTATATTGATAATCATTTTAAATATTTAATCCTTCTTTATATTGGTTTTCTCAAATTATAAATAAGTTGCATTAAATTAGTTTATTATGTGATTATTAGCTTATTACATTTGTAATAAAATTATGTATTCTGTTTTTTTTTTTTTTGCTTTACAATATACGAGAATAACACCTTTATTGTTTATTTTTTTAGCATGTTAGGGTTCATACTTTATACTATCTACCTATACTAATAAAAGAAAATAATTCTGAACACATGGCATTCTGAGGTTAATTCTTACTATCAAATTCCCGCCAAAGCACTTCTCTTCTATTGATGGAAAAAGGAAAAAAAAATCTTGGTTCTAAATATAGTATTGATTATAAATTCAGCAAACCTTATTAGTTGGTTAATCTCCATTGATTGAATTATTAATGCAATAAATTATATTGTAAATATATTTAATATAAAAAGAATATTAGTATATATAATAATTACGTGTTATAAAGATATTTTCTTTAAAATTAAAATGTATATAAAAGAGTTGATATTTAAAGAGGTTACTAACATTTAATTTTTAAGAATCTTTATATTGAAGAAAAGAATTATTTTCTTTTATTAGTATAGATAGATTTGACTAGGACATATCAAAAGTTTTTCATTTTAAGAGGTTTACAACATTTTATTCATTTGGTACAATATTTAATGCATTTAATTTAAATAATTACAACTTTTTAAATGGATAAAATGTTCTTTTAATTACTATTCCACTACATTCAACTCATATCATTCAGTCCATAGAGTTTAATATTTATTAATTAGTTGAATTTCATATTTTAATTTTAAATATCATTTATTCAATTTTCTTTTGGTAACATTAATTGGTCGCGTCGAGCAGCATGTCGCATTATAACAAGTCAATGAAAATTGTTATTTTGGCTCAAGTCAAAACAGGTTCGGGTTAGAATGCGTTTGAATAGCAATATTCGTTTATTGTTAGTACATTTATTAATGATATGGAAATTCTTTTCACGAACCGTCTATCATGTTAAATTCTTTTCATATAGCGACAGCTCAAATGCTAGTATTATATAATATACCCACTTATCTCAAGTCTCAAGGTAAAATAAACAAGTCCCACGTTATGCACAAGCATTACTGAAATATATTTGGCGGGTCAGTAACGCAATGCTGCTACCAAGCGTCGAACTGACCAAAGTTTCTGTTGACTTTTAGTCAAGATATATGTAAATACAATGATAGTTGGTGCATACAGAATAAAATAAAAAAAAAATATATATATATATATAATACCTTGTTTCTTACATAAAATAATAGTTGATAATATAATAAATTAAGTTTTAGTTTCAAGGAATATACCTTATTCTGTCAACCACTACGTATCAGTTAATAAATCATAAGAGTTTCTGTCATTCTAGCTATGTTGTCATGTAGAACTTAATATTATGTTTATCACTATGGATAATAGCTCTGTCTTCATCTGTTTAGCTCTCATAAGTCATAACCATTAAGAGAGTAGTCTTCAGTAGCAACTACCTTCACTATAATTACTTTTCAGTAGGAACTTTTTCTTGAATTGCATTTGTAACCACCCCAATAACCGGGCAAGCTTTCTTGAAACAGGGTGTCAATTGTCTATACTGATTTTGACGCTTCAAACCTGACCCACCTAATAGCATCATCAAGGAGAAAACTCACCATTATAGGAAAACCTTCTTGAGTTAGGTTTCAAACTTGAAACATTAAAATCTCAAGCCTTAATCATCACTCTCATGTCATTTGATCAGAAAACAATTACATTCTTCGGTAGGATGTAGGAACTGTATATTCTTCGATAGTAAATGTCTTATATTTTATAAATATTTTTTTAATTATTAGATTTTATATTTATCCCAAAAAATTTAATAAAGTGTTGAAGTTTCAGACTATCTACAAGTCTACAATCTTGAAACTTAAATATACACTAAATACCTAGCTTTTAAATACGTCTACGTCTTAATAATAATTACTACAACATAGTAAGGGCCTATGGGGCACACCCTCTAAATATTACCCGATTTTCTTTTACTAAATTCGACGTCCTCTCACCATATGCTTTTAGTAATATTTTATTAACATTATAAATGTGCATTAAATAATATTGTTTACGTATATTACTATGTACTATTTTTATTTCAAGTAAAATTATATTATCTATGTCTACTCTGTTCCCTTTGGTAACAATGAATACATTTTTGACGGGGATTGATTTAAAGGGGCTATCAAGGCCCCCACTGAAATTATTCTCGACACTTACAAAAAAAATTATATTTTATGCAACCCACTCTTTAATATTTGGGAGGCCCCTCCAAGTGATCAACAAGCCGAGACAAGAGGTAGATAGATACAAATAGAGAGAGAGAGGGAGGCATGAATCTAAACAGCCTTAAAGGGTTAGGCATTTCGCCTTTAAGTGTTAGGCTAAAACAAGCTAAATTGATTAAATAACTAATATGTATCCCCACTTGTGGCATAGTGGTAGGAGGCTTGGTTCTCCGGTGGAGACTCAAGTTTGAATCTCACTTGTGTCACTTTTGGGTAGATATTGACGTGAAGAGTTTTAGCTATGCCTTGTGCAAAGGTTGTCAGTTCAAACCCTGAGCCCACCCGAGTTTTCCTCCCACCGTGTGTTACCAGAGAGTTCTGCTCTTGTGGTAGCACAACGACTTCAAGTGGCAGACGGTGGTATTGTTTCCCGGGGGAACGCCCAGGCCAAACTTTGAAGCTAGTGTGAGATCGGTTAAAAAAAAACACAGTCTGACCAGAGTGGGACATCAGGACTCTTCAAATTTAAAGAGTACGTAGCGTCGTTAAAAAGGTAACTACTATGCTTTTTTTTTTATTAATCAATTGATTTACACTTATGCCCTTTGTTTTTAACATCATAAAAAATGAACATTCTACGATGTTCATGTATGAACCAATAAGAAGAGAAGATATTGAGTACCTCATTAACAATGTTTTTATGATCACACTTTTGACAATTGTATTAATAAAACTAGTGTGGAATTAAGTAAGCATTGTCGTAGTGAAATCATACCAGGTGAGGAAGTTTGAACTCCGATGCCAACCATTGAACCACCATAATGATTCATCATCAAAGGATTCAATGACATAGGGAAACCACTCGTCGCTATAGATCACGTAAGAGAGAAATATCGTTCGGCTTGAGAAATTCATAAGGCGGGATTAGATCCTGGTAAAAAGAGTAACCGTGGATGTTCCCACAATGGTTCTTCCAAAGCCATCTAGGCCAAGGCTCAATGAAAGCACCACTTGATACGGTTTATTCGAGATAACCGCAAATCTTCCAAAAACACAAGACAAAGAGGAAAGGAATCCGAATAATTATTCTCTGATTATTATAAAAAGTTCAACAGTATTTAAAGAAAACAAAAAAAAAAGTAGGAGCATAGTCAAACTAGAAAACAAATTCATAATTAAAATAAAATAACTTGTAGATAAAGAAATAAGATTTTGATACTATTCGAAGATCCATCCAAATCTTTTTAACCTTGATAACTGGTAGGCTTATAGGTCTCTCTTTTAGACCACGTCCTTTATGCTATTTGGATCATATCAAAATGACAACTCCCAAGAGTTGGAGCATAGCACCAGAAGTTGAGGTAGCAATAGCAACAATCGGTCAATAGTCGTAGTAGCAGTAACATGAGCAAAAGGAACAACAGTAATGTAGGAATAGCATTAACAATAATAGTACCAAAAATGACAGTAAATATAGTATTAATGTTGTAGTAGTAGCGTTAGTAGTGATTGTAACGACAATAATAACAATAGCAGTATTAGACTATTAGAGCATTCTCATTCCATCCCCCAAATTTTTGTGAATGAAGTTTGTAAATTATAGGGTGGGGTTTTGAGTGGTTGTGAGTGTAAATTATAGGGTGGAGAGAGAAAAGATAGTATTTTTTTGTAAATTTAGGAAAAAGATAGTGATTTTTTGTAAATTATAGTGTGGAGAGAGAAAGTCAGAAAACTATAATGATAAAAGTAGGGATGGGCATTTGGTACTTGGTACCGGTACCGAAATCGGTACCAAAGTTTTGAGTTTCGGGATCGGTACGGTACCGGTATTTCCCGAATTTTTACCTTCAACACTGGTACCGGGACGGTACCATACCGGTACCTAACTGAATATTTCGGTACCAGTACCAAGATTTGGCGATTTTCGGGATCGGTATTTTCGGTATCGGTACGGCACCGAACTCATCCCTAGATAAAAGTATGAAAAAGAATATTATTTAATTAAACTCTAGAGAGAATTGTAATGTTTTTTAGTGTAATTATAGGGACGGAGATGAGAGATAGGTTGAGAATGCTATTAGCAGCCATAGTTGTAGCAATTATAGTAGACGTCGTCATCATTATCATCATACTCAGTAAATCTCACTAATATCAAAGGTACAGGTATCTTTGTCTTTAGGATTTGAGAGAGAGCAATTATAGTAGTAAATAGTAATAACAATATTTTACGAACTTAATATCAGGTTGGTCGTCGGTCTTCATGCTTGTGGACGTGTTTGTTTAGGCCAGGGAGTGGATGAAGATAAAGGGTGGGACCCATAGGTCTTTTTTATTATTTATTTAATTATTAATTTTTCATTAATAAATTGGATGGGTCCAAGGAGATTTTTATACTCATTTTTCCTTTTACACCAAGAAAGGGGTAAAATATTTGATCCACGCCCACTTTAACACAATTATTATCGTACATCAATACTAGAGACAAAGAGTGTCTTAACTTTTAATTTCACTAATTATAATAATAATAACAATAATAATAATTGTAATATTGGTATAAAAAAATAATAAAATAACTCATCTTCAAGAACGTGCCTTTCAAAATGTCCAAGTTGGTCATTGATATCAAATCCACATTTTTTTTATGGTTTAAACATCGGTGCAAGCGTTTGGACCTTGAGTGAAAAAAATGGTTGCAAGTTTAACTTTATTAATTTCCCTTGTAATTGGTCTTGTATTCCTTTACAGCTTCTTTATTTTCCTTTATTTGTACGTTTGGACTTCTCACTCTTATAAGTCTTGTTTGTTTCATTTTATAAAGTTGGCTTTACAAAAGAAGAATAATAATAATAAAACAACAAAAAACATAAATAATACATTGTTGTACGTTTTTAACTGTTTAAGTTTAAAGAAGAGGGAGGTATATACAACGTTTAATATTGTTTGCCAAATCACGTCATTTATAGATCAAATAAGTCCAAAATAACATCATTACAATATTTCTTTTCTTTTCTACAAAATCATTACAAGGATAGTGGAATGGTAAAACGAAAGCTGATATAAAGTTTAAAAACAAAAATAAATAAACAAAAAACACCAGAATAATTATTCACGATAGGTTGCTAGAATTACAATCCAACAAAATCGAACTCTTAACAAAATTCCCATCTTGCGCTCATGAATATGAAGATAGTACAAACTTCAACACCGAAAACCAAGGGGCAAAATAGTCACTTCATGTGATTTAGTTCATCATCAATCCATCAAAAATCATTTCTTGGCTTCTGCATTCTTCACTGCAGAAAGCCTTGTCACCCCTGTGTAACAATAAATAACTTTTAGAGTTATTAAAATGATCATTAAATATTCTATTTTATATTTTATAAAAGTATTTAAAATAAAATAATTATATTTAGAATCAAAATAATTAAATAAATATTTCTACATACGATGAATAAAACTATTAAAGAGTGAACGAGTCAAGCCATCATTAACTCGGACTTGAGCAGGTAACGAGTCAATTCTTCTTCACTCCCTAGCTTGAATCGGTGCCGGTGAGTTGGTGACAATACAAGTCAAGTTAACTCGGCTAAATATTTTCAATCGAGCATGAACTCAGCTCGTATTAGTCTAACCTCCAACTCGAGTCAACTCATGGCTCGATAAGTATTTTAACTATTTCTCAAGTATTAAGCCAATTAACAAAACCATCCCATTACACAAATTATACAATTTTAAAGTAAGACAATAATTAAACTACCAACAACCAAGATATAGAATCTAATTTTTGCGAGTCAAATCAACTTGAGTTTTTATACACAGCTAGCTACTTTTGGCTTAAACTCGGCTCATCCACTAAACGAGTAATCGGGCTAAACCATATCTAGCTAGATAGCTTAAAACAATAAGCTAAACGAGCTACTAGTCACTAGCTATCATAACCTGGACCCATCGATAGGCCACTAGGTGTGAAAAGTATTAACCAATAATTTGTAGCTAATATAAAATACTATCCCACTTACTATACAACCAAAACTTAATCATAATTAATTAAAGTTATGTTATTTTCTAATTATACAATATTTAGAAATTTGGACTTACCCATAAATAAGTATATCATTACCCTCTTCAAGATTCTTGTTGCATGTGTGACAAAAGCTTAAAAAACTCTCACAAACCGGTGGTTTCGGACCAGGCTGCTTCAATTCGGGCAACCCGATTACACAATTGTCATAAATATGAGTCGTTTTCGGGTTCGGGCCATGCGATACCACCCGGGTATACTCTTCCGAAAGCTCCATTTCTTTTAACGACAAAGGACACGTAAAACTCCGGGGCGACCCGAACCCGGTACCCGACCCGCCCGAAAAATGAGGACTACGTGTTTTAATCCCATAATCACCGCAAAATTCAGGAATCTGAATCTTCAAATTCGTAGCAAACAGAATCTTACGACTGATTGTGTTGGGTTTTTGATCAGTCTCATCAGGAAGTTGTTCGATTAACGCCAACGCGATGCCTTCCGGGTCAAGTTTTTCCGGCGGGTTTTTTTCCGGGTTGAGCCGGTTTTTAGCGGGTTGAAAAGGGTTGTCCAGAATAGAAGTGGGTGATGATTCGGAGTATTTGGGGGAGAATAAGTTGTTGAAGAAAGATGAAACGGGTCGGGTCGGGTTTTGATCGGCCATGAATAATAATAATTTGGGAGTCAGAAATAATAGTAATTATAATTAAAAGGCGTCTTGTACTTCCATGGGTCAAGAGAAACAAGAAGTGATTCGGATTAAAACCCAAGTGTTTGTGACAAAATTAAGGTTGGATTTTTTTGTGGTTTAGTCTGCCCATTTGATCAAGTGTTTGGGGATAAAAATGTTGATTTGTTTAGTTTAAGGAGCAACATGTGTGTTCTTTGGAGATGTCGACACGATGAGATGAGAGAGGTGTCTAGATTTGGTTGAGGAGGTTTTTGGAGTTCGAAGGCATTTTAAAAAGAGAAGAGAGAGGAGAGAGAGTAAAGATTTATTTGGAGTACGATTAAGATGATCAATTATGGAATCCTATCTAAAAAATGTATAAGAAATAATGTACATGGACCACACTATTAAGGAAAAGGTTTATACCATAAAAAATGTATGTAATAGTTGTTTTTGTATGTTAAATATGGTTAATTACATGGTGAACAATATAAACTAGTCAAATTATCTCGAGTGATGTGACGAGGAATTCACTTTGTTTAGTATCGGTTTGTTATGGTATTATAGTACTGGTACGAACTAGTACTTGGTATAGCGACTGAATAAATACAAACCAATGAAATATAGTTGTTATTTGTCCGAAAGAATATATGCGCATGCTTTACATTGATCGATAAACCATATGAATGAATAAAGTTGTAATATCAACATTTGTTTTGCATTGATCGAAAAGCATATAAATAAATAAAACATGATATATTAAAAAGAATACCGAAACATGTTTTTATATCGATCGAAACTATATAAACGAATGCTAGTAACAATTCTGGTATCGGTTCAGCTCGTCACAAAAGTTTTTAAAGGTTTCAAATTAATAGATTAAGTGAAATGTTTGCCTATTTTGTAAAATTTCGTCACGAAAATACAAAATGTTTGCCTGTTGTGTTTTTGGTATTAATTTTTCACCTAACATGTCTTTTCAGAATTTAGTACAATTAAAACTAAAGTAAATGGATAACAAACTTTAAAAAATGTAGAGAAATTCGATTATTCGAAATTTCAAAATGGATAATAAACTTTAAAAAATGTAGAGAAATTCGATTATTCGAAATTTCAATCCATGTGATTGCGTTTAATAGTTTCTTAATAAGTAAAGAGGGAGGGTTAACATTAGATGGTGTCATCTTATAGGATAAATATATTCTATTTTCATTGTAAACGGATGGTTTTTGATGTTAACTCGTTAACAACCTATAACATGGATACGTCAAAATAAATATTAGTTGTTTCTACTGACTAAAATATTGCAATTTAAAAAACTTATCAATTAAAAGAATAATTAATTTTACAAACACCGTGACCCACCACCCAAAACCTCTTCTATACCGTAAAGTAGTTACATACGCTTCTTCTTATCATTGGTAGTGATCTCTCTCTCTCTCTCTCTCTCTCTCTCTCTCTACCATGATAAGAAATTATAAATTCAAAAAACTAAAAGTTAATACATTAGTTTTTAGTATTATTTATTACTGAAGAAACGTGGATCTACTCACTGGTAGCAGATCTACTTTCCTCGGGTGTGATTATACTATTTCACCGATGGTTCTTCTGGATCTGTGTTCTTCCACCTACAAAATGAACAGCGCCGTTACTTACCCCTCAGAAAGGGACAGAGGGGTCCTCTTTGGGGTAACCCTCCGGCGTGAGAATAAGTATATGTAGGAGAAGATGATAATGTGAGAGTAAGGGAATTTGGAAAGTATTGCTTAAAATGCTGAATACTGTATGTTACTCTGTATGATTGTGTGATTGAGTATGCTTCAATGTGAATCAATGTGTCTGTAACTGTGTACGTTATGATGTATTTATAGTGCTAGGGTTTCCACTGATTGAGCTGAGACCATATTAGGGTTTTGTTGGCCTCCTCCAATCGATTTGCGCCACGTGTCCTCGGAGACACCTGGTGCTTTTTCATTGGTTATAATCACGTGGTAACCCATGAGTCATGCTGAGCTGTCCACCTTTCATTTAGCAGCTGTCAACATCAGCATATCCTTATTCCTTAAAAAGATGCCTTCTGGAAGGTTGTCTGACGTGCACAATCAAGGTTGCCCTAATCCTGATTTGGATAAGGACGAGGTTGATTATGTGCACGTGTGATATGCGCCCATCTTGAGGATGCGCGAGGTCTTCTCTTTATTCTCACGCGCAGATATTTCATGCGCAGATGTGATACGCACAAGCATGTAATACGCGTCACGCGCGGATGCCCCACGAGCATGGGTGGGCATGTATGATGCGCGAGCATGTGATATGCGCCGCGCGCGGATGCGCCACGCACGATGTGATATGCATAAGCATATATGATGCGTGAGCATGTGATACGCGCGAGCATATGTGATGCATGAGCACATGTGATGCGTGAGCATATGTGATGCTTGAGCATATGTGATATGTGCAAGCATGTGATGCTTGAGCATAAGTTTTGGCTTTGTACCTTGATAATATCTTTGACTTCTAATGTCTTGTATATATCTTGTGGGTTGACCCGCCCCGCTCGGTGTTGAGGCGGGTACATACCTCTTCAAGCCCCCCCAGTCTAATGTGTGTCTTATCTCGCGCGAGCGCGGTAAGATAGATATTAGACTTACTGATTTGGTCTTTTAAAGGGGTTTTGTCGTTTTCTTGGTTGTTTCCATCGTTGCGCGAAGTTCTATCCATTTGGTTGAAAACGAATCGTCTGTGTACGTGACGGTTGCTGACGTGGGTCAGTGATGGAGACGTGTCAGACATTTCGTGTGCTCGAGGTGCTACAGT
The DNA here is from genome assembly GCF_021521415.1 of Bidens hawaiensis. Taxonomy (NCBI): domain Eukaryota; kingdom Viridiplantae; phylum Streptophyta; class Magnoliopsida; order Asterales; family Asteraceae; genus Bidens; species Bidens hawaiensis. The sequence goes on from NW_027491253.1 coordinate 2,049,222, forward strand.
TGCCTTTCGTGTCCCCTCACATGCTGTCAGGGACACGTGTCGCGCTCGCGTTGGTCCGTTCCTGCGAGTGGGGGCGCGTGAACTCTGGCAGCAGCCGTATAGTTTCCTTTCATGTCTCCTCACACAGTGTCAGGGACACGTGTGACGCTCGCATTGGCCAAGACCTGCGAGTGGGGGCGCGTGAAGTCCGTTCAGCATCAAAATTTCTCTCTCCTGGGCCTATAAAAGCCAGCCCTTAGAGTTTTTATCCTTCACCTTCTTGCTTATTCTTCTGAGCTTTTCTTTCTTTGTCTTCTGATTATCCTTTTTTCTGCTTCCCAAATATCTGTTCTTCAGAAGTTTCCGTTTGATTTTCAGTTGTATGTCTGATAGTTCGGACTCCTCAAACCCGTCGATCACCTCAATCGTTTCCCGAAAACGCCGCGTGAAATCCGTAGTGATGTCGACGTTGAAGAAGAAAGGCAAGGGGAAGAAGGTTGCTGAGGGCTCATCGGAGGAGGTAAGGAGGACCAAGGTGGTGAGGAGGTGGAATGAAATCCCCTGCAAATTGAGGCAGGCTGATCTTGACAGCCTTATCGCCTCTCAGGGCTTTTCCACCCTGTTTGGCTGCATGTTGCCTGGGGCCGGGCAAACGGCGGCGGACCCGCCTGCCGGCTATATATCCCTATATAGCCATTTTTTCACCCACTGCAACCTTCGTCTCCCGATAACAAGGTTTGTGGGTGCACTGCTGAAGTTCTATGGGATTCATATATCCCAAGTCCATCCGTTTGGACTCGTGCGCATGACTCACTTTGAGTTCATGTGCAAATCCCAGCGCGAGGAGCCCACTCCTCGGCGCTTTCAGTATTTTTACAAGCCCAAGATCCAAGACAATTGGTTCTCTTTTATTCCTCGCAGTCAGAAGGTGAAGTGCTCCACTGTTTCATTCAAGAGCCTTCATGACTGGTCTGAGAGGTTCTTTTACATAAGGGCTGGTGTGATCCCCATCCGTATGACCATGCGCTCTATCTCTTCTGCGCCTGCGGATGAGGGTGTCCTCAAGAACCCAACAGGCGCCTGGGTTAATAAGCTGACCACTGAACCATCCCCCGCCAAGAGCATTCGCGAGGAGGCGCTGGTAGGGGTCGGCATGAGTAAGCTGTGGGCTGACAGCGCGCTTGAGCCCGTAATCCAAGTCGACGGGTTGTGTAAGTTTATTTTATTGCTTTATTTCTTTTTCTGCGCGAACATAATTCTTTTTGCTGATATCACTTGACTTGTTTTTGTGCAGTCACCAAGGATTATATCCACGCCGCTTATGATGATCAAGTGGAGGGTGGCTCCGTCGCGCTTGGCGCTGGGGAGGTTGGTTTCCCAGATCGCTTCGATGACATGTTCATCCCTGTGGATCTGGAATTTGATTTTGATGGCGACGCGCCTGGTAAGCCTTCGCATTTATGCTTATTCCTTTAGAATACCAAAATTTATTAACAGTTCTGTTGATTGTATTTGCAGATGCGCTCGAAAACTACGAGCTGGAGCTCGCGGAAGAGGAGGAGGAGGAAGAGGAGGCGCCCCTACTAAAGCGCAAAGCTAAGGGGAAATCTGGCGCAGGGGGCAGTAAGAAACAGAAGAAAGATGACACCCCTATCGCTCATCCCCATGCTCAAACGAAGGGACCTAAGGAAACCCAGGTGTTTACCACCAAGGTTTCTTTAGCTTCCCTGCCTGTGAGAGTGGGCAGACCTCCTGTCCACTTGAGGTATGGTGGCGTCACCTCCTCCGTCCGCGCGGCTGAAGAGAGAAGCAGTGCCGCGCCTGCGACAGGTATACTTTGCTTATCTTCATCTGATTGAATTATTATTAAACCTTTGCTCCTTTGAATGTTTGCAGGACCGGCGACGGTCGCAGATCAGCCGCAGGCGCCACAAGGTGCTGAGGCTGCGCCGGGGGCTGCTTCGAAGTCCCCTGTTCTACCCTCTGAAAAGGGTAGAATGAACTTTATGGCGATGTTCGCCGCGCGAACAGAATTGCGCCAAGGTATGTTTTGCACATTTGTCTTCTGAATTTTTTCTTTTGGATCCAGTCATAAACCATTTTTCCTTGTTGATTTGTTCATAGGAGTTGTAGCTGGCGTACAACCTGCTGGTGACACTCCTGGCGCCGTTGCCGGCGCCGCTGGTTCTGCTCCTGCTCCTGCTAGTGCTGAGTCTCCCCTAATTGGGATTACCAAGGAGCAGGAAGCCGTATTGCGCGCCGAACTGGCGGCGTCGAGACCTCCCTCGCCTCCTCCTACACGCAGCCCTCCCCGCGAGACTGGTTTGGAGCCCTCCAGGTCGCAGGAGAAGAGGCCTATTGAAGAAGATGAGGAGGATGAGGGGGCTCAAGCTGAGGACTCCTTGGGAGACCGCGCCAGCCCTGCGATGCCACAAGACTTCGCAGCGCAGACTTCTGGTGGGGCTGGCGCTGACTTTTCTGCTTCATCCCCGCAGGTATGTTTTAATTTGTTGCTCCGCTGCGCGTACCTCCATATAAGTATGTTTTATGACTTAGAACTTTTCTTGTGTTTTGCAGGAAGGTGACCACGTTTACCGCCCGAGATGGAATATTAATGAAGACAGTTCCTTCCAATCCATGGGCGTATGTGAGGACTTCTGGGCTCATGCCGTGCCTCCTACTGAAAGGAGGTATCAGGAGGAGCGCACCCGCGCGGACTTGCTGAATGACCATATTTTCGCTGGGTCGGCTTTCTTTGCTGCCTCCCAGGAGCTTCGTCGTGATTATATTAAAGTACGCGATGCTCTTGTGGAAGCCCAGCGAGAGGCTAAGGTGGCCGCCTGGAACCTTTCTGATGCTCGCGCGCGAGCTGAGAAACTCCAGGCAGAGCTCAGCGAAAACCGAGCAAGTGCCAACACCGCCTTTATTAAGCGCGGGCATGAGCTCCAGGCTGCGCGGGAGAAGCAGCAGGTGGCGGAGGCCGAAGTTGCCAAGTACGCGCGGAGAGTGCGTGTCTTGGAACAGCAGGCGGAGGTGCGTGACCAAGCTATCGTCCAGAGTATCACTGAGAAATCATCACTGGAGAGTGAGGTTGCGCGCCTGAAGAAGGAGTTGGCGGCCGCGCAGGCCGATAGAGATGAGGCCTTGGCGACGGCAGCGTCCAGCCAGGAAGCACTTGATGCTGCGCAGGCGGAGAAAGAAAAAATTTTGGCGGCAGCAGCGTCTGATAAAGAGGAGCTAAAAAAGACCAAGGAAACTGTTGAGTTATTAAACTCCCAGGTTCCTGCCCTCGAGACGTCTGTTGCTGGCCTCGCGCAGGATCGCCAGTGGCTGGTGTCACAGGGCATGACTCGTTGCGCTTTGGCGATGAAATATTCTGCCGAGTTTCAGGCCCTTGTGATGGACTGCAATGCCGCCGCGCGCTTGGTGGGTCGAGCTGAAGGGTTTACGGATGGGTATGAATATGGCATGTTGAAGAAGAACCCATCCGAGTACCCTTACAAGAGCGACGCGGCCTGCGCGGACATGGCCGCGGTGGGGGAGAGGTATATGAATACTCCCATCCCCATCCTTATGCAGGTACCTTGACCTTAATGAGTTTTACTTGATTAATTTTCCAAGTGTTTTGTACTCAATACTTTTCTAATGATTTGCAGATAGCTGCGCTTGCTGACCAGCCCGACCTCGGCGCGCTAAAGAAGTTGCTCGATGAATGCGAGAGGGCTGGTGGCGATGATGGTGGCGCGGGGGATGTTGCCCCTGCCAGCGGCTCTGGCGCGGCGAAAGAATCTGCTCCTGACACCGTCGTGATAGAAGACTCCATTGAGGAGGAAGAACTTGACTATGGTCAGTTCGGAGATGAGGAGCGGGCCGCGCCAGATGCTGAGGGAGATGATGAGGGTGATGAAGTGGCTGACGTCGACGTGGAGACTTGAGAAGCCCTTCATCAAATTTTTTATTTTTTTATTTTTTTTATTTTTTTTTTGTTATACTTGTAATTTGTAACTCATCATACTTGTAAATTTCAATGCTATGGAATGAAACTTGTTTTCCCTTTTTCACATCTTGCGCATTTCCATTCATCTCTTCATGTTTGCTTGTATAGATATAAGATATGCTTGCACGTTAAAATAAGAACAAGGTTGTAAGGGAATTATTCACTTAACCATAGTCCTATTTTGTAAGTGGTTTCGCAGTATCTTGATTATGCTGACACGCGCGATGACTTTTCACTATTCCTTTTTTGCGCGTCGTTGTCGCGCGTTTTTTATATGGAATTATGAGTTTTAGCCATTACATGTCAGCATGTGTTACTCAGATATCCACTTTGATTCCGCGCGCGACCTCGACCTGAGACCTCAACAACTATGATTTGGCATGTGCTTTGCCTTAGTTGTGTTTATGGATTTTTATGATCAGGCTGCGCGGGATGTAAGATGGATGTTTGTGAGTGTTTTGAGCTAAGGCTCTTTGTTTTGGGCTAAGGCCCTGACGTTTTTAAAGTTAAGACTCGTTAACGTGTTTGAGCTAAGGCTCGTAGGTTTGGGCTAAGGCCCTGACGTTTTAGAGTTAAGACTCGTTAACGCGTTTGAGCTAAGGCTCGCGCATGTATGTTTTACTTCGTTTTATTTTGTTTTGAAGTCAATATAGTGTTGTCATATTGCTCCAAATTAATAAAGGAAGTGTGAAACATGTATGCAAAGGTAATAGAACAAATATTGAAAGATAGCGTGACTCATCATTCATGATGGCTTAAAAGCCTTGATTACATATTTGAATTTTTACATGAAGCATTTTCTAAGCTGTGCTGCGTTCCACGCGCGCGGTATCTTTTTTCCATTCAAATCTTTTAAAGTGTACGCGCCTTTCCCCAATTCTTCTGAGATTTGATAAGGTCCTTCCCAATTGGGGGACATTTTTCCTGGGGGTATTGCGCGGCTAGCTTCATTGTTTCGAAGGACAAGATCATTTTTCTTGAAGTTGCATTCTTTAACGCGCTGATTATAATATTTTTCCAGCTTTTTCTTGTATTTGGCTTCATTGATGATAGCCGCTTCTCTGCGCCCTTCAAGCAAGTTGAGGTCCAATCTTCTTTCGCGCTCGTTATCAGTCTTGCTCATCATGAGTACCCTATGGGATGGGCATCCAATTTCTGCTGGGATCATAGCCTCTGTCCCATAGGTTAGGCTGAACGGGGATTCGCCATTGCTAGTTTTGCTTAATGTTCTGTGCGCCCACAGGACATTAGGTAACTCTTCGACCCAAGAATGGGATTCTCCCTCCAACCTTTTCTTCAACCCATTTAACAAACTTTGATTCGCGCGCTCCACTTGGCCATTCCCCTGAGGGTGGTAGACCGAAGTGAAGATTTGGTTGATGTGCAATTCTTTGAGCCAGCTGGATATCTTCCTGTCAGTGAATTGTTTGCCATTGTCGCTCACAATTTCCATAGGAAGGCCAAAACGGCAAATGATGTGGCTCCAGATAAATTGCTTCATCGCCTCAGCTGTGATTTTTGCTAGTGGCTTGGCCTCAACCCATTTTGTGAAATAGTCTATCGCCACTACCAAAAATTTCACTCGCCCTTGCGCTTGTGGCAGGGGCCCCACAATATCAATGGCCCATTTGTGGAAAGGCCATGCGGAGGTCACCGGAATCAAGTTGTTCTTTGGCCGCATGGTGTTTGGCGCGTAGCTCTGACATGCCTTGCATTTTTGGATTTCTTTTAGCGCATCCAAGTACATGCCTGGCCAATAGTAGCCCGAGCTCATTGCCTTGGCAACCACCATGCGCGGGCCAGCGTGTATTCCGCAGATTCCTTCGTGAATCTCCCTAATCACATAGCTTGCTTCTTCAGCATCCAGGCATTTCATGAGCGGTCCAAGATAAGAGCGTCGATATAATGTTCCATCGAGTAGCTCATAGTTCTGCGCCTTGTGTCTTATCTTTCTCGCCTGTGTGCGATCGTCCGGTAACTTCCCCTCCTTCAGGAATTCCATTATTGGAGTTATCCAGGATGAAGGGGTTGTATGAATTACAAGGACAGATTGTGTTTGCACTGACGGGTTGCTCATCACTTCCACCCTGACATCTTTGCCAAAGTGATCAAAATTAGTTGATGCCATCTTACTCAACGCGTCAGCGGACTTGTTTTCGCTGCGCGAGATGTGTATGATTTTGAAGAAGTCAAACTGCTCAACGAGCTTTTTTGCCTGCTCTAGATATAGAGGCATTGTGTTCTCCTTGGCGTCATAAAGGCCATTGACCTATGCGGCTACCAAGTAAGAATCAACATGGGCCTCTAGCCTTTTTACTCCGAATTTGCGCGCAATGCGCAGACCAGCCAGCAGGGCTTCATACTCAGCCTCATTGTTGGTACTCTTGAAGTCCAACCTAATAGCATAAGTATATTCATGATTATCAGGGTCCACCAGTTTGAGACCTGCGCCGGACCCTTCGCTGTTGGAGGCTCCATCAGTGAATAGCCTCCAAACATCTTCTTCATCATTTGCTCGCGGAGGGTCTACCTCGCGCTGAGCTTCTTCAATCTTTCCCTCTGGGATTTCCGTGATGAAATCCGCTAAAACTTGACCCTTTATTGCTGGACGGGGCTTATAGGTGATCGTGTGTTCACCTAATTCCAGCGCCCACTTTGTCAGCCTTCCGGAGAGCGCGGGGCGTCGCAAGACTTGCTGGATGTTGTAACCAGTCAGAACTTCAATAGGATGACCATTGAAGTATCTATGAAGCTTGCGCGACGCGTGTGTTAGTGACAAAACTAACTTTTCCATGATGGAATAGCGCGTCTCAGGGTCTGTCAGCACCCGACTCACATAGTATATTGGCGTTTGAATCCCCTTGCGATCCACCAATAATACTGCGCCGATGGCGCGGTCTCCAGCTGACAAGTACAATGTAAGGGTTTCGCCAGGAAGTGGAGCTGTGAGCGCGGGCAGCTTTATGAGACATTCTTTTATCTCACTGAAAGCTTGCTCAGCCTCAGGCGTCCACTTGAATTGGCTCTTCTTCAAGCAGTTCCTCAAAGTGTTGACGAATGGAGTAGATTTGCTGGCGTGGTTCGCTAGGAACCTGTTGATTGACACCAATCTACCATTCAGCTTCTGAACCTCTTTCATGGTGGATGGTGAAGGCATGTCAAGGATGGCTTCCACCTTTTCAGGGTTCACCTTGAAACCATCCTTAGTGACCATTACACCAAGAAATTTCCCCTCTTCCGCGCCGAAAGTACATTTGCTCGGGTTGAGTTTCATGTTAACTTCCGTTAGGCGCTGAAGAGTTTCCTCGATGTCTTTGAGCATTTGTCTCTCCTCCCTGCTCTTGATCACCAAATCATCAACGTAGACTTCTAGATTTCTTCTGATTTGTTCACTGAAAACCGAATCTATAAGTCTCTGATAGGTGGCACCCGCATTCTTTAAACCAAAGGGCATTTTTGTGTAACAAAAAACACCCTTGTCGGTTCTGAAGGCAGTCTTGTCTTCGTCTTGTGGTGCCATTTGAATCTGGTGATAGCCTTTGTAGGCGTCCAGGAAACATTTGAGCTTGAATGGCGCCACGGAGTCCACCTTTGCGTCGATGTTTGGGAGGGGGTAACAGTCTTTCGGACATGCTTTGTTGAGGTCCTTGAAGTCAATACACATCCTCCATGACCCGTTGCTTTTCTTTACCATCACAGGATTGGCTACCCACGTCTGGTATCGGATCGGGCGGATGATGTTTGCGCGCAACAGGTCCTCAACTTGCTCATTCATGGCCTTCGCCTTTTCATCCCCCATGATTCTCTTTTTCTGAGCAATTGGCTCCACCGACTTGAACGTGTTAAGAGAATGTTGCGCCAAGTCTCGCGGGACCCCAGTCATATCGGAGTGTTGCCACGCGAAGACCGACGTGTATTTTGTGAGCAACCTTTTCATTCTCAATCTCGTTTCGTCTGAAATGGTAGCGCCAATTGTGACCGTTTGCTCTGGGAATTTTGGGTTTAAAATCCACTTCTCTGGCGCATTGTCCGCCATTGGAAGTTTCATTCTCCCTTCCCCCGGCGTACTTGTCACTGCGCACAAATGATCGCGGTAAACAAATGTTACGCCTGTTGGTGTAGGGAACCCCAATGCGCCGTGCGCTGGCGACGGTACAGCATTAAATTGAGCAATCGTTCCCCTACCCAGGATCATATTGTGGCATGACGTGGTGGGCAAGACCAAGAAGTTGACAACTTCGGCTCGCTTGTGCTCATCATCCCCCATAGTTAGTTCAAACTGAATCTGGCCTAGGGGATGGATGATTTCATTTGAAACACCACAGATTGGTGCGTTCACAATTTCGAGCCGCGCTTGGTCTGCCGGGTCTAACTTTCTGAAACATTGGTCATACATAATGTCAGATTCGCTTCCAGTGTCCACCAGGACTTTTGACACTTCGTAATGAGCAATGTGTGTGGTGATGACGAGAGGACTGCTGATTGAAGGGCCTCCCCTGATTCTTGGGAAAATGACTTGCTGCTCGCGCCAATCTCCGTGGATTTGCGCGCTTCTCTTTTTTGACGTCTGCCCTTGTCGTCCCCCCTCAGCCACACAGATTCTTTTGTATTTCTTGCTGGCAGAGGCTCCTTCCGGTTGCTCATCTTCTATTCTTTGGTTTTTCACCAAGTGAGCCAGCCTGCCTGATTTTACATCCTTCTCGATCGCATCCTTTAAATGATGGCATGCGTCGGTGTTGTGGCCCGGGGACCTGTGAAATTCACAATATTTGCCTCTGTTTTGCGGTCCCTTGTAGTGTAGTTGCTTGGGGGGTTTGAATTGGACATTCTCAGTACTTAACACCTGTGAAGGTGTTTTAGTGAGGGGAGTCCATATTCTTGGCAGAGGTCTGCTTGGATCTCTGCCGCCCTCCCTCTTGTCACCCTCCCCGCGATTACGAACATCTTTTTGGGGCTGGGGTGAGCTTGGTTGCGCTTGCTTTTCTGCGGAAGAAAAACTTGTTGGCTGCAACCTGGACCATACAGAGTTCTGTTTGGCCCTCTTCTCTTTGCTGCGCGGTGATTCAGCCTGATGCGCTCTTTCTCTTGCCCTATCTTGGGCAATCTGTTTTTCATTTATCGCGAAAACTCGCGATGCCTCCATTAACTTGGCCCACGTGGTGGGCATGCCATCTTTGCTTACGAGAGCTCGTCGTAGTTGATCACTGCGCGCGCCTTGTATAAAGGCCACGCGCAGGAGTTGCTCGGTTATACCTCCGATTGCCAGAGACTCCTGATTGAACCGAGTGATGTAATCTTCAATCGTTTCATCATTCCTGCGTACGCAGTGCATGATGTCATCAGGATCGCGCGTGTGCCTGCGCTGCTGTACGAAGTGGGCTTGGAACTTTTCTAATAGTTCCTGGAACCCATCAATTTGCCCAGTTGGCAAGCTCTCGAACCATACCCTCGCCGCGCCCGTTAGGCAGCGAGCAAACATATGACACCATGTTGGCATCGTCCAGCTCTCTAGGTTTCCCGTGTTGTAAAAACCTTGCAAGAAATCGTCTGGATCTGTCGTGCCGTCATATTTACCCAAACCACTTGGCATCTTGGTCTTGTGCTGGATGGGAGCCTGCGCGATGCGCGCAGTGAACTTTGAGTGTTTCACCAAGATGGCTGGTCTGTAGGGTGTGGTTACGTCCACTTGCCCTCTGACTGGTGGGCTGTACGGCATGTGCAGATCCAGATCGGCTCTGGCTCCAGGCGCCATGTTCACAGGCGCGCGGAGCTGTGAGCCTCCTGCATGAGTATCCCGCGTCTTCCTCATGCTATGCACTTCTTCATCACTGAACTCAGTGTGTGCAGTGTGAACAGAATGTCCTTCTTCCGGCGCGAGCGGCCTTTTTGTAGTCTGCTTATCAAACGCTTGCCTTTGTGTTTGGTCGGCTAGCTTTTTCTGTTTGACCATTTCATTGTACTTTTCCATCAGACGCCGCTGCTCGTTTATGAGCCATTCATTCGGATCATTTGTTTCTTCTTCTGGACCCATTGGTCCTTTCAGTTTCGCGCCGGCCATATTTTGTAACGTGAGATCGTCTGGAGGAGTTTCAGTCTGGCCGTGAGGGGTTGTGACGAAGGGACGGTTGCTGGTGGTACGCGTAGAATCACGCGGAACCCTCAGAACCTGCTGTCCGTCGTTAACACCCTCACGTTCAATATCCTCCAGAGCTTGATCAACGTTATGAACGCCAGAAACCATGGTGATTGATTTTTTTTATGTAGATCTGATGAGATCTGATTGCCGATGTAACAGTGGATGGCGCCAATGAAGAAACGTGGATCTACTCACTGGTAGCAGATCTACTTTCCTCGGGTGTGATTATACTATTTCACCGATGGTTCTTCTGGATCTGTGTTCTTCCACCTACAAAATGAACTGCGCCGTTACTTACCCCTCAGAAAGGGACAGAGGGGTCCTCTTTGGGGTAACCCTCCGGCGTGAGAATAAGTATATGTAGGAGAAGATGATAATGTGAGAGTAAGGGAATTTGGAAAGTATTGCTTAAAATGCTGAATACTGTATGTTACTCTGTATGATTGTGTGATTGAGTATGCTTCAATGTGAATCAATGTGTCTGTAACTGTGTACGTTATGATGTATTTATAGTGCTAGGGTTTCCACTGACTGAGCTGAGACCAGATTAGGGTTTTGTTGGCCTCCTCCAATCGATTTGCGCCACGTGTCCTCGGAGACACCTGGTGCTTTTTCATTGGTTATAATCACGTGGTAACCCATGAGTCATGCTGAGCTGTCCACCTTTCATTTAGCAGCTGTCAACATCAGCATATCCTTATTCCTTAAAAAGATGCCTTCTGGAAGGTTGTCTGACGTGCACAATCAAGGTTGCCCTAATCCTGATTTGGATAAGGACGAGGTTGATTATGTGCACGTGTGATATGCGCCCATCCTGAGGATGCGCGAGGTCTTCTCTTTATTCTCACGCGCAGATATTTCATGCGCAGATGTGATACGCACAAGCATGTAATACGCGTCACGCGCGGATGCCCCACGCGCATGGGTGGCATGTATGATGCGCGAGCATGTGATATGCGCCGCGCGCGGATGCGCCACGCACGATGTGATATGCATAAGCATATATGATGCGTGAGCATGTGATACGCGCGAGCATATGTGATGCATGAGCACATGTGATGCGTGAGCATATGTGATGCGTGAGCATATGTGATGCTTGAGCATATGTGATATGTGCAAGCATGTGATGCTTGAGCATAAGTTTTGGCTTTGTACCTTGATAATATCTTTGACTTCTAATGTCTTGTATATATCTTGTGGGTTGACCCGCCCCGCTCGGTGTTGAGGCGGGTACATACCTCTTCAATTACTAATAGCATGCAACGAACAAATGTACCCGTATCTCACATATAAAGTAGGCCTTTTGATGAAGTGAAGGTTAACCATACCTTTATTTAGGGAGACAGAGAGGTTGTCTCTATGAAACCTGACTCAAAAAACCAAATTCTTTTTACAATAAAAAAATACAAAAAAAAATGTATTTTCGTGATAGACTAGGAAGGAGGAGATGAAAAGGAATCAAAACACCTAGAAAGTACGTACCTAGCACCCACACATATGATGAAGACAAATAAAAATGGTAGAACAAACCAAAATACCTAGACAAAACTACACGTCTCCTTAAAAATCCTTAACATTTATCCAATATCTCAAATTCTCAATAACTTATATCATTGATCATATTCGTGGATAGGTGAAGGCCTTACAAATCTCACTTAACCTCTGCTCATTAGCAGTCAATTTGGTTCTGCCTTTATTACGTGACCCTACATATAATTACTTACATGATTCTTTGTGTGTCTACTCTATACATGCCCAAACTATCGTAATCACCAGTAACTTATGTTATCCTAAAAGCGTGTCACCTATGATTAATCCCAAAAACTAAATTCCTGATCCAACCTTATATGTCCACATATCCAACTCAACATCCTCCTCATCTTTGCTAACTATAATCCTCCTTGTCTTTGCTAACTATAACTTTCATGTCTATGCCTTTTTTTTTACCAATGGTATGATAAAAAATAAAAATAAAATGTTTATAAGTATGGTTCAAGTAAATGAATATACATATTTCGGATAATCGGTGAACATTTTAAACATCGGTCTGAAATCCGGTTTCATAGTCGTACCCATCTCTAGTCTCAAATCGTCGAGTTCAGTTCCTTTGCCATCTCTACGTTAGATAACCTCCCTTCTTACCTTGATAGCATAGGCTGATACATAACCACCATTCTAGAATTGTTTTTTTTTTCACAAAGGTTAGTTCATCAAAGTTTATGTAAAAAAAATGTACAATATAAAATTAAGTTTTGATAATTACTTCGTTTTAATAGTGTTGATAGATAACCACCGTCTTATTGTCCTTTTAGCCTTGTTTCTAGTTTTCTTGCTAGTCGATTTGGTTTCTTTATAATATATCTCCGTTATATATGTATAAAAAAAAAATTTTAAGTCTAGATCGAGTTTGATTAACGTTAAACTAATATAATTTGGTAAATCCATCTTAAATTATCAATGACCACGTTGCATACTAGCATGCAATTCAACCAAACATTGGGATGATACTAGTTTTTCTTTCTGAGTATTTAGAACATTCTTGACGGGTTCCCCATTCCGATCTCTATAATTACACTAAAAGTCATTATATTTATTTTTCCGATCAATTAAATAATATTTTTTATATCTTTATTATTACAGTTTTGTATCCCCTCTACTCACAACAAATTCAACAAATATTAAAAAAAAATAAATAGAGGCAAACAAAGTATCCCTAAATTTACAAAAAATCACTACGTTTCTCTCTTCTCCCTCCTCCACTCACCCAACCCAATCAAACTAACATTCCATCCTCATAGCAGCCCAATCGTCATTATTTTTTATTAAATAAATATAACTTATAATTGTTACTTTTTTTTATTAAAAGTGACTAGAAATATAAAAAATAAGTTCTTCATTTAATAAATAAACAGTATATTTAATTTAACGTATTAAAAAAAAGAAAAGAAAATTATGTCAATCAAACAAAATTACAATTGTAGCTTGAAATATAAAATTAAACTTACAAATGATACAAACTACATAATCATTCGTTGCCAAAAATTTGTCATATATGCTTAACTAAATTGTTTTTTAAAGAGTTTCTATATTGCGAAGTCGTTCCCTATCAGTCATATAATTGGATAAGCTTCCTATTCGTTGAGTAGAGTATTGAAAAGTTTGTTCATCACCTTCACTTGAGCTTCTTAGTCGTCAGTTAATAGTTATTTTACATTAAAAAATATATTTTTTACAAACTTTATTTTTAATAAAATTTATACTGACATGTTCACACAAAAAACTGGAAAATACTATATTTTTAGATTTTTTTTTAAAACTTAAATATTAAAAGTTATTAAAAAATAAATATTATAGTTAAAACTAATAAGTGTGACAGATAAATTAAAAAGTAGTCCATTAAAATGTTGACAAGTGACTGTGAGTAGGTTTGTAAATTAGTTTGGTAGAGTGAGCCGTTTGCTTAATTTCATTAATTTTTTATAATTTCAAATAGTAAAGCAAATCATTAATGATTTGCTAATAAAAATTTATAACCCTATCCTGTAATTTGTAAAATCTGCTTTCATTCGATTCCTGGCTAGTGTTTTTCTATTCGTGGGACACACCAAGTCTATTTCCATTAATAATATAAATTATAATACTCCATGACTACGACATGTTACCAAAAATCAAGAAAAATACTTGAATGCTGTCTTTTCATGTTTTCTCTTGGCTATTATTATTTTTTAGTTTAGTTTTTCTTTTTTTCTATACGTTGCGAATTTTTTAGATGGGAAAATGATATATATATATATCTATTTATTATAATAAAATAACTAAAACACCTGTCATTTATAGATTCATTTCTAGCTTAAATTTTTCGTTTAAATTATTCTTTTATTTTAATGAAAAAATATATATTAGCGTAATCAAAACATATCAATTCATAATTTAAGCAACTAACTAATTACCTAAATTATATGGATTAAAAATATACTAGTATTTATTTTAATATAATTAAAATATTTAATGAAATAAGATCTACCCTTTTTCATATATTAAAACAATTTTATATACACTATTGAGTAATAAATTGCGTGAGACTCACCATTTATTCGTATAAATATTCCTTTAGAAAATATATAATTTGAGCTTATAAGCCTTTTAATTTGATAAGATATAGGTTTTTTTAAAGTATTTTATTAATTTAATTTTTATAGCATAATTGTATTTCATTTAAACACTTTGTGTATCACACGGGTTCTAAAGTAGTTATCAAAATAAAGCAAAATAAGAAAGAATGTATTAATTAAAAAAAAAATAGTTCATGGAAAACACGTAAATGAAAATTTGTGTTTTAATATGTAATTTTCAGAATTTATTTTCACTTAAAACTAAAAGCTAGTAATTTTATTATACAAGTACAGTTTAGAGGTATATGCAAGTATCTAACATTGTTTTCTATTATTTTTCTAACTATTTATTAAAAGACATCAGCCCGTGTTGTAGTGTAGCAAATTGATTCTTATGCAAATACACTGATTCCAGTAACAAGATTTTTGAGCTCAGCTCAAGCTAGTATTATACGTGTTTCACTCAAACTCATGTAATTTCTAAAACAATTTAATATGCTATTATTTGTGTCCCGACTACAAAGTTGTGTCTCTCAAGGATATCCGAGGATTGTTTTCCAACGTTAAACATAGAGATATTAAACTCCAGAACATCTGTAGTTATGAAAAATGTACAATCACATATGTGAAAAACATCCCCACAAATCTTTGTTGATATCAGAACATTTGTAGTTTGATTAGTGTTCACATATTTATTGGAAATTTCTAACTATCAATTGCAACAAACATTGGCTCAATTACCTTAACAAAAACTTTATTCACATTGTAAAATAATTAATACTAGACATTAATCGAAGTTCCTATAACTTATCGTAACTCATTTCTCCGCTTGCTTTTTGTATAGAACACTGATATAGTATAACTTATAAAAACTAAATTTTAACGATCCAAATTGTTACAAACTGAAATAAACCATATATACAGCTTGACAAATGATAATCTCAACTTTCGTTTTGGTTTTAAAAAATAATCCCAATTACAAAATCATCGTAGATTTTACGCTTTATATTTAAAGTAATGTCTTTTATAGAGAAAGTGAATGTTAGAACCAGGGATGACCGGTATCGGTACCGAAAATACCGAAATCCCGAAAATCGCTAAATTTTGGTACCGGTACCGGTATTGAAGGTAAAAATTCGGAAAATACCGGTACCGTACCAATCCCGAAAATCAAAACTTTGGTACCGATTCGATACCGACGGTACTAAATCGGTACCGATTTTGATACCGGTATCGATTTTGCTCATCCCTAGTTAGAACCGTTGTTGATCAAACTATTAACATGAATCATAAACGGTAACTAGATAGTAATTTAAATTATTCTAATTAGTTTTTAAAAAATCACCAAGTTACCCTTAATAATAATAAAAAAAAAACCAAAACCGAAAAATGAAAACGGTGAAGAAACCCTAGGTGAGTAATCTTCCCAGTCGCCGAACACTCTGCCTCCGGCTTGGCTTCTAACTCACTGGGAATCAAAGGTAAAACCACCTTCACTCATCTCTTCTATGTTCAAGTTTCCCTTTAATTTGATGGGCCTTTATGATCATTTTACGGCATGTATACCTGGATCCGCATATAGATGTTCGATTATTCGTTCTCAGGTCTCAATTGCACACGAATTACTTCGATTAGGTTTGATTTAGGATTCTTAATCTCATTGTTATTATTATTTTGATAATAATTTCAGACTTAACACATAATGGGATGGAAAGCAGCTCAAAAGCTCATACATCACTGGAAGATTTTGAGAGGAGATAATGTAAAAAGATTATATATTTCTCATACATCTATTTTTCACTTTCATTAGGTTTTTAAGCTGATATTTATATTAATCTTTCTTATATTACAGGTGATGATAATTAGGGGCAAGGATAGGGGCGAAACCGGCACTATTAAACGTGTCATTCGCTCCCAAAATCGCGTTATTGTTGAAGGAAAGAACTTGGTGATTCATCTCTCAATCCCACTCTTTATACACTCAGACGCACATAGAAGAGATAATGAGAAAACTTAAAATATATGAGAAAACTTCAAGAAACCACTTTTAAACAAGAATGAGTTTTTGTTGCTTTTAATTTTTTCATTCTTTTTGTATCTTATTAATCTTTGCAAAAAAAATGTAGTTAGCAAGATGCACATATGTAACTTCGTGAGCTACATATATGCAGCTTCGCATGCTACATATAGTTTTGTACAATACTAACCTTATAATTAAAAGAAATGTTAAAAAGATTTAAAAAAAATTATTGGTTGAAGGTAACAACATAACCGCCTACTCACTATCTCGTTAAAATTATCAATGCACTAGGTATAAGTGTTTTAATACGGTTCTTGCAGCTCTTACATAAATTGGTTCTGTAAAGAATGCGCCCCTGCATATGTATATTTTAATATTTAGTATTTACTTATTTGGAGTAAAACATGTTTGTAGGTCAAGAAGCATATAAAACAAGGGCAAGGGCACGAAGGCGGGA
This sequence comes from Bidens hawaiensis, assembly GCF_021521415.1. NCBI lineage: Eukaryota > Viridiplantae > Streptophyta > Magnoliopsida > Asterales > Asteraceae > Bidens > Bidens hawaiensis. Next base: position 2,065,923 of record NW_027491253.1, read on the forward strand.
TATTCACAGTAGAGGCCCCTCTTCATGTCTCAAATGTTCAAATTGTTGATCCAGTTACAGGGTATGGTTACTTTAACGAGTGGACGGCTTCATTATAATTAAGGCGGTTGTTGATATTTTTATTTTCAGGCAACCTTGTAAAGTTGGAATAAGGTATCAAGAGGATGGTACTAAAGTAAGAGTTTCACGATGCATAGGGGCATCAGGGTCGATTATCCCTCGTCCCGAGATTTTGAAGATTAGGACTACTCCACGACCGACAATCGGTACGGTTTTCATATGCTTATGCTTGTGTTATTTTCTTTTTGGTTTTAAAAAGTGTTGAGACGATTAGGTTCTGAAAAAAAAGGTGCCGGGAGATAGTTTCACATAGGCGTGGCATTTTGGTATTAAAAGTTCTAGTTAAGTATTAAAAGTTCTGGGGGTGTTCATCAGTTCGGACATCAGTTTATTCTGTTAATTATTTTGGCCCTAACCGGAAACCGAACTGATCTGAATTAAAAATGTGTCTAGCCGAACCAAATTGAACCGATTTACCTGGTTCTGTTATCTGATTAAACTGATTATTATTCGATTGAATTCAGTCTGGTTGTCTGGGTAGGCAAGAGTTCCCGATATATTAATTTAGGTAACATTTTTAAGTTATTAATTCTTAAACAACAAAAGCAAGATTATAAAATATTTGTAAATAAAGTAACAAGTCTATAAACTATTATAAACTAAATAAACTTTTAAAAATCTTAAATAAACTAAATACTATATAAAAAAGCAAAATATATAAAAATAAACTATATCCAGGCTCTAGCGGGTTGGATTGGAGTTTGGACCAAATAATGCTCACCCGTGCCTTGTGTTTTCAGAACCATGTGGCCATTTTGGCCCATTCACCTATGAATGGGTGAATTCGGGTTTAGAGACTTCTATCTATAATGAATCAAAGAGGTAGAATAAAAAATGTTAGCTGAAAAAGGAAACAGGTTAAACGGTTTTAAACTTGAAAGTAACAATGTGTATGTGATGCGTAACTTCTTTTGAATCGGTTTATTTATACAGGTAGATTATAGTAGCTACATGTGCACAGAGGATAACCGAAACGTGATTTCTGCTGTCTTTAATTTTCTGGATTGCAGTTTAAAGTTTAAACTCTATTTTTTATTCTCTGGCACACAACAATCTCTTTGTGTAGAGGGCCATTAGGGCAGAATGCATCAAAACAATCTCTTTCAATAGCCAAATCTTAAGTTAAAGAACACACATTTGTTGACTAGTGTTAAAAACTTTTTAGTGAACTATTAAGTGGCTATCATGAATTCCCAAGTTAAAACCTAAAACGACCCATGTAAACAATTTTTAATTAAAAAATCGGATTATTTCTAGTTTTATAAGATTCTTAATTTTCTTTTGTTTTGTTTTTCCTTTTGTTTTGGTAACAGCGGGTCCCAAGGATACTCCGATCGAGCTAGTGCAGGAGAAGACATACGATGCTAAAACCGGAAAGGGCATGCCTGATCTTTAATCAACTCCTGTTTTCTTTATTATTGCATTTGCCATCATTTTAATGGTAAGTTGCAACGAACATTCAACAAGACATGTTTTAACGTTGTTAGTGAATTTAAGATCAGCTTGCAGGTGGTGTCGCATGAATATTTTTGTAGGTTTCGTTATGAAGTAAGCGCTGATTTAAATGAAATGGTTTATCCATCATGTAATAATGCTTTTAATGATCGTATCGTTTATACATTCTGGTCAGTCTTATACTTCTATGCTTAAATTTTGCCCATAAAATTAAGGGAGAGAAATTTCAGTTTTAAACTTTTAATTATGTAAATCCAAACACACCTAGAATATAAAAAAAATGTTTTCATTTTTTCAACATCCACATATATCAAAAGCATTCTCCTTATTTGTGTATATTTTATCCTTTCTAGAGTTCCAAAATACTTCTCTTATTATAATTTCATCATTGATAAATGTTTAAAACTGTATAAAGATCATCTACTGGAAACATTTTGTTAGAAATAAACCATTTACCGATGGCAATGATTCATCCCATACGCCAACTACGCGACCAATGATCTGTAGTTTATAGATAAGGCTTGAGCTTGGCTTGTTTAATTTGCATAGGGTTCGAGCTCTGCTTGTTTCGATCTCTATATCTAAAGCTCGATTTCAGCTCGTGAATAGTCATCCTCCACCACACACCATACCGCTATGATTTCAAATGATGCAAGATTTTAATTGACATGATACAAATAGATTACATAATATAATAATTATTGTTATTTTATTGAATACTTCAAATTTTAACTCCCCCAACTTGTATATATTATATTGGTTTTTGCTAAAGTTAAGGAAAGCCATCATAACCTTCTGAAATTGTATTTGAAATCTAACAACATTGGCTATAGTTTTGCCATCCCTATTACATGAATTTTCTTTTGTACAAAACTTGGGTCGTTGCATGTTTTCTCTCTTAATGGAGTGTTACAATAATAATTATGTTAAAAATTAAAGTCCAATAGTAAACGTTTTATGTTATTATTATTTTTAAGTATTGTGTTCCAATTTTATAAGTAGTTTAAAATTGGAGGACTCTTGTAGCTGTTCAAGAGGATTGGAGGGGATGTGTGTGCCAATTGCAATAGTGAGGTATATAATAATCTGGATTTGGTTGAACTCAACTTTTAGGTTTCACTATGTCGCTCTCGTTCTGTTTTCATCCATCTTCTCCGTCTCAACTCATTTTCTATCCATATTCATATAAGAGCATTCACAATTTATCCACTGTATTTTATGAGTGATGTTTTTATAATATAGAGAATGGTTTAGGGTGTTGTGACTTGTGAGTGGAGGAGAAAGAAAATGCAGTGATTTGTATATTTAAAAAATTTCTGTAGCACTCAATAAATTTTTTTAATATATATTGAAAGTAGTTGTGAGTGAAGTAGAGAGAAAATGTAATGATAAAGGTATAAAAAAATGCTATTTAATTGAAAAAAAAAGAATATAGTGATTTTAGTATAATTTTGGATTTAGAGATATGAGAATCGATGAGAATGCTCTAAGAGCATTCCCAGCTCGCCCCCCATCCATATCTCTATAGTCACACTAAAAATAAATACATTTCTCTCTTGTGTTCAATTAAATAATATTTTTTATAACTTTATCATTACAGTTTTTTCTCCTCTACTCACAACCAATTCAACAAATATTATAAAATAAATGAGGCCAAACAAAGTTTCCCAAAATTTACAAAAAAAAACACTAACTTTTTTCTTTTCTCTACTCACAACCACTAAATACATTATCCTATAATTTGCGAAACTCCATCACAAAAATTTAGTGGATGAGTTGAAAATGCTCTAATTAAACTAAAAATCATTGTCTTTCTCTTTCTTGTTCAATTGAATAATACTTTTTTATACATTTATTATTATATTTTCACTCTATTCCATTTATAACCATTTTCTTCAAAAAGTATTAAAAGAAATTATACTATGTGAATATTGTAACCCCAAATTTAAGTTTCATCTATAACATTTTCTTTCACAACCACTTAAAACCATAAATATAATTTACGAAACTCATTCACATAATAATAGCGCATGAGCAGAGGATGCTCTAACAAACATAATTGATTGTTTCTATAACCAAGGGCTAACTCCACCAAATTCACCAGCCACAACAGGATACGGGATCCAGTGATAATGGGACTGAACTACGCAGTCTTGAAGGTTGAAAAACGGGACACGCTAAAGTCATATGTCACATCATAACATTTTCTTATAAACTACTGTAGAATTTGACGCCATCACCTCCATGCTTCTTCTTAAGAGAAACACTTCCACAACACCGTATTATTTCTACAAATTTTAACTCATATATAGACTTGTGTTTTGTTACCCCGTGAAGTAACTTAGTAAAGTTATGATTTATGATAATAAGGGTGACATATATGTAGCAGAAAACCCAAATTTTCATGACAGAACCAAATATTTTGAGATTGTTTTACATTTTATCCAACCATAGATTTATGAAGTTTTTGAACTATATGATCTTTAAAAAAAAAGTTTGTTGGGTTACTGGATATGTGACACATATAATAAGATCGATAACTCAATCATTATATATGATATGATATAATATTGATATATTATGATATGATATTGTATGATATGGTTTGATATGATATGATATGATATGATATGATATGATATGATATGTATAGAGGGAGGGTAGCAAAGCTACCCGCGGACCCCTTATCCGACCCGCGGATCGTCAAAGACATCCGCATTGCACGGATCCATCAACCAACCCGCGGATCGCCAAAAGACATCCACGCAAGGGATAAGTGGACTGGTGAAACCATCCACAATCCAAGACACTCAGTGGAACTTCGCCACAACCCGCGGACGGTCACGCAAGCGTCCGCGGAAGGAATCCACAAACAAACTCAAGGGACTCATCATACGTATGATCCCCCATGTGATATGGAAGAGCAGTTGTAACAAACTATCTCTAGAAGATTTCCTTAAAACTGCCTGACAGCGACATCGGCCAATGGAAAGAAGACACCTGGACACGTAATGGCCATCCCACGATGTGCAGGGATAATGGCTATACCATAAACGGGTCCAGGCTATCGCATCCAATAAGCGCCCGACACGTGTCCATTCAGGTAGAGAAGGAATAACTTGATAGCGACAACTCCACCAATCACCTTCCCTCCACCTTCGGCTATAAATAGGAAGATCATCTCTTCAAGGTATTCATTCACACCCTCAAGCCTTAAGCAATTACATATAGTACTTTATTCCGATCAAAGAACGGTACTTATTCTCACGCCGGATGGTGGTTACGGGAAGAACCCCCACTCTGTACTTCCCGTAACGAGACTCAACGGTGTTCTGTTTTGCAGGCATCAGCTTGGATCTGTTCTCATCATTTCAGTATACTCACATCTGGGAAAATACCCGATTGGACCACTCGGTTCGATCTAGTGTTTCTTCATTGGTGCCATCCGTTTTAGCTAGATACACGGTTTTTTACGGTTTTTTCGATTCACTGTGATCTGAAAATGAGTCAGAACCAGCAGCCTTTTGCTACTCCGGCAAGACCCCGTCGTACTGAAATTCTGCACGAATCAGTCCACGAAGGACAGGTGTCGGAGGAACTTCGCCGGAACACAAGAACTCCGGTTTTTGAAAACAGGACCGGAGAAGTTCCAAGGTTTGAAGACTTTACACCTCGTAGAAATGCCAGAACTCCGGTTCGGGAAGACCGAGCCGGAGATTTCTCGAGGCACAAGGTCATTGAGATCCAACAGACCACTCAAATCCTGACTCTGGAAGACGGAGCCGGAGAGTTTCCTAGATTTGAAAGGGACGACACGAGAACTTACCAGGCCAGGTCTGGTAAAAACATTCTCACCCCAAAAGAGTGGTACCAACAGGAGAAGCATCAGCTAAAAGAGGAGTACGAGCGAAGAGTGAAGCGTGATCAGGTCCAAGCCAGGACGCTGACATACGACTCACCATCTCCGTCTCCACCACCAGTACGACGCTCTCAGGATCTAGAGTTGGAAGACAACTCCCGATCATCTGGTCGTTCACTGGCTAAGAGCCGCGAATAAAGCTATCACACCCAACGTACTCTATCCCACAGAACCCCACGGGATACTCGACAAAAGAAAACATTTCAAGAGGAAGATTATGCGAGTGATGGTAGTTGGGACTATGGTAGGGGTGTTCTTCGGGTTTCGGGTTATTTGGGTCGGGTTGTTCGGGTTTGAGCTCAAAACAAATTGACCCAAGAACCGACCCAAATAAGTTAGGTTTGTTCGGATTTCGGGTTATACGGTTCGGGTAAATTCGGGTTGGGTTTCGGGTTTAACAAATTAAAAAAAATTCAACCTTTAAAAATATCATAAATTAAAAAACCATATTCCAAGCCATTATAAAACCATAATATACAGCCATATTCAACAATAGCATATATTATTTAGCAAAACGTGAAATTTATCATAAAAGAATGCATTAGACGAGATGAATGAGCGTTGTAGCATGTGGATTAATACTTGTATAGATTGAAGAAGAATGCTCAACAAATATTGGCTAAAATACTATATTATTTAATTTTTTGAAGAAGATACATTCTCCGCATGCTTTATGGTCATTAATACATTGGGATGTGATAATCCAATATTAATTGGAGTCTTGAGAACAACCGAACAAGAATACATAAGGTCACTGTGCTACTTCACCGCTAAACTACCTTATAAAATTAGGGATACATGCATCAATGCATTATACTTCGGGTTATTCGGGTCAACCCAAATCTGGGTATTTCAACCCAAATACCGACCCGAATATTTTATCTTGGGTTCGGGTTAGGAGTTTAATCGGTTCGGGTGAATTCGGGTTGGGTTATTTGGGTCTCGGGTCGCTTCGGTTCGGGTTTGTTATTCGGGTACGGTTAAAAAACACACCCCTAGACTATGGTAGGGAAACCTCCACCCGTCCCAAGCCGTTAGTCAAGCATGCTGAGTACTTCAGTGAAGCAGAAGAAGACTTCACCAAACCATACCGTCCCGCTGCATTCGCGGAAAAATCAAAGTTCATTTCGCGGATAGCAATCGACCCCTTCCCGACTAACATCAAGATCCCGAGCAATCTGGGAAAGTACAATGGGATGACCGATCCACAGGATCACCTGTTGAACTTCACAACGGTTGGGGGTGTAAGCGGATGGACCCTGCCCTACTGGTGTCACATGTTCGCATTGACACTAATAGGAGCAGCCAGAGAATGGTTTGAAAAACTACAAGACGGTCAAATCAGCAGCTGGAATGACCTGGTAGCAAAGTTCTCGCAGCATTTCAGTCAGCAGCGTAAACATACCAGAGATGCATCGGGAATCCTGAGCGTTATCCGACGAGATAATTAATCACTGGAAAACTTCATCACCAGGTTCAACAATGAAAGCTTGAACATTGGTGGAATTAGTGAAGACATGCTGCGGGGAGCGTTCCGAGTAAACGCAAGAAGCCCAGAAATGGTCAGATGCTTAACAGGTCGGGATGGCATGCCCCAGAATTGGGACGCGATCATGTCCGCGGCTAAAGTCTTCGCAGCCACAGAAAAGTTGCTAGGGCGAGAAGCGCCAAAACAGCAAGCAAGAAACGAGCCGCGGAACACCCAGGCGAAAAAAGAAGAGAAGGGTTCAATATGGTCAAGGATACAACACCCAGAAAGCTCTTCCAAACAGTTTGATGCCAGATCGCTGATCGGGCAGAAGCAGAAGGATAGAGCAGCGGGCGAGTCCGACCAACAACATTGGACACCCTTAAAGAAGATCCCGTCCGAGATCTTAACAACAGAAAACATCGAGTTCAGGAAACCTCAACCACTGTTCAAGCGGGTAAACCTGAATCCGAACAAGCATTGCATGTTCCACGAGGACATCGGCCATGACACGAATGAGTGCATAAGCTTGAAAAATGAGATCGAATCTGCTATCAAGTCTGGAAAGCTTGATCATCTGCTTAAAAATGTGCGACAGGGTCCACGAAGGAACGCAGCTCCCGCTGATAAGGGTCCCCCACGAAAACATATCAAAGACTTGAATGTACACATGATCCTAGGAGGACCCTCTCGGAAGTTCAAACGGAGGGAAGCGGATGTAGACGAATGGAAAAGTGAGCCCGTAATTTTTCCAAAGATAAGAGGAGGGCCATGCATGAAGCAACCTCTAATTGTTACGACTTTGTTCGGTCATTACCGATCTCAGTATGTCTTCTTCGACACTGGAAGTACATCTGACATAATGTACGAGCAATGTTTTGAGCAGTTAGACAAAGAAGACAAGGCTAAGTTGAAACCTGTGCACGCCCTAGTTTCTGGATTTGGTTACGAGGTTATGCACCCTAAAGGGGTCATAACATTCCCTGTCACGTTGAGTGACGGGATCCACTCAAGGACTGAAGATTTCGAATTCCTCGTCCTACCCGCAAAATCCAAACATGATATAATCTTGGGGCGGGAAGCGATCGGTGACTTCAACCCCAACCCTTCCACAGCACACGGTGCAGTGGGTGTCCCCACAAGAACAAGAGTGGCAATCATCCGAGTCAACAAACATTGCTACGCTACAGAGAGATCAAAGCCCATGAAGGTACCCAAGAAAGCACTGTGGATAGAACCCGAAAAATGTATCGTTAACCCAGAATATCTAGAACAAACCGTTACAATCGGGGCCACCGTTTCAGAAATGGTGCGCATTTTTCTGAAGCAGTTGCTAATCAAGAATGCATATATCTTCGCTTGGACGCCGTCAGACATGACGTGCGTCCTGCGAGACATCTCAGAACATCGGCTGCGGGTTAACCCGGCATATACACTGATTGTTCAGAAAAAGAGGAAGATGGGTCCAGAGTAGACAAAAGCCATGAACGAGCAAGTACAAGATCTGTTGAACGTGGGGATCATCCGCGGAATTCAATACCAAACTTGGGTCGCGAATCCAGTGATGGTCCCCAAAAGCAACGGCTCATGGCGGATGTGCATTGATTTTAAGGACCTGAACAAGGCCTGCCCCAAGGATTGTTACTCGCTTCCAGAGATTGACCTCAAGGTAGACGCAGTGGCACCCTTCAAGTTCAAGTGTTTCCTGGATGCGTACAAGGGTTACCACCAGATACATATGGCGGCCCGTGATGAAGATAAAACCACTTTTCGGACCGACCAAGGCACATTCTGTTACAAGATGATGCCGTTCGGTGTAAAAAACGCGGGAGCCACGTATCAGCGGTTGATGGACAACACCTTCCGAGGTCAGATCGGAAAGAATCTGGAGGTATACATGGATGACTTGGTCATCAAGAGTGTGACGGAAGACCAAATGCTTCGAGACATCGAAGATGTCTTCTCCACACTCAGGAAAATCAGTATGAAACTTAACCCTTCAAAATGCTCATTCGGCATGGAAGAAGGAAAGTTTTTGGGGGTAATTGTCACCGGGGAGGGATTCAAAGCAAACCCGGAGGAGGTGCAAGCCATTGCCCGGATGCCCTCCCCGTCTTCACTAAAAGAAGTCCAAACATTGAATGGAAGATTAGTGGCCCTAAACAGATTTTTGGCAAATCATGTGGCTAAATCTTACTCATTCGTGTCAACATTGCGAAATTGCCTGAAAAAGTCACATTTCAAATGGACACCGGAAGCAGAGGCGGCGTTCCTAGAAGTAAAAAAGTGCCTCATGGATCTTCCAACACTGACCGCACCCCGAGATGGAGAACCCCTCATTTTGTATCTATCCCGCTTCGGATATTGCAATTGGAGCAGTCCTCCTAACAGATCGAAAAGCCGTCCAAACACCGATATACTACGTTAGCAGAACGCTAGTGGATGTTGAAACTCAGTACTCGATGCTTGAAAAGCTGGTACTAGCGCTAGTATATGCGGCACGGAGGCTAAAAAGGAACTTTCAGGGTAACCCAATACAAGTTCTGACAGACTACAAGCTGAAGAATGTATTGGCAAAATTTGAGATATCTGGAAGATTGGCCAACTAGGCAATCGAATTAGGCGAACACTCCATCGAGTACAAGCCTAGACCCGCGATCAAAGGCCAAGTTTTGGCAGATTTCATCACAGAGGTACCCGCAAGAAAAGTCCAGGAATGCCTGCTGGAATAACGACCCCCGATCCCTTCTGATGAAAGTCAGCAGTGGACTCTATTTACAGATGGAGCTTCAAGCGGGGAGGGATCAGGTGCGGGTCTGAAACTGATTAACCCAGATGGCCAAGAGTTCACCTATGCCATCAAACTGAATTTCAAAAGTACGAACAACGAAGCCGAATATGAGGCATTCTTGGCCGGATTGCGGATTGCAAGGAAGTTGGGAGTAAGATTTTTGGAAGCCCGGGTCGATTCTATGCTTATTGCGGGACAGGTCTCGGGGACTTATGAAGCAAAAAATGATGTCATGGCTTCATATCTGTCCCAAGCCAAAGACCTTATGCAACAATTTAGTTCATGTAAAGTGGTGCACATCAAAAGAAGTGAGAATCGACCCGCGGATGCCTTGAGCAAGCTAGCATCTACTAGCTTCGAACATATGGGCAGAGATGTCAGAATTGAGGTTCTAGATGCCCCATCCGTTCCCCAACATCAAGTGTTGGTCATCCAAACCGGAGCAACGTCGTGGATGGAACTAATCTAGACTTACTTGTCCTCCTGCATTCTACCGGAAGATAAGACAGAGGCCCGAAAGGTCCGCCACAAGGCACTATGCGACCAGGTTCATGACGGAACCCTATTCCGGAAGTCTTTCCTGGGTCCGCTACTCAGGTGTGTAAGCGCCGAAGATGCCAGTTATGTAATTCGAGAGATCCACGAAGGCATCTGCGGATTACACGCCGGACCAAGGATGGTAGTGGAAAAGATTATGAACGCGGGATACTACTGGCCAGGCATGCATATGGACGCACTCAAAGAAATCCAAAAATGCGATACCTGCCAAAGACATGCACCGCGAGCATTGCGGCCCCAGAACAAACTCATCCCAGTCACTGGAGCATGGCCTTTCCAGAAGTGGACCATAGACATCATGGGACCATTCCCCGAGGCTCCAGGACGAGTAAAGTTCCTACTAGTCGCTATAGATTACTTCACAAAGTGGGTGGAGGCTAAGCCACTGGCCCATATAACGGCAGCAAACATGAAGAAATTCCTGTGGGAATACATTATTTGTCGTTTTGGCCTCCCCTAAACATTGGTCAGCGACAACGGTACTCAGTTCGTTGACAAACACCTCCAGGAATGGTTGTCTGAGCTACAAATCAAACAAGTGTTCACGTCGGTTGCCCACCCATAAGCCAATGGGCAGGTGGAGCGAGCCAATCGCAGCATCAAAGAAGGCATCAAAGCCAGGCTGGGAACCAAACGAACAGGATGGGTTGACAAGTTACCTCATGTACTGTGGGCGCATCGCACCATTAAGCCTAACATAAGGCACGGAAGCAATGATTCCCGCCGAAATTGGCCTTCCATCCGCAAGAATCCTCTTGATGGAAGACAACGAAAAGGAGCTCAGATTGAACTTAGACCTCCTAGAGGAAAGATGCGAGCTGGCAGCTGTACGCGAAAGTAAATACAAGAGCCAGCTCCAGAAATACTACGATGCACGGGTCAAAATTTGTGCATTCCACAAAGGGGAGTATGTTTTCCGGAATAATGAAGCATCAAATGCTGAGTTACCGGGAACGTTAGCTCCCACATGGGAAGGCCTTTACCAAATTGATGAAGTGTTGGGAAAAGGTGCATACAAACTGAAAAAATTAGATGGCACTCCTATTCCCAGGACTTGGAATGTCGCACAATTGCGAAGGTGCTACATCTAAGCTATGTAATTCTCTTTCTGGTATGCGTGCCTTGTTTCTTTTGGTCTGCGTACCAAATTTAGTTTCGAATTCACAATTAATGCAAACACAGTTATGCATAGTTATTTTTAAAAGTTGGTTATTCCTTTGCGGATAGGCCTGCGTGCCAAACTTATCCTAATCCTATATTTTGGATACATGACGGATTTAGCTCACACACATTTATATTGTAATACAAGACAAAATGTAAAATCCATGTCATATATACATTTAAAAAAAGGATTACAGGAACAAGAGAAATTATATACAAGAAAACTATTTTTCACGAAGATGGTCACGGAGTTGTCGGACACCATCCGATGCTCTAGCAAAATCTTGGATAGTGTCCTGGAGGGGAAAATGCAGTTGATCGAAAGCATCCATTCGCGCATCATACCGCCCATCCACATCCACCCCGTGAAGGTCAAAATCTTCAATGGGACGGCCTTCCTGAGCAAAGGTTATTCCCTCCTGGATACCCGCCTTGCGACCTGAGTCACTTGATGCGCATAGAAGATCAGCAAGGCAGTCTCCTAGTTCATTTCCCTTATGGATACGGGAAATAACCTGTGAAAATAATTCAAAAGTCATCAATGCAAATTCACAAGTCATAATAAGGGCGGAGGAACCCATCCCTTAGGAAGACCTTTTCGCATCAACCAGTCACAGTCAGAAGAAGCTCCTTCAGCACTCAATTTCAGAGCGCCCCGCTCACCAATATACTTGGAGTTTTCCCTAATCAAATCTTCAATCAGTTGATCCCTTTCAGCGGCGGTAGCTCGGAGGGCATTAATAGTTTCTTCCTGAGATGCAAGGCGAGCTTAAGTATCTTGCTTAGCTTCCTCCGCCTTAGCAAGCTCAGCTTCCCGCACCCGGGTCAGAGTACGCGCGGCCTCAAGTGCAGCATTTTGCCGCCGACATGCCTCTTCCCAATCCTTGGCAGCAGCAGCTTGCCGCTCCCTCTCTTGTTCAAGAGCCCGTTCAGAATCTCTCAAATGCCATTTCGAGGTGTTAGCCTCGATCCGGTATTTTTCCTTCTCAGCCTAGTGCTCTTCCAACACGTTCTCCTGAGAACCCCAGTTCCGCCCCATGAAGTTCCAGTCCCGGTATATCTCCTGGGTTGTAGAAACCAGGTTGGCCAAATGATATATATACGAATTGCCAACAGTTACTCGGGACCGGTTCCACTGGTACGCGCGTACACCCTCATGAAGGAAATCAAAACACACTTCCTCGTTAGAAAATCGTGAGGAAGGGTTCAGATTCCATTCAGGTACGTACCAAGCAACACCACCCGGCGTAATGCGGGCCCCCTCTTCTCTCTTAGATTCATGAGGAGGCGGAGAGGGTACTACCGCCCGCTCGGCAGATTCCTCATGGGCAAGAGGCAAAGGTGGTGACTCCAACCCTTGGACCCTAGTAGAGGTTGAATCCTCCTTATTCTGCTCCTTACCCGCAGCAGACCGTGGACCAGAATCACCCTTAGAGGGGGGAGAGTCCAAGAGAATGACAGGGGCTGCACAAGAATAAACAACCAAGTAAGCAACTGAACAACAAGCACGGATTCATAAGTATATGGGTTACCTTTGGCACGGACCGCAACGCGGTCACTAAGGCGAACCCTCTTCGCCTTTGGGGGAGAGAGAATAGGTAGATCCATTCCCCGTTTTCCACTAACCATCTTTAATGGAATGTGGCTGGGCGACGTTTCCTTCCTCTTGCGACCGAAAGCTGCATCATAAAAGATGTTAACTGACAAGAATACATAAGGAATAATCCTTGGCTAAGCCAAAATTCAGTAACCTGTCGCGAACATACCCTCCGAGACTACAGGTTCTGGACGGGTTTGCCCAGGAAACAAAAACTATCCTTGCTTTTGTCAAGGATGGGGAGCTCCTCCTTGACACGGGCAGCAATGTGCATGACACTAGGCACACCCGCCACAAGAACAGATAAGAGGAGACCTTCAGCTGCGTAACAAACCAAAATTAGAAACTAGAATAAACTCAGAGAGTGCAATAAGACTACTCACATCCATCCGGCTTCCGGAAATACAGCACATAGTCCGGATAGGGCCACAGGCGGCTCATCCCAGCTCTCACAAGAGCATATTCAGGGATGGGACGCATAGGAGTGGGAGTATGGGTCAATTGCTGATACCAGCCATGTCCCTCCGGATGCTCAACAGCTGGCAAGACAAGTGAAGGCTGATCCGCCAGATGCCAATACATTAAGCGACGTGATCACGTTATCCCGTATCCAGAAAAATTTCCTGGCCCAATGTGGGTCCAGGAGAGGGCTGTCCACGGTAATAGCCTTCTGTTCAGTCGGAAGACAAATGTAGCGGCCTCCTCTACCAAGCAGGCGGTAGAACACGCCGAACTTGTCAACGGTAGGCACAATGCCATGTGCCCGGTAGCAAAACTCAAAGTGGCGCATGCGCATCGCCGCCGAAGTGTGAAGCTGGGAAATATGTATATGCCTAGTTATCAGCTTACCCAGAAACCGGGTAATCAGAAATCGGAGATTCCCGGATCTGAAAAACTCGGCAAACACGGCCATTTTCCCCACCGGAGGCTGGCTCGCCGTAGAACCAGGTGTCGATGGTCTGATAATTAGACCTCATCGACGCCCTATGATCGACCAAGAATTTATTGCAACGGGCTATGGTTTCCGTAGAAGAAGAAGGTTCTCTACTTGAAAGAGCGAATACTTCAGAAGTTCCAACGAATTTATCTTAGCCCAAATGCAAAGTGAAGAAAAGAGAGCAAAACTGATGGATATATATAGAAGCAACATTAAATGCGTGAAATGATGCGAAACAGCTGTTCATCAGTTAGATCGTGCCACGTCAGGCGGGAAAACAAAGAGTCGAAATTTAAAATCCCTAGATGCGGCGCGAATCAGCTGTTAGTCATCTCTGCACGTGACAGACCTGTCACATCTGTCAAATATCAGATATAGTCGGCGAACTACTAGTTCCATAGCGACCAGAATTTGAAATGCTTTGATTGACACGTCAGGCATTATTGGAATGCAAGTTGCAAAATATATATATATATATATATATATATATATATATATATATATATATATATATATATATATATATATATATAGAAGACAAGTTACAATCGTCAGCAGAAGGACCACCAACAAAGAACTCACCCGCGATTGGAGCGACCCATCAAACAAGGTCGGAACATAAAGATAAGCTCAGCATAATAAAGGAAAAAGACAGCTTCATTTCATTTACAAAACTTTACAAGGAGAAAAGAAATACAACAATGTTACAACCTATCCCTAATCTTCCTCGGGGGCCTACTTGTCTTCGGCTTTAGCGATCAACCGGTTTACATGAAGGCGTAGCTCCCCAACCGCGGTAGGCTCGCGACGGTTCTCCTCAATATACTTAAGGATGTCAAAGCGCAAATTATCAAAAACATTCATCTGTGCTTCATATTCCCTTTGACAATCCTGGTCGTGAAGCTCAAACTCAGAGGACGGACGTCCCTCACGAGCCATGGAGTAACCCTCCGCAAATCCAGCCTGGCGGCCTACCCACAAAGAGCTGACCAGCAGATCAGCAAGGCAATCCCTAAGTTCAGGACCATCCTTGATAAGCCTGAAAATCTGTTCCAAAGAAAGTCAGAATAATAATTTCATTGAGGAAAAACCAGAATATTTACCTTGGGAATGCCAAACTTGAGGAGCCAGTGCCGCTCATCCGAGGCATTAGTGAAGGCCACCTCCAGCTCTTCCTTCTCCTTGGAGACGGAAGCAAAGAGATCATCCTTCATCTTCACCTCCGCCGCAAGCCTCCGGACATCCTCGTCCCGGGAAACAGCAAACTTGACTTGAGCGGCAATCCGCTCCTCCAAACGCTTGTTTTTCTCCTGGGCTTCCAGGAGCGCAGCTTCAGCTTTCTTGGCTTCCGCCAGGGCAGCATCCCTAGCCGCTTCAGCATCGTTCATGCACTGAACGGCGCGCTCAAGGTCCCCTTGACCAAACACCCAGCCCTTAAATACCTCACGGCTAGTCGACAGCACGTTAGCCAAATGATAGCTAAGTGATTGAGCCAGGCTAGCCTGAGTCTGGGAGTGTATCCTGTTACACTCAGAGGGCGGGAGGCAGTGCTCAAAGAACTCTTGGCACACACGTGGATCAGTAAAAAGCGCGTCTGGGCCAAGGTTCCATGAAGGGCGAAAGAGGGGATCTCCTTGATTAGAGGACTCCGCCCTTTCACCCGTGGAAACCGGAGGGGTTATAGATGCATCTTTTGGAGGAACAATCTCCGTTTCCACCACTACCTCAGGTGGCGGTAGAGGAACATCCTCAGGAGGCACAGCCTCACTCTCTGGCAAAACCTCCGGAGGCGGAGAGGGCGGGCGTACAGTAGACGAAACTGCAGATGTGGAAACAAAAGTTAGAAGATAAAACACAAGCTCATAAACATAGCATACAGTTACATGTGGGTTGGTGCACAAAAGCCTGGCGCTTGACCCGGTCCTGAAGCCGAGTCAGCTTGATCTTCTTCGGGGGTGGTTCCTCACCCCCAACTTTGGAAGCCTCCCCACCAGTGGGATCATCAGCACCCTTAGATGCCTCCCAACCAGCGGGATCATCGACAGCCTTGATAATATCCCTGTCAGCGGGATCCTCATCCACATCAACCTCCCCACCAGTGGGTTCATCGGCGTCGGAATCCTGGTTCAAGCCGGATACACCGGCCATTTTAGCCCTTTTCTTGCGGTGGATCATATCTGCGATAGCACGCAACACGCGGCATGAAAACTCTCCGGGGTACCAGGCGGGGAATCCTCACTAGCTGAATCTTCACTGGAAGATTCATCGCTAGAAGAGAGAAATATCGTCCCGTCCGGATGCATAACGGTAAGAGGTTTAGGGTTCAGAATGTACACACCTTGAGCCACGACGAACTCATTGACCACAGGATCGGTACGACCACGGGTTGGGAAAAGGAAGTTTCCCCGGGTCTCCTCAAGAACGGGTTTCTGGTACATCTCCAGCGTCTTCCGGAACATGTTCCCCGTAACGGTGTGGATGAGAACTTCAAACAGCGAGCACTTCCCTGAAATGAAGGCGGAAGAAAGACATGACATAATAAATTACAAACACCGGAAAGGAACATGAGTCCAGATACTTACTGTCATCATCCCGAGAAAAGTATGGATGCTCATCAGGAAACGGCCACAGGCGGCTCATTCCCACCTGCACCAGAGCCGACTCTGGAATGAGACCCATAGGAGTGGGAGTCCACGTAAGCTTCGCATACCACTCTTCACCTTCCGTAGTAGCAACCGGAAGGTGAGAAAATTTATCGGTAAGCGAGCGGCGGGTCATGGTCAGAGGGATAACATCGGTGTTAACCCACAGAAATTTATTCATTCACTCGTGGGCGCTCCGCGGAGGCTCTGTACCTATTGCTTTCCACTGTACCTGGAAGCTGAACCAACTTCTTCGGGTCTGAATCTTGTATATCGCAAGGAAGCGATATACAGTAGGCCCCACCTCAAGAGCTCCACAACAGAACTCGAAATGACGAAGCCTCATAATCCCGAACGGATGCAATTGAGAGATATGAATTCCGGTGGCATCCAAGAAGTCACCAAAAAACTTGGTGATAGGCAACCGGAAATTGCCGGTGGTGAAAGACTCACCATACAGAGCAATCTTACCGGTCGGCGGCTGGTCAGCCGTAGACCCCGGTGATGGAAGCTCCGGCTCTCATTCCGGTGCTAACCCATACAGGTTAACGATGTCTTCATAGTCGGTGACCTTCCATTTTATATGAATATTCTCTACAAGCCCCTTAGAGGAGTCCTTCTTGCTCTCCCGGCATCTCTTTGTGCCTTTCTTACTGCCAGCCATGGTTGATCAAAGCGGTAAGAATGAAGAAGATGAAGGAAGAAGAAGATTAAGAGAAATCTCTGCAAGTGGTTCAGGAAAGTGAAACGCCTCCCTATATATACACACATCGCAATTAATGCGAAGAAAGTGGGATCCAGCTCACAAACCAAAACCATCCAATGACAAAGTGACACGTTAGGCGGGAACTGAACAAAATAATTTTGAATCAGCCGCCCAAACATTGGTGCATCAACCTCGAGCACCACTCCTGACACGACTCAGACAGGAGACTTCACGTCGCAGACAAACAGTACCCCAGTTCAAATGCAACAGGAATACTACAGGACTAATAGTAGCAACCCGCGAAAAAAGACAAGTCCATAATTCCATCCGCGACATCGACTCACGGAAGCAATAATGGACTGGGGGGGCTTATAGAGGGAGGGTAGCAAAGCTACCCGCGGACCCCTTATCCGACCCGCGGATCATCAAAGACATCCGCATCGCACGGATCCATCAACCAACCCGCGAATCGCCAAAATACATCCACGCAAGGGATAAGTGGACTGGTGAAACCATCCACAATCCAAGACACTCAGTGGAACTCCGCCACAACCCAGCGGACGGTCACGCAAGCGTCCGCGGAAGGAATCCATAAACAAACTCAATGGACTCATCATACGTATGTTCCCCCATGTGATATGTAAGAGCAGTTGTAACAAACTATCTCTAGAAGATTCCCTTAAAACCGCCTGACAACGACATCGGCTAATGGAAAGAAGACACCTGGACACGTAATGGCCATCCCACGACGTGCAAGGATAATGGCTAAACCATAAACGGGTCCAGGCTGTCGCATCCAATAAGCGCCCGACACGTGTCCATTCAGGTAGAGAAGGAATAACTTGATAGCGATAACTCCACCAATCACCTTCCCTCCACCTTCGGCTATAAATAGGAAGATCATCTCTTCAAGGTATTCATTCACACCCTCAAGCCTTAAGCAATTACATATAGTACTTTATTCCGATCAAAGAACGGTACTTATTCTCACACCGAAGGGTGGTTACGGGAAGAACCCCCACTCTGTACTTCCCATAACGAGACTCAACGGTGTTCTGTTTTGCAGGCATCAGCTTGGATCTATTCTCATCATTTCAGTATACTCACATCTGTGGAAATACCCGATTGGACCATCCGGTTCGATCTAGTGTTTCTTCAATATGATATGAAATGATATGGTTTGAAATGATTTGATAATTTGATTTCACATGATACACATAGAATTGTACATATTATATATTGGTCCTTGCTAATGCAAAGGAAGTTCATACTAGTCTGTTACCTTGTGTCATCAAGACCTCGTGAAATTGATTTTAGTTCTAGCCACATTGTCTATGAGTTGGATTACAAATATGGATGTATAATTCATTTAGATTTTAAACTTATCATATTTAAAGAATTTTCTACAAGGTTGTAAACCACAAAGTAAATTACCCATTATAATATCACAAATTCCTTTAATAAAAATTAATTAACAATAAAGATATAATTTGTAAAACGTGCCGTGTTCTGTTGAAAGTCAGTTTGATACGACTCGTTTAATGAAAGTTATCATCTGTTAAACACTAACATCCTGAGTATAAAAATAAAAATGGAATGATAAGTGAGCAAGAATGTTGTTGGAAAAGGCTTTTGAGCAAGGTACATGTGATCAGTAATTGTTTACGGATGCTATATCTATAGCTGTAAACCTTTTATTATTTTGTGGTGGAACCAAATATTTTGAGAAGTATTTACATTTTAAAATATGAAGTACTGATAAACTTGAAAAATGTGATTGTTACTCTGAAGTTATTGATCAACATGATTTTTCTTTTGTACAAAACTGGGGTCATTGCATATGTTTACTCTCTGAATGTAGGGGGTGTTAAAAAGAATTATGATAAAGTTAAACACCATAGTAAAAGTTTTAGGTTATTATTATTTTTTGTATTTTGTTTCAGTTTTGTAAGAAAACTAAAGTTGGAGGACTACTATAGTCGTTCAAAAGAACTGGAGGGGTTGTTTGTGTCAATTGCAAAAGTGAGAAGAATATAATCATCGCTATCAATGGATTTGGTTGAACACAACTTTTAGGGTTTTCCTACGCCGCTCTCGTTTTGTTTTTGAACCGTCTTCTTCGTTTGAGTTTTGATTATTCTTTTCATTTTGTGAGAGTTTGTGGTATGATGATCTCTTCGATCATTGTTTGTATTTCTTTTCTGTCTGTTTAGTATGTATTCTTGATTAAGCGGTTCATCATTTTTAGTGAATCACTTCGGGGGTTTTTGGGTTAAGATTTTTGATAATTTTCGTAATAACTCATTTAAAGGTATATCGTGTTGTTTTGGGTTCTTGCACAATTTTATCAGGTCTAGATAAGTTTTTCATATCATCAATTTTTACCATCATTGCGTTCTTTTTGAAATAATAGACGTGTTGATTCTAAAATTAGGAAAGATCGATCAAAGTACCTTCTTTGGTGGTAGAAAATCATTTACCATGAACCACCATTGTCCAATGTAAGTTCTTTTTGCGTTGGTCCTTTAACGTATTATAATGGATCCGTTTTGGATAATATGTGAATTATTGTTTTAAATACTTCTATCCATAAATGCTACTGTTTTAAACATAGATTGTTGTGTAAACTACAGGATGGCAAGAAAGCTGAATCTTTTGTTACAATTTACTAAGTTTGACGATTTGCATTTTGTCGAGAAGAAAGGTAGTTTAGAGTTCAACCCCCCCCCTCCCCTTCTCCACCACAAGAAAGTGACGGGTATCTGAGCGAACCGTGGTGGACTGATACGATCCTATTATATTAGTAACTTTATTAGTATTATTATTTAAGTTTATCTTTTATTTAGTTTCCTTATTATGATCAAATTATGTTTCCTTATTGTTTATCTTTTCCTATTTTTATGTCTTTGTTTTCTTATATATTGTAATCTCGTTTGAGAAAAGAATAACGAAAATAATTAGAAAATTGTTTCAACTTTGGTTTCTCTTCTTCACTTTTGTTCTTGGAGCCTAACCCACTCTCAATGAAAGCACCAAATTGATAGAGACCGATTCGAGATGGTCAATCTTCCAACAGACCCGTAGAGTGGATTAGACTCCAAGAACAAAAGAGAAGAAGAGAATCCAAAGTTGAAACAATTTTCTGATTATTTTTCTTATTCTTTTTTCAAACGAGATAACAATATATAGGAAAACAAAGACATAAAAATAGGAAAAGATAAAACAATAAGGAAACATAATTTGATTATAATAAAGAAAGTAAATAAAAGATAAATTTAAATAATAATAATGAAGTTATTAATATAATAGGATCGTATCATGGACACTACTCATGTTCGGGAAAAAAACCGTCTACTGGCGCCAGAAAAGAACAAATCAAATCCAAATCTATGCCCAATCTGTAAAAGAGATTTGTTCCATGCAAAGGCACTAAATGGCCATTTGAGGTGGCAATCACATGAGGATCGTGCAGCAGCAGGGGTGGCAGTTACCAGGGCAGTTACTTCTAGCATTGTGGTTCCAGATGCAAATTAGCAAGTGCAAGCATCACCAATAATTAAAATGCCAAATGATTTGCATTTTATTGAGAAAGATGGTGGCTCAAGCCGCAGATGACGCCTACATCATATACGTTAAATCCAATATAATTTGCATTGCCGGATTTACATTAATCTCAACAATTAACAAGCAGACCAAGTTTAAGTGGGCAAACTGAGATTCTTGTGTAGGATGCTTGTTAACATACTAAGATAGATCGTAAATATTTGACTTCCATATAAAATATCCATGTAACTTCATTTTGTATATCATTGCTGTTACCAATCAATACTTGTTTAATATTGTTGTTAAGAATCCAAAAGTGATGATGCACGTTATTGACACTAACTAAATTTTAAGATGAATGCTATCAATTATGTATTCTAGGTGGAACTAAGGCTCATGTAACACTATCACCACACATTTACCAAATTATGTTAGAATGCCTCAACACAAAACCCTCTAGTGATCTTTGAACAACCACATAATCAACCGCAAAATTAATCATTTCCGGTGCGGTGCCGTCCGCCTCAACTGTTTGTACTAGAGACCCCCACTCGTTTGGAAACAACAGTCACGTGAAAACGGGGTGTTCATATAAGTTCATTCACGATCGTGTTAGCACTTTTTAATTTTACAACTATAGTCAAGTGACATAGTATTAGTTATGTTGTTCGATCGGTATATGAGTCAGTATTAGTGGGGGACCCAGAAATTTTTGTCGAGGGGGGAGGGGGGATTAATACGAATCCTTTTTCTATATGATATTTTTTTGGGCCCGGATGGGGACATATAAAAAACATCATCAAACTAACTTTATATAATCAACAAAAGTACGTCAAATATCATAATGGAAACTACGTAACTAATCGGGGAATGAAAGAAGCGTTACCTTCATTAGGTTGATCGGTGATCATCGACGAGAATCCCGATGAACGGTGGCGAACTAGCGAAGGGTCAAGGCTTGATCCGCGCTTTAGCCGCCTTGTGGCTTTGTTTTTTCTTAGATAAGGTTTAAACCTTTAAAATCATGGGTTGGGCTAAGATTATTTATGGTCATTTCCATTCTTATTTAAAATCCTTTCCATTCTTGTAAAATCCCACCAATAGCAAAGCTATAAGTAGGGTCTGAGAAGGGTGGGATGTAGGCAAACCGTACCTCTATCCAATAGAATAAAGAGGTGGCTTCCAGAGAGACACTCAGTTCTAAAAATCATATGTATGAGAGAATATAAAAAACAATCAAAATTCAACAGTAATATAATTAATAATAACACTATGTAATAATAATGATAATAATATATAAATGTATTGAAATAATAAGAAGAAAATACAAAAAGAGACTACATAATATATGAAAAGAAAATAACATAAAGGCGTATGACCAAAAATAAGGTAAAGAGAAGCCCCTAAGAGCTTTCTCATCCAACCCTCATTTAATGTGAGGGGTGTTTTTATAATTTAGAGAGTGATTCGGGTGTTGTGACTGAAGAGTTTTTATATTTTAGAAAAAGTAGTGATTTTTCTGTATATTTGAAAAGTTACTGTTCACCCCCTATAATTTTTTAATATATTTTGAGAGTGGTTGTGAGTGAAGGAAAAAGAAAAGGTAATGATAAAAAGTATAAAAAGGATTATTTAATTGAAATAGAGAGAGAAAATATAGTAAGTTTTAGTGTAATTTTTGGTTTAGGGATAGAGGATGGGATGAGAATGCTCTAAGGTATTACATTCTTCCTAAAAATCATTAACCTTACTTTTATGTCTTCAAGAATTCATATCCTCAACCATGTCCTCAGAGAGTTTTAGGTCTAGTAAATCATGCTTAATCTTCTCATCCAAGTCAATTTAGGTCTGCCTCTACCCCTCCTCCCCTTAATAGTAATGTTTCTACGGATCTAATAGGATTCCTTGTCCGTCTTCTCTTCACATGTCCAAACCATGTCAATCTCCACTCTCTTATTTTGTCTGATATGTTAGCTACCCTAATCTCTCTCTGAGCACACTCTTTCTTATTCGGTCTAACCTTGTGTGCCCACACATACAGCGTAGCATTTTCATCTCTTCTACCTCCATCTTCCGCTCTTGTGCCTTCTTGATGGCCCAACAAGCTGTTCCATATAACATTGCGGGTCTAACTGCGACCCTATAAAACTTTCCATTTAGTTTAGTTGGGAATCTCCTATCACACAATACACCTATGGCTGCTCTCCATCTACACCATCCTACCTGAACTAGATGGGCTACATCACTGTCAAACTCCTCATCACTCTAGACAAACGATCCTAGATACTTGAACTTCGTTACTTGCGGAACCACTTGCCCTTCAAATTAAAAATCTTAATTTGGTAATCTTGAATATGAAAAAGGGTCATGTTATTCTACTAAGGGGGACAAAAAGTAAAAATATTAATTTGACAATCTTAATTTGTAGTCACAAAAAAACCCCTAAAAAAATAATGAAAAATTAATAAAAAAATCATAACTTAAAATTTAATAAAAAAACAAAAAATGTAAAAACACAAAAATGTTTCTACTGTCTTCCTCATTGACAAAAAAAAATTGAAAAAAAAATCATTATGTCTTTTTATTTATTATTGTGTTTTTTGTTTATTTTTGTCATTGATTGTGTCTTTTTTTCCTTGACATTGTTTTTTCTTGACACTGTGTTATATTACTCAACATTGTGTTATATTTTGTTCGGTACCGTGTTATATTTTGCGACATATTGTGTCTTTTTTTATTTATCATTGTGTTGTTTGTTCATTTTCAGCATTGTGTTTTTTTTCCTCTCGGCATTGTGTCTTTTCGTCTTTTTTTTTTGGAACGGGAATGATGGTGGGAAACATTTTAGTTTTTTAAATTTTTCATTTTTTATTTATATTTTAAGTTATGATTTTTTTTTGAATTTTTTTATGGGTTTTTTGTGTGACCCCAAATCCTTTTCACACTTATTATTATCTCCCTTTGCATTTTAACTTTACCCAACGTTTAGTTACCTGCACCTTCTCCCATAAGTGGCATGCAATTTCTTGGATCATTTTATTTTTTTTTATGAATTTTAAGTTTCTGTATTAATATTAATGAGATTATATATACTATTTAAGTATTAGATAATCGAAGAACGAATTATCCAATACAAGCACATGAACCCATAATAAAAAACCTGTAAAACCTTTCACTATGGAAAACCATAATAGCCAATTTACTTTACTCTCTAAAAACCAGAGGCTTTGGATTTTTGGGATGGAGGTCTCTTTAAACAAACATTCCTATCAAAGAGTTGAAACGGAATTATCGTATGCATCGAAAGAATTTAAAACAAATGAGGTGGGGTTTTAATCAAAACTACGTATGTTTCGTTGGTTTCACGTGTAAGATTACACAGTCTAACATCACCATATTCACTTTCCCCTATTACATTTTGTCATAGAATACCCGTTTAGTTTCACTATTTTTGACATCAATTCCGCTAACCAATTGATCAAATTATTCTTGAGTCCACCATTTAGCACCTCTAAAATTTTCATAATCTTGAATACACTTCATAAAGTTCACATTTTTATCACATTCAAACATAAAATTAGAGCTAACCTGTGGTTTGGGTGCATTAATCCAACTGAATTGAAGATCATGTGCGGTAAAAGTTAGTTTCGGCCCAATTTCTGATTCAATGTGATCCACAGATCTAGTTCCTCTATTCAGCCCAATTTTATTTGGACAATACTGGAACTGTAGCAGAGGGTGCTTTATGAACCGGCTCAATATGAAATAGGCCAGCAGATGGTGAATTAATACCAACCTGATTATGATATGGTCCAGGCCCAACAGTTTGAGTGATAATAGGCCCAGGGTTGCTAACTTTTGATAACCCATCTTCATAAGCCCAAGAGTAATGGGCCCATAACAAGACGTATATGGTTAATATAGTGATATCTGATAACCACCACCATCTAATACAGAAGGTCGAACAAGACGTAGGGGTGTATGGGTCGGTCTGGGACGGTTTTGAGCCAAACCCATAACCATAACCGATGTGTGTGTTAATGGATAACCATAACCATAACCGACCCATTATGGCGGTTTTGGTTAATCGGTTTTGTAGGTTATAGTGAGTCGGTTATGGGTCGATTAACTGTAACCAAAACAATGTAATTGGCCTAAAAGTTTGGTACCAATTATTACAAAAAACGGCTTAAAAGTATATAATCCATAATATTAATAACAAATATTCAAAAAAGAATGATATTATATAATCGAACGATGAAATTCAACTAAATTTGATAACAAACATTGAACCAAAAATTTTAAGTTGATATAATCCAACAGTATGTTTGGTGGAAGTTAATCCCAAACATATTGTTGGTTAAATAAATGGGTCAGTTCAGTTATGGTGGTTTTGGAATTATCTTTAACCCAAGCCGACCCGTATTTGGCGGTTTTTAAAAATTCATTAACCGACCCACTGGTTATGTCGGTTATCGGTTAAATTCGGTTCAGTTATGCCGGTTATGGTTTGGTTTAACGGTTATAGTGGTTAGTTGCTCACCCCTAACAAGACGTGTACAGTATATTATACTTCTCAAAAGGTATGAAATGATGGTTTTTTAGGTGTCGTTTTATTTTATACTTAAGAATCACCTAATACTCATTTTTAATAATCAACAAGTGTTTTTATTCAAACGTTGGTCGTAGTCAATTTGATTCATTATGATAAAAATTTTTGTGGCCAGAATTAAAAGTGTAAAAGTTTAATTTATTGTAAAAGTCTAAAACCTTTGTGGCTAAAGTTGAAAGTTTAGGGATGTTTAAAATTTTTGTGGTAAAAGTTGAAAGAATGAAAGTATTGTGGCCAACGTTTTAAGGTTAAATATCGTGACAAAAGTTTTATTACTAAAGTTGAGGGGCCGAAAAGTAAAGACGTAAGTTGAAAGAGTAAAAGCTTCATTACCAAAATTGGAGGCCTCCTATGGCCTTTTAAGAGGACTAGAGGGGTTGCTTGTGTCAACTATCAAACCAAGGAGTACTATATAATCATCGCTATCGCTGGATTTCGGTTGAACACAACTTTTAGGGTTTAACTACGCCGCTCTCATTATGTTTTTGGCTGTCTTCTTCGTCTAAGTTTTGATTCTCCTACTTCTCAGATTTTGAGAGTTTATGGTATGATGATCTCTATTTCAATCACTGTTTTTTATGTATTCTTGACTTAATGGTTCATCGTCATTGATGAATCATTTGGGGTTCTTGGGTTACGGTGCTGGATAATAATCATGATAATAATTACTCACTTGAAGATATATCACACTGTTTTGGGTTATTGTTCAATTTTATCAGATGTAGATAATATATCAATATTGTCAACTTATACCATGTTTGTCTTCTTCTTGAAATAACCTATGCATCGATTTTCAAATTAGGAAAGATAGGTCAAAGTACATGCTTGTTTGAGAATCACAGAAAGAGAAATCAATGGATAGCCAATTTAACGAGGGAGCTTTACATTGGGCTAAAGTTAATCACCCTCCTTGGTTGTGGAGAATCATTTTTCATGAATCACCATTGTTCACATTAAGTTCTTTTTGTGTTGCTCTTCTAACAAATTATAAGCGATCCAATTTGGATGACCTATGAATCATTGTTTTATATGTTTTATTGATTTTATTAATAAGATATGTTGTTTTTAAGGTAAAACTCCATGCAAACTACAAAATGGTAACAAAGTTGAATCTTTTGTCACAGGTTACTAAGTTTGATGGTTTGCATTTTGTCGAGAAAGAAGATGGTTCAAGCAGCTAATTACAAAAGGTAATGAACTATGTAAACTCTTCATTAGTCAAAATTAACACATTGCATACAACTTGGGTGATATTTAACTTTAAATATTTTTTTTAATAAAGTAACAATAATTATATTTGGATTATTAATATTATACAGTATCATGTCAAATTATGTTACATCAACAATATCATATCATAATACATTTACCATATCACTTCAAATAAAAACATATCATACTTAATCATGTCATGACACTATGATAATAACCCGTGTTACACACGGGCGGAAAACATATCAAGAAACAATATAAAATATAAAAAACATATTCAATCAACACAAATATTTGACATAAGTTTTTTACCAGCAGAAATTACAAAAGATGTTAAACTATGTCTATAACATAAAAAGAAAATACTTTATAAATAAATAATTCAGTAAATAAGTAATAATATAACATAAATGAACCATCAAACTAATATTATATCAAATAAAGGAATGCGTTAAATATAATAAACTAATATTTTAATTATTATAACAGTTAGGTTCCTATCCATATATAATAAGATTTTCAAATTTTAAATTGATAGGTCATAAAAATAAACTAATATTAGTGAAACTTGGAAAAAGGCGTATTAGAAATAAAAAATCACAATATATAAACATAATTTTAGCTAACAAACATATTAAACATCATGTCAGGACCGTCTGTCGGGTGCAACCTTAACAAAGGTTTGACAAGAACACACCGACTTAATTACTCAAAGACCGATTGAGTATCCCGGCGGAATCAGGATATTCAATGATTGAGAATGAAAGCTTGTGGAGAATTATCAAACACAAAACAATAAATGATAATCGGTAAAGACTATTTCGAAGACAAAGATTCACTATATTAAATGAGACGTCAATGATACAGTGAATGAAATGTCAAGGGTTTTGTGTGACGGCGGCTTTTGATATTCGTTTGTAAAGATTGTCAGTATGCGTGCCCAAAAACCCGTCCCCTAGGATGTCTATATATAGAACCTAACATTCCATATATACGTCCTAGACATTACATAATGAAAGATAAATCTAATACAAGTGTTTCAGACCTCATTGCTCGAGCAAGCTTCCTATACAAGGTGTGCTCGGAGGGTGTCCTCGAGCATACTTTACTTAGAATATATTCTCTTTCGGAGAATACATATTCTCTTCGAGTAAGCTTCATTCCTCTTGACTTGTTCAAACTTTGCTCGAATAAGTCCATCGAGCAAGCTCATTCTTCTTGATGTCTTCAGCTTTTCTTATTCAGCAATCTTTATCATGCTCGGATGTAAATCTTGCTCGGTAACTGAACTGTGCTCGAAGTCTTTGCTTTGATTCACGTGACATCCTCTTATTGCATCCATGCTCGTCCCCATGTGCTCGATCATCCTGTGCTCGTAACACTTGGCTGGAACTTGTATGATCAAGCTGTTTGCTCGATTGGCAATCCATGCTCGATAGAACAATACCTTTGCTCGTTGAAGTGTAGCTTGCTCGAAGCCTTCAACACTTAGAAGAATCAACCATTTAAGATTCAGAACCTTGCTCGAAGTAGTAAAAACCATGCTCGATCGTCTGGGCTTGCTCGTATTCCATACTTAGCCGTTTCTGAGGAGGTTGAGAAGATTCCAATCTTCCTTATCAAAAATCCGACCCAACAATCTCCCCCTAGATTGGAACAAGCTCAGATGCACCAAAACATACCTGCATAGAGTTACACATATATCAGATTTCTAGATAAATCATTTAAGAACATGTCAATTCATTACATAATTGGAATTTTGCCATATGGGCATTACAAACTAAATTTTTACAACTCAAACAAAATATAAAGATAAACAGAAATAAAAATCAATCATTCATTAGCTCCATTCTGTTATCTTCTTTCTCTGTTCTTCGCTTCAGCTCTTTCTTTTAGTTTCTTCACATATGCAGCTCTTTGCTTCAGCATGTCAAGTTCAAAGGAGTCATAGGCATCACTTGGGAATCTTTCATTAATTAAATCTTGTAAGTCTTATGGATGCATATAATGCAGATCTCCATCCTCCCTTATGACTGCAATAGGTATCCCAGACTCATTTCTCAAAGTGGTCGAATCATCATGTTGATTGTACGTTAGGTATGTGATTCTTCCAAATTGTTGTACTCTTGAGTTGGGTTCCTTCATCACTTCTCTTGTAGCCAAGAACTCTTTTAAGGTCTTCCTTTTCTGCTGAGAGCTGCTTGCTAGAGTTCTTTGTTTCTTTGATTCAGAGAGGGAAAGCTCAGATATGTGAATTTCACTGATTCTCTTCCTCCTCTTTTCTTTTTCTGCTTGGCTCCTGATCTCTCTCTTCTTCTGCTGCAGAAATGGGAATCCCTTTTCTGCTTGTTCCTTCAAAAACTTGGAGAGATCATTCCTCAGTTGTCCAGATGGTTGACTCCTTACTTGATTGTCATATAAATTCAGCTCAGCCATCTTGGTCAGTTGTTCTTTTGAAAAATTTCTCAAATCATCTCTGAAGATGATGAGATGTTCTGCTTCATCTTCAGTCACCACCCTTAATGTCTTTGATCTTCTGTCAAAATAGAGATGTGTGGGCAAATTCAAGTTTCTTAGCTGCACAGGCCTCACACTCTCTGACCTATGAGTTCTGCTTGAGCTCCCCATTTCAACCTTCTTTATCTTATCAAGACCCTCTTCAACATACCATCTCTTTATTGTATCTTCTGTTTGCATTACCAATCTTGACATTTTTACTCCTTTTTATGGAGGGAATTCATCATTTCTGCATGAACTTCTTGTTCTGCCCTCCTTCTGTCTTCCTGTAGTTTCCTCTGTGTTTCAAGATACATCCTCTGCTCTCTGTGGTATATTTCCATTAGCTCAGCAAGAGGTATGTTCTAAAACTGTTCTTGTGATATCCCTTTATCTATTACAAAGGTTTTTAACATTTCCATCCTTTGAGGGTCCTCAAACCACCTCTTTGCTTCTTGATCTTTCTTTTCTTTCTCCTCCCTTTCCTTCTGTAACCTCATTTTTAACTCCTGCTCTCTTTCAAATTTTTCTCGACTTTCTTGATCTTTGTGAGAGTCTTTAATATGTTGAATTCTTCTTTTCAGTTCTTCAGGAGAGAGATTTATCAAGAAGTTGTAGCTGTAGCCATACAGCTGAAGGAATTTGATATCCTTATGTTTTGACTTTAAGGATTCATATTCTTCTTTATCCTTTTGGTTCTTTTCAGTCCTTTTCCTGCTACTATATGATTCTGTAAACTTCTTTTCTTTCTCTTCTTTTCTTTTAGTCACATTTCTCACATACTCAGATAGATCCTCCATGAGAGCCCTTTTATATAAATTATCAATCTTGTCAAAGGGTTGTAAATTCAGGAATGTAGGCTTGTGACCAGCCTTTATCAAAACTTCCCTTTTTCCTTTCCTTACTCTCCAACCCTCAGCTTCTTTTGCCCCATCCTCTTTTGATAGTCTTTGAACATAAAGAGGATCATAACCCAGACTGATCAGATATTCAACATCTTCATTTGTCTTTCCAGCTTCCTTCAATTCTTCCTCATCTTCACTTTCACCATCCAAGTCCACCACTTCTTCAAGGTTATGAAGAGCCTCAATCATTGGTTCATCATTTTGTTTGGATTGAGCTCTTCTTCTTTCTTCAAGCTTGTCTAACCTCAACTTGTATACCATCTTCTTTACTGACTTTTGTCTCTTGGACTCTGGCGTCTCAATTTCAGTTGTGTCCTTTCTTTTAAGACTTGATTGAGATGTAGTGGGTGAGTTGGGATGATGTTCTTCAACCTCTGGTTCTTCCATTATGATTTCTTCATCCACAGATTCTGAATCTTCAAGAGCGGCTTCATTCATATGAGTCTCTTCAGTTTCTTCAGCAATTTCTTGAATAATAGGCTCAGTTGGTTCAACATATTCCTCCACTTCTGGTTCTCCTTTACTCAAGTTTATAAAGTCTTGCTGAGCTTTTCTTGCTGCCATCACAATCTCTGGGTGATGTCTTTCAGGATTATTTAGAATCAGTGTAAGATCCTTCATAATGATCAGTTTAACCATTTTGCTTGCTGAGATTTCGATTGTTTCATCCTTTTCTTGACTAACTGGTCCCAAACTAATTTCTGGCTCATTTATTTCAGGCTCTTCAGGCTCAATGATCAAAGACTCTGTAGCCTTTTCTTGTTCAGGTTCTTGTTGATCAACTTTCAAATTTACTTTCAGTGCATCAATTGTAGCCTTGATTGCTTCATCAGCTTCTCTTAATCTCATCTGTTCTTCATCCTCCCTCTCTTTCATATTAATCAGAGCTTCTATTACTTCTTGAGGGATTTCCTCATCTTCTTCCACTTTTTCTTCCATTTCAAGGGCCTCCAACTCTTCATTCATTAGATTAATTGCAGTTTTCACAGATTCAGCTTCAGTCATGTCTTTATCAATAAAATCTTCCTTAAACAATATATCATCAGACTGAACTGCATGCTTGGGTAAAGGATGTAAGTCATCATCTGTGTGGGCAATCCCTTTTCCTTTTTCTTTCCTCTTCAACATTTCCTTTTCAGATTCATCTTCTCCAGTTTTCTCCCCTTCAACTTCTGACTCATCATTATAGATCTGATTGATCATGTTCAGTGCATCAGATGGTCCAACCTCCTCTTCAACATCAAGATTCTCCCCCTGTTTTGGTGCATCTGAGGTCTTCTCAACCTCAGACTGCCCCTCAAGAGTTTGAATTTTCAGTAAAGCCTCCTTCAGTGCAGCTTCCAGAGCTGAGTTCTTTGCAGCCAAAATGGCATTCTTCTCTCTTAGCAGTATGTTCTCAAACTCCAGTTTGGCATTTTCACACACAACATCGTAAAGGTTTGGACTTGATTGTGGGGTTTCAGCAGTAGGTTTTGGAGCTGGTTTAGAGAATGGTTCAGAATCTGCGGTTTCAAGGGATGGAACTTTGTATGGTTCTGGGATTTGGGTTGGGAGAGTAGGTTCAGTTGGTTCTGTAGTAGGTTGAGGATGGATAGGTATGTCTTGTTCAGTTGGCTCAGTTGTGGCAGGTGAAAAACGAATATCAGCATTATCAGTTGGCTCATGAGCTTCGTGACCAATTTTATACACAGTCTCGTCAACTACAACCTATGCATCAGCAACATTTTCAATAACCATTTCATCGGCACCATCATCATCATCATTTTCATTATCATCACCATCATCATCTTCCTCATCACTGTTGCCAAGAGTCCTTGGTACAGCAATGGCACCCAGTGCAGGTACGAGTAACCATGGGAGTACATCTCAGTCATCATTCTCAATGAAGTTACTCTGAGCATCCTTCATACGTTTGCATATGTTTGAGTCCTGCAACTTCAAAATCTGCCCTGTCCTTTGAATGTCTGGTAAGGCTCTGTTTATTAAGATTTGAAGAAACCTTGGATACATCAGAAAACGTTGAGTAACATTCTTCTCTGCATTGGAGATCATCCCTTGAAAAATAAGTCGTGTAATGTTGAAGGGTTGCTGGTAAAGAATGGCGACAGTGAGAGTCCCAAGCTCTCTGCTCAATAAAGTCTAAGTCCCTCTCCGAGGAGATAAGGACTAGATTACGTGATGAATTAAAAATCTGTAGATTAATGGAAAACTTCCCTTTTGGAACTTTCCTTCCTTAACGCCTCCCTGATAGCCCATAGTCTCTCGAAAGACTCTTAGTAACCTTGGGATTGAGTAGGACGGCTGATCCTCAAAATTGTCATAAAGGTCCAGTGCAGCTCTGATTGAGGCTTCTGTTATCTCAATGTTATGATTTAGAATCGACGCATCAATTCTTTCCCCATTGACGTCATTAACATATGTTGCAGACCCCCAAAAATCTGAAATATGATTTCTGTATATTGTGGGGTCGGTAGTTAAAGCCACCCTCAAATTGGAGTTTCTCAAAAAGTTTATCATTGGCTCCAACTCATGGTTGTCATCATCTATCTCCAACCGAGCACACATATTATGCCGTTTTTCGAATTTGAAGGCCATCAGTTCTGCAAAAACAATAAGAGTTGTCAGTACGCAAAGTTGCAGAACTAATATATGAGAATAGATAGATGATGAATGGCGTCTTCAATTAACCTGTTCTGTAGTAATATGCGTACCTGCAAAACATGTAAACAATTAGTCAATTTGTTCAATTGGAAACCCTAATTTCAAAATCGGTGGGAAGAATTTTCGAACAGTGATGTCTTACCGAAGTCGAAACAGAAGTAATGGCTATTAAGAAAGTGAAAATAAATAAGAATACAGCAGCGAGCAAGAAGACGGCAGAACGAGCAAGAATGGCGATAGGACGAGCAAGAGATGTTTCGTTTAGGTTTAATTAGAGAAAAGTGTGAAAAACTTTCTAAGTCCCCTTTTTATACCTAACGAGTTGGTGGTACAGTACCTTATTTTGGCGTCTAGCATACAACAGTTGTCATTTAATTTCAAATTCATATTTACTGCCCTTGCTTGATTATACCGCCAAAATAAAACTGGGCCCCCCTGTACACAATGAAATGGTACAATGCTTGCTCGAGTATACTTAGAAATATATCATGTAAATTCCCTATGCTCGAGATATGATACAATGCTTGCTCGAGTATACTTAGAAATATATCATGTAAATTCCTTATGCTCGAGATGCATTCATGTATGCTCGAAGAACATTGTGCTCGAATACCTTAAATAAAACTAAGTCATTACATTTCCCATACTCGAGCACAGTAATCCGGTACCCTAATGTGCTCGAAACACTAAATAATCACCTAATACATACCTTGCTCGAGACACTTAGAGGAGTTTCCTATCATTCATGTGTCGTGCTCGCAGACCCAAATACATAGTCACACAATCATGCTCGAAGACACTTAGTAAAATAACTAAGTATATCTTCATGCTCGTAGATCAAAGATAACAAAAACACATTAACAATAAGCTCGAATTACAATCTAATTCCTAGATCATACTCGAAAATACCTAGAACACTTTTGCCTAGAAATTTAGACAAAGATCACACTCAAACATTGCAATAATTAAGATTACAAGTTAATGAAATCATTCATTTTGCTCAAGCTTGGGTTTGAGGTGAACAAGAGATCAAAATCCAGTTTAAAAGTTTATGTCGTTTCATTGGAAAGATCTCAACATGGGATCAGATTGTCCAATAACTGTTACACCACTTCATTTTCAGCCTTATTATGATTTAAGTCAGGCTGACAGTATGTGTAAATTCTTAGCATGATTCTCATGACGTTTGTGATATATTTAAGGTTCAATTAGTTGCTTGAGTTAGAATGGTCACATTTTAGACTTTAGTTGATCCTTATCTCTTCTCAAAGCTTATTTAGCTTTCTTCTAATCACCTCGAATTGACTTCGAACCCCTGATGCGTTGGTCAAAAATTTTAATTTTTCGAGAAGTTTGTTGAATAATAAGATACTTAGTTATCAGACCATAAGGTTGAACGTTGGACTTACAAGCCATCCGGACTTACATGCCTTTCATTCAGAGTGTTTAGGACTTATTTGGATGCCCCACTCTTGTAGTTCGTTTAGTGCCCCTTTAGGTCATGATATATTTGTTTAGCATAAAATAGTTTGAAGCATATTTCATTTTGATTTTCATCATCATTTTTTTTTGCTTCATTTCCTTTTAATATTTATATATAGATATTTAGTTGCTGCTCATAATTTAATAAACTGTTTTTGGTAGACCAAAGCATCAACAGGCTCGTGTATGATTAGATAATTGTCTTTCTGCCTATCATTCGGAGAGATGTGTAAGAAAACATACCTTAGTTGTCAAATGAATCACCACATCAAACTTAACATGATTATCGTATTTGTATCACATAAATCACTGCACTCATGGTAAAAAGCTACACAAATTGTCAGTTTACCGAACTGAAATCTTTTAAGCCTATAATCCATGAGTTAGGTGATCAGACAATATGCTATCATTTCCCAAATTAGTTGGATTCAATCTCCACCTGAATAACAATATTCATTTCTGAATATGAACTTGGATAATATTATCATCTCTCTTGTTTGATCACCAAAACAGTGTTGCTTATCACAAAACATGTTACATTTTCAAAATCATTTATTTGATAGGTCATTTTTAAGGTTAGATTCTGAAAATAATATAGTCTTGTAGTCACATTTGACAAGCAGACACTTCACAAGTGTCACACACATACACATTTCAATCAGCAAAGCACACAATATAGTGGAGCATGCTTAGAAATCCATCGAGCATACTCGGAAGTCTGTAGCAACCTTAAGATGTATCATTACAGAGTTTGTGCTCGACAGAGTTGTACATTGTGCTCGAGCAAGAAACTTGTGGAAAGTTTTCCATAGTACATGTCCATGCTCGAACATCAAAACATATCATTTGTGCTCGAAATATGGTTTGTTTGTGCTCGAAGAACAACAGACACACCATAAGTACAGAACCATGCTCGGAATACTTAGAAAAGTTTTCCAAAGCAAGTCTGTGCTCGAGAAATTGAGCAACTGACATCTGTGCTCGAATGAGTTAGAATTGTCTTTGAGAAGCCTATGCTTGTGCTCGAAGAGAAATAAGCACAACATCGAGCACAGATTCATGCTCGAAGTACTTAGAATCATAAAAATTTATCATGCAAGCATAGATCCAAGTACTAACAGCTGTAAATATCAAATTTAACAGAAATTCGACATACACACATTCACAAACATGATTATGACACCCAGAATAGTCACACACATGATGAAGGAAAACAGAAAATTCAGATTAGCACAACTATCAATCATGCAAACATTCACAGTGAGAAACATGGATCATCAGTAAGCACCTCACTTAAGCACACATCCTAAATCATACTTCATCAGCATAAATCATTCCTAGACATTTTAACAGAAAATGAAATCTGGTCTTATCTAAAGGTTTGATGAACAAATCAGCCAAATTATCAGATGTATCTACCCTCTTCATTTCTATAAGCCCTTTTTCCTGACAATCCCAAATGAAATGATGTCTAATTTCAATGTGCTTAGTTTTAGAATGTTGAACTGGATTCTTAACAATGAACATAGCAGCCGTATTATCAATTAAAATAGGTGTGAGTAAGAAATTCAGACCATAATCCAGCAGTTGGTTTTGAATCCACAGATGCTGTGCACAGCAGACAAATGCAGCAATGTACTCCGCTTCAGCAGTAAAGATTGACACTGTGGTTTGCTTCTTGCATTGCCATGACACCAATCTGTTTCCAAGAAACTGACATCCTCCTGAGGTTGATTTTCGACTCATGTTGCATCCATCATAATCACTGTCAGTGTAAGCCATCAAATCAAAGGAAGGGTTCTTTGGATACCAAATTCCCAGGTCTGGTTTTCCTCTCAAGTATCTGAATATTCTTTTCACTGCTAGCATATGTGACACCTTTGGATTAGCTTGAAACCTTGCACAAACACACACAGCAAACATAATATATGGCCTAGATGCTGTAAGATACATCAATGATCCTATCTTGGCCCTATATTCATGCTGATCAACTGGCTCCCCCTTTTCATCAGGTACCATTTTCTCATGTGTGTCCATTGGCGTTGACACTGTCTTGAAGTCTTGACACTTGAACTTGGTGAGAATCTCTTGAACATATTTTGATTGATTAATGAAAATTCCATCTGGCTTCTGTTGCACTTGCAATCCAAGGAAGAAATTCATTTCTCCCATTGAACTCATTTGGTATTTGGACTTCATCACTTGCTCAAATTCTTTGCACATTTGTTCATTTGTTGACCCAAAAATGATATCATCCACATATACTTGCAGCAGCAGCAGATCCTTTCCTCTCCTTTTGTAAAACAAAGTCTTGTCTATGGCTCTTCTACAGAAACCATGTTCTAACAGATGGTTAGACAGCTCATCATACCAAGCTCTTGGTACCTGATGTAATCCATACAATGCCTTGCTGAGCTTGTAGACTTTGTTTGGATGAATTGGATCTTCAAATCCAGGAGGTTGAGTGACATACACTTCTTCATCTATCTTTCCATTCAGAAATGCAGATTTTACATCAAGCTGATAGACTTTAATGTTCATTGATGCTGCATATGCCAGAAAAATCCTAATAGCCTCTAGTCTTGCAACAGGAGCAAATACCTCTTCAAAATCTACTCTTCTTCTTGTAAACATCCTAGAGCTACCAATCTAGCTTTGTTCTTTATCACTATCCCCCTTTCACCCTTCTTGTTTCTGAAGACCCATTTTGTACCAATTGCATACCTTCCTCTGGGCTTGTCCACCAAGTCCCACACATGTAAGTCTCTGAACTGAGCTAATTCCTCCTGCATAGCTTCCACCCAGCTATTGTCCTTCAAAGCTTGATTGATGTTCTTTGGTTCAACTTGGGATAGGAAACAGGCATCCAGGCAGATATTTGCTTTTTCAGATGCACTTCTGGTAACTCTTTCATGTAGATCTCCAATAATGTTCTCTGCAGGATGATTTCTTTCATTTGAGGTACTTTGTACAACTGGAGGTACACACACTTCTGCTTCTAGATTTGACAAATTTAATTCAACAGATTCATCTTCAGATGTGACTTGAGTCTCAGTAGAAGTTTGAACAAGATTGAGTTCTGATGTAGATGCCTCATTTCCTCCTAGCTGCAATGAGTCAAACAGGGATTGTAACTGACACATTTATTCAGTTTGAGAAGGTTGTTGACTTTGGATGGGTTCACTTTCAATAACACTTGGACCTTCATTTGAGATTTCAACTTCAGCCTCTTGTCCAAAGGTAAATCCATTTGCTTCAGACGCAACTGAGGTCCATAGTTTGTCCAGATCAACTTGCTTTGCTTTTCCTTTTTCTTCAAAGCTGGGTCTGTACATACTATCATCCATGTCTTCACTGTAGATTTTAAATGATTTGATCATTCTCTCAAGATCAAATAACCATTTAGGACCATCAGTATTGTTGGTTTTCATTGAAGATAATGTCAGACGATTCAATCACCACCATGTGCTCTTTCACATAGACTCTATAAGCTTTTGAGTGAGATGAGTAGCCCACAAAGAAACATTCCAGTGATTTGGACTGGAATTTATTCATGTAATCCTTTGTGTTCAAGAGTGAGCATTTGCATCCAAAAGGCTTCAAGAACTTCACATAAGGTTTTCTCTTGTAGAGAATTTCATATGGTGTCTTGTTTTGAGCCTTGTTGAGTAGAACCCTGTTCTGCACATAACATGCAGTGTTTATTGCTTCTGCCCAGAAAGTAACAGGTAGGTTGGCATCAGCAATCATGGTCCTTGCAGCTTCAATTAAAGTTCTTTTTCTCCTTTCTGCAACACCATTTTGTTCAGGGGTTCTAGGAGCACTATTACTGCTGGAAAATACCCTTAGAAGTGCAGAATTCACTCATAGTCTCATTCTTGAATTCTAACCCATTATAACTTCTAATCACTTTCACTCTCTTCTCAAGTTGATTTTTCATCTTCAAAACATAAGCCTTGAGTAACTATGGAGTCTCATCCTTGCTTCCCATGAAAAAGACCCATGTAAACCTTGAAAAATCATCAGTTATTACTAGGCAGTATCTCTTCTTTCCAACACTTGGAACACTCACTGGACCAAACAAGTCCATGTGAAGTAGTTCCAAAACCTCATCAATAGTGTTCAGCAGTTTGCTCTTGTGTGAGGATTTGTGTTGTTTTCCTTTAAGGCAAGATGTGCATTTGTCTTCCAGCTTGAACTCTCTTGTGGGAAGACCAACAACATGTTCATCTTTGACTAGCTTGTTCATGTTCTTCAAATTTACATGACACATCTTCCTATGCCATAAAACAGATTCATTCTCAGTTGCATTTGATACAAAGCATGAACCACCTCTTAAAGTTGCAGTATTCATTCTCAGTTCATAGAGATTGCCATTTCTTGGAGCCATCATCATAATCATTTCTGTTGGTATCACAAACTCTGGCTTCAAAATCAGACAATGTTCATCATTAAAGGCAACCTTATATCCTTTGTCACAAACTTGAGAAATGCTCAGCAGATTGTACTGTAGTCCTTCAACATGTAGAACATTCTCAAAGGATACTTTGCCATTCGTGAGTGTTCCCTTGCCAACAATTTTTCCTCCATTTTCATCACTCCCAAATGCAAGTGGTCCCTCATACTTCTTCACATAATCTATTAATGCAGACTTGTCACATGTCATGTGCCTTGAACATCCACTGTCCATATACCATAAATCATTTTTGCTCATGGACTGATCCTGCACACACACAGAAGAAATCAGTTTGATTCTGAGTTACAAACTCCATCAGTTTGTAATTCAGAGAAAGTGGAGGATTTATCAGAAGTTGGAATTGGAACTGGTGGTGGATCTTCATACACAACTTCACACTCATCATCAGTGTCTAATTCTGATCCAATGTGCACTACAGACACTGTAAAGCTTCCATCAACTTCCCCAATCACCTTATCCTTCCCACCTTCTACTTCCTTCTTTACTTTCCACTGAAATCCTCTTGGTTCAAATCCTTGTTTTAACAGAAACTTCTCATCACCATTAAGAACACCTGATCTCTTCTTAGCCTTTTCTTTATTTGGAGATCTTCTGTTCTCGTCTGTTGTTTTCAGGATTCTATCATCTTCTTTAAGCTTCAAATTTGCTTTGAGTCTTTGGTCCAACATAGACTGATAGTTCTTCTCTTCAGATGGATTTTTTATTCCCTTCAAGTATCTCTCATACATTTCTTTGTAGCTTTTCATATCATAGCCACTAACCGCATCTGGAATTTCAAAACTATCCTCAAGAATCCAGCAAGAGTCAGTGTGATGCCCATATGCATCACATTTTGTGCAGAACACTTTAGCAAAGTTTCCCAAATCCTCAAGAAGTTTCTTTTCCTTGACCTTGTCACTTGGTTTAGGGAAATCAAACCCTAAAGATGTTTTTGAGTACAAAGTGTTGGAAAAGTCCATCTTGATTGGCTTGCTGAGATCAATTGGTTGGGAACATTTTTCTTTAACAAAAACAATCTTCTTCAGCTTAGATAGCAATTGTGAAGAACTTTCTTCTTGTTCTTTTGAACATATTCTTCTTGGAGCATAGTCCACATCACCCACATCAAATAATTCATGATTAGAGAAAACTGGGTAGATAGGTGGACGAATTTTATCATAATAAAATTTGCTTTGTGTTTCTGTTCTCTTCTTGATGGCTGGTGGTGATCTAGCACATATATCAAATAGAACATGCTCTCTTCTCATTTTCTCATGATTCTCTCTCACCTTTGATGTCATAGGTGGCAGAAGAGGAATTTTGTCACCTTTCTTCTTCTTTGCTCCTTTCTTCTTCTTCCTCTTTGATGACTGAGAGCTTCCACAGCTACAATTGCTTTCTTCACTGGAGTATTCACTCCACTTATTTTTCTCTCCTCCACCACAGTTTCTTGCTTGTCAGCCTTTTTCATTACAAATTCTCCATTCTGATCTACCATCACATCATCATATTGCTTGATAAATTCTGGCTTATCATCAAACACATTTTTGAACTGTTTGAGATACTCATTTCTACTCTCTTTATCAACTTTCAATGGGTAACTATCACAGAACGGGGGTGAAACCTTCTTGTACTTTTCTTCTTCAGTCATCTTTTCAACATGCCCAACAATGTTTCCAGTAGAGACTAGGTTTTTTAAAAACTCAATTTCAATCAACAAATCAGCATTCTTGAGTTTCTCTTCAGCAAACATCTTCTTCAGTCCTTCTATCTCAATTCTCATTCTGGATTGAGCTTGATATGCTACCATGCAATCATCCTCCAAACCTTTGATTTGACTTTCATATGTAGCCTCACTTTCAGCATACACATTTTGAAAGACATCCTTCCTACCACATTCAGTTTTCCATTTTCCAACCTCCTAATTTAATTCTTCAATTTTAGCAAGAAGATCAGAAATAGAAGTATCAGAATGTACCTGAGTGTTTGAAGATTCAGCCTTCTCA
Source organism: Bidens hawaiensis (assembly GCF_021521415.1). Classification (NCBI taxonomy): domain Eukaryota; kingdom Viridiplantae; phylum Streptophyta; class Magnoliopsida; order Asterales; family Asteraceae; genus Bidens; species Bidens hawaiensis. The sequence continues at coordinate 2,106,650 of NW_027491253.1, forward strand.
TTAATTTTGGCCATGAATGCAACATTTGCTTTTTCCATCTCAGCACCATGATTACTCCAGTCAAACTCTCCATCCTGAGCCACCCTTGCAACAGCCACATTCCCTTGATATCTTTGCTGGTTCACACCATTTTGAGATGGTCTGCTTTGATTTGTATGAACCTGCATTTGATTAGTTCTCTGAGGTTGAAATGTTTGTTGCTGGGTTCTATTCTGATTTTGATAGGGATTTTGATTGGGCATTTGAGTCCTTTGCTGCTGAAAGTTCTGATTCTGATTCTGATTCTGATAGAACTGACTTTGATTGAGTTGATTTTTTTTAAACTGTTTCGGCATGTTGCACTCTCTTGCAAAGTGTCCCAGTTGTTGACAGTTATAACAGATGGCCTTGGATTTGTCAAATCCAATTATTTCATTTGGTCCATTGAAACTACTTCTGCCAGTTCTGTTATACAACCTTTTACTTCTTACTACCAACATGGCCGCTTGCCATTTGATGTCCATATCTTCTAAATCATCAGCATCAATTTGTTCTAAGTCTTCTTGCACGATGCTTGTGTTTATCAGATTCTTGGCCACAAAGGCATGATAAGACTCAGTGAACATTGAGAACAAGGCCTGATAGTCTGTTCCTTGAGTCTGGTTGTGATATGCAAAATTTGATTGCCCATTTCCAGTAGATGAATGGTCATCTTCAATCAGTTGCACATTGAATCTTGACTGATTGTTACATGAGGAGTGTGCATCTGATGGTTCCTCAACAATAGGCTGTTGATTCTTGACAGAGAGGTTACCCATGGTTGCCACAAGTGCATTGTCCTCTCGAATCATGTGATTCTCTATCATTTCATGTTCAGCAGCCTTGAGGAAGGCAATCACATCATCTAGTTTGAAGGTAGGAAAACTTGCCTTTTCCTTTATGAACTTGCTTGCAGTATACCATTCCCCAGATAGAGATGATAAAAGCTTCTTGTTAAGCTCAAAGTCGGAAATCTGCAAATCAGTGGTCCTTATTTCATTTACAATGGTCATGAACCTTTGTAACACTGACTTTAGACTTTCTCCTTCCTTAAACTTGAACCTGTCCAACTGCTGCTTCAGTCGATCTTTCTTTATGTCTCTTAACTCAGTATTACCTTCAAACATTTCAATCACTGCATCATACATATCCTTAGCATTCTTATGATGATTTACAGTAGTTAGAATCTCCCATGAAAGTCCCAACTTCAGCATGGACAGTGCTTTGTCATCCCTCTTTTTCATTCTTAGATCTACCGCAACACTGTTATTTGGAGCGGCTGAAGGAGTGTAATTCCCTTCAGTAAAAGCCATCCAAAGTTCTGGATCGTTGTAGTTCACAGCAGCCTCAAACAACACCTTCCACTTTATGAAGTTCTCTTGTCCAATTAATCTTGGAATCTTGTTGGTTGAAACTTCTTGATCTTCCATTTTATCAGATCTGATGTTATCAATAGCAATGCACAGTTAATCTTCACTTTTCCTCACAAACCTTCAGTCCCGTGGTCTTCAGTGAGCTTACTCAAGCTCTGATACCACTTGTCAGGACCGTCTGTCGGGTGCAACCTTAGCAAAGGTTTGACAAGAACACACCGACTTAATTACACAAAGACCGATTGAGTATCCCGGTGGAATCAGGATATTCAATGATTGAGAATGAAAGCTTGTGGAGAATTATCAAACACAAAACAATAAATGATAATCGGTAAAGACTATTTCAAAGACAAAGATTCACTATATTTAATGAGACGTCAATGATACAGTGAATGGAATGTCTAGGGTTTTGTGTGACGGCGGCTTTTGATATTCGTTTGCAAAGATTGTCAGTATGCGTGCCCAAAAACCCGTCCCCTAGTCGTACCCTAGGATGTCTATATATAGACCCTAACATTCCATGTATACGTCCTAGACATTACATAATGAAAGATAAATCTAATACAAGTGTTTCAGACCTCGAGCAAGGTATATACCTTGCTCGAGCAAGCTTCCTATACAAGGTGTGCTCGGAGAATGTCCTCGAGCATACTTTACTTAGAATATATTCTCTTCGAGTAAGCTTCATTCCTCTTGACTTGTTCAAACTTTGCTCGAATAAGTCCATCGAGCAAGCTCATTCTTCTTAATGTCTTCAGCTTTTCTTATTCAGCAATCTTTATCATTCTCGGATGTAAATCTTGCTCGATAACTGAACTGTGCTCGAAGTCTTTGCTTTGATTCACGTGACATCCTCTTATTGCATCCATGCTCGTCCCCATGTGCTCGATCATCCTGTGCTCGTAACACTTGGCTGGAACTTGTATGATCAAGCTGTTTGCTCGATTGGCAATCCATGCTCGATAGAACAATACCCTTGCTCGTTGAAGTGTAACTTGCTCGAAGCCTTCAACACTTAGAAGAATCAACCATTTAAGATTCAGAACCTTGCTCGAAGTAGTAAAAACAATGCTCGATCGTCTGGGCTTGCTCGTATTCCATACTTAGCCGTTTCTGAGGAGGTTGAGAAGATTCCAATCTTCCTTATCAAAAATCCGAGCCAACACATCATATTGATTAACCGATAATTTTAAAAAAAAAATCATACCTTTAGACCCTAAATAGATTAAAACATAAATCGATTAATAGGAATAGATTAAATATCAAATCTATTAATCGTTAGTATAAAAAATCATGCAGTTAAACCCTAAATCCAATAACAGTGAATCAAGTTGATGTTGTTCTTCATAAAAGTCGATTAAACACTAAAATATAAATCATACCTGATAATTGCAAACGATGAACATATTTGATGTTGTTTGGATTATGAAACCGACAAATCATGAAGAACCGGTTATAGATGAGGCAAATGATCTGGTTACAAACGATGGGGAGCGTTATGATTTTTGAACGAAGCATGTACCTTTTAAAGAAGAAACGATGAAAAATTTAAACCTAATAAATTTAATAAGTTTTTTAATTCTAACAATAATTAGAATAATTAATATCATAATTACATTAATAAGTTACAAAAATATAAACGTCAATATCATTGATTAAAATTTTATTGTGAATATGTGGAAATTAGGTTTATGGAAGGTTGATAACATAAAAGCCTATGTGGACAACCTATGTGAAGAGTATGTGGACGAAATTGTGTTGCTTTAATATATTAGTTAGATATTGTATCTTATTATAACCGATTATGTTACATCAACAATATCATATCATAATGCATTTACATTACATATCACGTTGAATGCTAAACCATGTTGACTTGGTAACTAGACCCAAATTGATATAGTCCAATGCCAATTTTTTTGTCTTATTTTATTAGTCAAACATAAAAAGGTCGATATATGACAAGAAATACATTTTCAGGGGGTATAATGCAAATGTTGGATTACAGGGTAACCCTAGGCTATGCTCTATATAATGGGATGCATATGCATGTTTAGCTTCATCTCTAAATCCTTTCATCGCCTCTATTCCAATTAACTCCCGAAGAAGAGAAATCAGGTTAAGTTTCTATTCGTAAGAAAAAAGAGTTATTCGTTTTTATTTGTTTATATGATGTTATCGTTTCATATTTCTAAACAACGCTGATATAACTTTGGTTGTGTTTTGATAGGTTAATGGTTATGACCATTTTAATCTCTCTCCAGTCTAAGAGGATCGGATCATAGCATGTTGATTGCTCATAGTGTTTGTAACTTTATGAATTTTTGAATTTTAAGCATCTTTTTTTTGTCATACATTTAGTTCAAAGTTAAAATTGCTAAGTCTGACTTCTTAAAATCAAGATATCCTAATCTTGTTAAGTTGTTTTGAAACTAATGTGGCATTTCACGTCTGTATATGAACTTTTAGATCTAACAAATTAATTCCATGGTGCAGCGAGAGTGCAACGTACCACTCTATGATTGTCCCAGGTGGTTGTAATAAAGAGAGTCTACGTAGAAAGCTTGTAGACAAGTTGTTTTGGGTATAAAGCATGAAACCAGGATGCCTAAAGATGTAAAAGAGATTGAGGAAAAGACACCAAAACAAAATATATCTTTAGGGAGTGAAATAAGTTTCGATGTACAAATACAAAACAACAATTTTGATGGCGTTTTAATGTATTTGCGAAATTAATTTGTGGAAGTAAATGTTGCATTTAGTTTTGCACTTGCTTTTTATTTATTTTTAAATTTTTTCCCAATGTGTTTTATAAGAAACCAAAATGAGAATCTCCCTGCAAGCAACTTGCTATTTACCAATTTGATTTTGCATACCAATATTTCCACAAGAACTAATAACAAGAATTAACAAAGTTAACAACAAAATAGTTTTAACTCAATTTTCTATCGACCGGGAATTTTCGAATTCATGAGTTTGAGAAGTACAGATGAGCTGTTTTACACTTTGTAAAAAAAGATGAGAACAAAACTAACATTTTAAATTGAAATTAGTAGTTAGGTTTTATAAAGTCATGTACTATACCATAAACTTTAAGTCTCCTAGATATCATCAAATATTCTCTGGTTTTTAAATTTTTTTTAATTATGTTAAAATTAAAATCTATACCATAGATATCCATTTTGGTTGTCTATCACATTGTTTACAACTTCTAGGACATTTAACTTCAAATTACTTTTTTAAACAATTATTTTGTTGTTAAATACAATATCTTAAAGTATCATGTCAAATGATATCATCACATCACATCACTTCAAATCAGAGCATATCACACTAAATCATATCATAGTATGATATATTGTGTCTTATTATAAGGCTGAGGGGTGTGGAGCGCGAGAGGGGACGCGTGAGCCCATCCGCTCGCGTCCCGGGGCGCGAGCACCACACCACCGAGGCGCGAGAGGGGCGCGAGCACGCAGACCAAGGCGGGCGCAAGGCCAGTCACGTCTGAAAATGGGCGTAAAGTTGGCTTGGGAATGCGTGAAGAGCTGTTGGGGCTTAGAAATAGAGCCGTTGGCTCTTTAAGTTTATTAAAAAAATAAAATTTTTCCGGCAAGTGTATCTATTTGTTTGAGATATATATATAGTTGTTTTGTTTTTGTTTAGAAAGAAGAAGTGTTGGGAAGAAAAATAAACCTAGGATTCATAAAGAGAGATATATAGGAAGATGGTGGTTATAGAGAGATAGATACATATATATATATATATGTGTGTATCTATCTATGAAAGAAAGAAAGAAAGTGTAGAATAGATTGAGATAGAGTGGGGTTGAGTTATGGGTTATCAGCAGCTTCTCTTGATCACTAGATCTTGTCTAAAATTCTTTGCCAAATTATATATGCACCAACCTTCTCTCTCTATATATATGTATGTATCATATCATATCATATCATATCATACATGTGTGTGTGGTTTGGGTTAATGTGTTTTTTTAATTAATGTGTGTTTTTTTAAATAATTTATGAGTTTTTTTAATAATACGTTTTTTTAATACATTTATAAAAAAATAAAAAAAAAAACCGCTCGCGCCCCCTCTCGCGCCCCTCCACACCAGGGCCAGGGGCGCGAGCGAGGGCTCCAACACCCATCTTATCAAGTTTCTCTCTCTGCCACACGTCACAATATTATTGGCTGAAGCCCCCACTCGCGCCCCCTCTCGCGCCCCCCACACCCCTCAGCCTAACATACGATAGCACATGGTGTCACACCATGTTAAATTATTAATAGCAAATCATAACACATTTATCATATCACGTCTTATTCTTATTGGCATACTAAAAGTCGTTGTGGTTTTATGAGCCATGCATACCACAATCTACTTTTACTTTGTTACCCCCCCCCCCCCTCTCACTATCAAGTCTATCAAATTACATTTCTTAGCTCACTATTACTGCAACATCTTTTAACTCAATCACTAAACTGATTAATCAAACAATATTCATACTTCAGTACTTTTTTTTTTCAATTCACCACATATCAAATGTGGTTAGAATTTTTATATTCAATTTGATGAGGTGTTGATGATAACTGGTAACCAATAAGTGTGGACTTCATTAACATTACTAAATATATTCAACATAATGTTTATAACTTTGATAATATTTAACTTTAAATAATTTTTTTTACACAATAACAATAATTATTTTGTTATTATATTATAATATATTTTTTTATAATATCATGTCAAATGATATCGTCAAATCACTTCAAATAAAAGCATATCATATCATGACATATTCATCTTATTACAACATAGTATAGCATATATGTCATATTTGCGACACATTGTGTTATATTTTGTTCGGCACCGTGTTATATTTTGCGACATATTGTGTCTTTTTTTATTTATCATTGTGTTGTTTGTTCATTTTCGGCATTGTGTCTTTTCGTCTTTTTTTGGAATGGGAATGATCGGGGGAAACCCATTAGTTTTTTAAATTTTTTCATTTTTTATTTATATTTTAAGTTATGATTTTTTTTATTATTTATCATGTTAAATCAATGATATCAATGATATCGGATCATAACATATTTACCATATCACGTCATATTGGCACATTAAAGTGGTTGTGGTTTCATACATCATAGGTAAACCATAATGCATTTTTACTTGGTTATCGCCTCGTCCGAAGAAATCGTTCAATTTCCATTCCTTAACTCACTTTTTACTGCAACATTTTAAAACTCAAATAATTCAATAGGTTAATCAAACATTTGTAATTTAACTCATTTTTCGTTTCAAAAAAATTATTTATATATAAACAAAAAAAATAAATATATAATTTACAAAGACATCTAAGAGTTTATTAATAGATAGAATAGTTTGCGATAATAGACGAATTATTTAATATAAAATGCCTTAGTTCGTTAAAAATTGTTTTACCAAATCATGAATCGGAAAAAATTCAAGAATTTTACACTGTGTAACAAAGGGCACATAAACCTTTGCACGATGTGTTGTTTATAAAACCGATAAGAAAATTAAACAAATCCATGCTTTAAACTGATGTCTACCTCACCCTCCCAAGTAGGTTATTTGGACACTTGGAACTGATATATAAACGTTTGAATGTATGTATGTGAGCCTCACATTTAAGCGTACAGTTGTCAACCCTCCCCCCCCCCCCCCCCCCCCCCCCCCCCCCCGCGGAGCCTTATGGAAGTAGCTGTACGCTCCGTTATAGATGATATGTGGCTCTAAGTACATATGAAACAAATGTCTCATTACACCCACCCAAAAGATGTTAACAAATTTTAATTTTACAAACGATAATCAAGAGAGGAGTTTCGGTTTTAAATCATTTAATTATTAATATGCATATATTATATCTTTAAAATTCATCTATCGTTTAATGGAGAAGAGTTTTCAGTACTAATTATGTAAATTCAAACACACCTTGAATAAAAAAAAAACTAAAACTAAAACATTTCTCATTCTTTTTCAACATCCATAAATATCAAAGGCATTCTCCTTATGTGTGTGTTATCCTTTGAAGTTCTTAAAATATTTTCCTTATCTTAAATTTCATAGTATATGCGTAAAGGGTTGAAATTATTTTACAAAGTCTTACAAAAATGAAAAATTTAAGAAATCATAATTGATTGACATGTGTCAAGTGAGGGGGGGGGGGGGGGGGGGGGGGGAAGAGAGAATGGTATTAAAAAATAAAACATATTTTCTCTCTGCATATGCAATAACACATGTCAAATCTTTCATTATTTTATAAAACGTGTATAACTTTTTCATATGATATTAAAAAAAAAACCACCATAATAACGAGGTTTTTTTTATCTTTAGTATGAGTATGACTTTGCTATATAAAAGCTACAACAAAAATTACGTCATTGTGTTTTTTATGCTTGTCATTGTGACTTTTTTTTTCCGCCATTGTGTCTTTCTACTCATTAATTATTGTGTTTTTTCTTTTTCGTTTTAATGCTAATTAACACCACTATGTAATCATAATATGTAATAACAAGTTATCTAATACATAAAATACAATGATGCATACCCAGTACAAAATAATCTAAACGTAAAATAGAATGATGAATACA